>NC_143251.1:40682500-41000000 GCF_984573655.1 Nuphar pumila
TTTACATGTAAAAAAGCAGATTTTGTATGAGATTCTCACCATTATAATCCCAATCCGAGTTCAAATCCGTTTACCCAACATCCTATTAGTTGAATATGGTATTTGCTGCATTTGATCATAATCCGAACCGTACATCCCTACTAGTGTTTCATGAGCTTTTCTAAGCCATTTAGGATATATATATATATATATATATATATATATATATATATATATATATATATATATATATATATATATATATATATATAGGTGGTAGTTATTAACCACTTTTCTAACTAACTGCCAGCCAATTAGAATTTTGAAGTGTTTTTCTATATTTTTCTTAAATCTGACTGTACAAGTATGTTTATAAGAATCAACTCTTGATCATTTGAGCAGGTAGGTTTTTATAAGGTTTAAAAAATGACGATCTAATATTTTCATAAATATTTAAGGCTTAAAAATCATATATCCAAGTGTTGTTCCCTAATAAATTGACCATGTCGAACACATTTGTATTGTCACGTTTAAGAAAAATATGGAAAAAAACCTACAAAAACCTTGGTTAGTAGCTGTCATCCTTTATATAGTCACTAGAATATGAGAACTAATGTGCTGACAGCAATTTTCATGGATTGTTTTATCATTTTCTCTTAAATCTAACCTAACAAGTGTGATTTACATGCTTGGTTTTATAAGATCTCATTCTTAAATCATTCGATTTTGATGCATAAATAAGGTTTTTTAAGGCTTTAAAATCAATGACTCATAATATCCATACATATTCAAGCATTCAAAAATCGCATTTTTTCATCAAAAATACATGATCCAACGGTTGATTCCTAGCAAATTCATCATGCCAAGCACATCCACATGGTTGGATTTGCAAAAAAAAAAGTGTTGGAAATGCCCATATTTTTAGTTCTTATATTTCAGTTCCCATATTTTAGTGACTATATATATATATGTGTGTGTGTGAGTGTGAGTGAGAGAGAGAGAGAGATTTTTAATGTGACTTTTTAATGGTTGAATATTTATAAAGATTATGAGTCATTTATTTTAAAGCCTTAAATAAATATCATTTATCCATCAAAATCTAATGATTCAAGAACGGGTTCTTATAAAACCAAACATGCAGATCACATTTGTACGGTTAGATTCAAAAGAAAAGAACAAAAAAACCATGAAAAACATGGTTCATACATTAGTTCTTATATTCTAGTGACTATATATATATATAGTAATGGGTACATGATAAATGAAATATGAGTGCTAAATGGGTTTTCTGCTCGATGTTTTTTTCGCAGTTCTGACCCCATAAATGTGTTGGGATGGTCAATTTACGAGGAATCCACACTTGGATCATGTGTTTTCAATGAAAAAAACCGATATTTGGAGCCTCAAAATTTTATAATGATTTTGGACTGTTGATTTTTTGAACGTCATAAAAAGCCACCCATGTATCGGAATTGAACACTTCAAGAGTTGATCCCTATAAAATCAAATACATAGATCACATCTGTACGGTCTTAATTTAACAATAAAATGAAAAAAAAACTAAAAAACTAATTTAGCACCTACTCATATATATATATATATATATATATATATATATATATAGTGAGTAGTAGCTTTTTAATCCATACATGCTCGATGAAAATGCACTCATGCTCACCATCCATCACGTGCATGATGGATGCTCAGTGTTCTTTTTTTTGCGCAAAAATGCAAAAATAGGCCTTTGGTGGGCGCTTTTGAAACTGCTAAAGGTTTCAGTTCCGCCGGGACCTTTATCGACGCTTCAAAACACCGCTAAAAACAATTGAAAAAAATGATGGGCACATCCCTACAAGTGCTTTTAGCAGCGCTCTGAAACGCCTGCACTGATATATAAGGGCGGTCAGCACGCACGCGTGTGTTCCGTTTAGGCAGCTATGGATTAAGCAGCTACCATGTTTGCTCCTAGATAGTTTATGTCATAAACAGCATAAACATTTCCAAAATACAAGAGTGTACCACTTTATGGATGAGATAATTTGTGATTATGGTGGCACTCTTGTTTCCATGGATCACCAACTGTTAGAAGTAATCATATTTATTTACTATATTAGTAAGTTCAATTATATCAAATATTCCATAAGATTCTATTTTAAAGATGGTGAAAAGGCAAAGACTCACGGTTCATAAAGAAATGGAATTTATGAATGAATGTAAAGCGAATTAAAATTTATGACCCCGTTTCATAAAGCTATGTCTGAAATTTGAATTCAGTGTGGTTCAGATACCAAACACAGATTCATCTCATTCATAGCCCTAAATGGAAACCTTCCTACTGGATTTGGGGCTTGCCCTCTAAGGAACTTACAATCTGATCCAGATTTGGTTTTAACTTATCCAAATCTAAATCCGATTAGACTAGATCCAATTAGGTCGGACTCAATAATGCCTAGATTACAACCAAGTCAGACCCATTTACAACACTACATGGAATGCGAAAAAGTCCCCACATATTCCACTGCATGTTAGGTAGGTCCAGCCATACCAATGTGATCTCCACAGTCCTTTTAGTGGAGAACTTGCACCAAATTAAGAGATCATGATGTGTGGATAGGGTTCTTATATTTAAAAATCAATGGTTTGTAATAAACCATAACTTTGCAATAAAATAACATTGAATTTTCTATCAATACAATTAGATCCAAAGAAAAGATCAAATGAGATAGCTGGATTGTTATGTCATACCATCATAAGTGTGGGGGTCTCATTTTCAAGTAGTACGGAGTTGCCCCCTCAAGTTCACTATCAAAATAAAATAAAATAAGAAAATAGTAAGATCCAAAGCATGTTTTCTACTAAACATATTATAGGCAAGCAGACTTGAGGAACGGGAAAGCCACTCCTGAGATCAGAGACGTTTAAGTATGTACTGACGGTTGCTTTCCCGGTGGTCTAAACATACAAGCAAGGGTGCACAATGCCCTTGCCCTTTCTTAAATGCAGGACTGACTGCCGCTAAAGAGAAGATGAGATAGGCATATTTCATTGGAGGCTCATATTTTTCCATATTTATTTTTTCATTGGAGGCCCTTAGCATGAGGCACATGCATGTGCCATGTTTCATTGGTGGCCCTCAACATGTGAAGTATAAGGGTTATATTTTTTCTTCATTTGAGGCCCTAGGCGGTGTCCTCAAATATCAAAGAGGTGAGACGCTCATGAGAATAGAACCATGACACCCACCTAGCAGCCAAGGCCCCCTCTCACAAAGCCAAACCCCTTAGGGCTCCAAGGAGACTTGAACTTATTACTAGAGATTATTGTACTAGATCAGGCAAGGGTCATTCAAGGTCAGATCCTATATAGTCACAGGTGTGTTTGACCCAAAGGCAAAAATTCATTAAATAATGAACAAAAAATGAGTACTCTACGACAAATTTGATGTGTTTTTTTAAATGCTTTACAATTTATCAAATCTATCAAATGGACAATTCCACAGGTTCTCAATTTTTTTTTTTGATACTTTTACCCCTCGCAGGTGCAAATTTTCGATTTTCGCAGGTCATGATGCTAAAAGTTGATGGACTTGCAAAACTTGTCAACAAAATCGCAACTTATATTGCGATATTCCAAAATTTATTGTGAAAAGCCTTTACCTTGCAAAATTCTCAAGAAGTATTTCATGAACTATTGCAAAAATTACTAAAACTTGTGAAAGTCTTATATTACAAAATTTTTAAGAAGTATCGCAATGGTATTGTGAAATTCTTATCTATATAAATGATGTTTTATTTCTCAAACCCTTACTTGCATGTGGATGCCCTATTTTCGCAACTCTATAGTTCTTTTGATCTCCAACAGGTAGTCCCCAATTCTTTTAACGACATTTTGATGACATTTCGGCTTTGCAAAAATTCCTTATCGACGGCGGTTCATCGACGGCAGTTCATCGACAGCGATTCACCGACGGTGAAAACCCCGAAAGCATGGGCAGCACTTCATTGAGGGTGAGTTTTTTTTTGTAAAAGCATAGTCGGCACTTCATCGATGGTGAGTTTTTTCATTAAAAACATAAGCGGTGAGAAGATTGACAGCACTTCATCGATGATGAGTTTTTTTCGTAAAAGCATTGACAGTGAAAAGATCGGTGCACTACAAGAAACTGGTGGATTAGCGACGACCTAAATCCGTCACTAATCCGTTGCTAAACAACTTAGCAACGGATTAGCGTCAGATTAGAGACGGATAACTTTCATCATGAATTTTTTGATGCTAATTCGCGATGAAATATATTTGTCGTCCATTCCTTCGCTAAGTAGCGACGGAATGTTTTTATCGTCAGTTCTGTCGCTAAGTTGCGACGGAATAACGAATGCCAACATCTGTCGCAAAGTCGTCGTTACTATACGACGACTTTGGTTTTGAGATGGATTTATAGTCGTCGCTAATCTGTCGATACATTCAACAGTAATAGTAATTAGCGATGAATATATCTGTCGCAAACAACGCAAAGAAAAATTTTAAAAAATATTTGAAAATTAAATATCGAAAAAAAAATTCTCGTGATACAATTTATATTTCTTGTACAATTTATATTTCCTATGAATAAAAATCAAAGTACATATCAAAATATATATCAAAGAAAACTAAAACAATTAATCGATCCACTGTAAATTCGCAAATTCGAATTATATATAATTCAGCATTTACATTTTTGAAACAAAAAGAAGGTAGAACAAATTCAACAGATTAATCTAATCATCGCCAAGATTTTGTGCGTCCTCTTGTTCATTGTCTTGATCTGTCCCTTCAGCTCCACTACGTTGATTATCGCCAGCAACCTACACAAGAAAAGAAAGGTCAGTATTGATAAACAAAATATATTGAAATAAATTATACTCTATATGTGATTCTATCATCCTCATATGTGTTCTAAGGCAGTAAAAAAACTATATATGTGATTCTATCATGCTCATATGTATTCTAAGGCAGTAAAAAAATTGTATATGTGATTCTATCATACTCATATGTGTTCTTAAGGCAGTAAAAAAAACTTATATGTGATTCAATCATGCTCACATGTGCCCTAAGGCAGTCAAAAAAATGTATATGTGATTCAACCATGCTCAAATGTGTTCTAAGGCAATAAAATAACTTTATATGTGATTCAATCATGCTCATATGTGTTCTAAGGCAGTAAAAAAACTGTATATGTGATTCTATCATGCTCATATGTGTTCTTAAGGCAGTAAAAAAAACTTATATGTGATTCAATCATGCTCACATGTGCTTTAAGGCAGTTAAAAAAACTATATATGTGATTCTATCATGCTCATGTGTGTTCTAAGGCAGACAAAAAACTATATATGTGATAATATCATGCTCATATGTGTTCTAAGGCAGTCAAAAAAACTCTATATGTGATTCTATCATGCTCATATGTGTTCTAAGGCAATAAAAAAACTTTATATGTGATTCTATCATGCTCATATGTGTTTTAAGGCAAGCAAAAAACTGTATATGTGATTATATCATGCTCATATGTGTTCTAAGGCAGTCAAAAAAACTGTATATGTGATTCTATCATACTCATATGTGCTCTAAAACAGTCAAAAAACTTTATATGTGATTCTATCATGCTCATATGTGTTCTAAGGCAGACAAAAAACTATATATGTGATTATATCATGCCCATATGTGTTCTAAGGCAGTCAAAAAAACTCTATATGTGATTCTACCATGCTCATATGTGCTCTAAGGCAGTCAAAAAACTGTATATGTGATTCTATCATGCTCATATGTGTTCTAAGACGGGCAAAAAACTGTATATGTGATTATATCATGCTCATATATGTTCTAAGGCAGTCAAAAAAACTTTATATGTGATTCTATCATGCTCATATGTGCTTTAAGGCAGTCAAAAAACTTTATATATGATTCTATCATGCTCATATGTCTTGTAAGGCAGGCAAAAAACTGTACATGTGATTATATCATGCTCATATGTGTTCTAAGGCAGTTAAAAAATTGTATATGTGATTCTATCATACCCATATGTGCTTTAAGGCAGTCAAAAAACTGTATATGTGATTCTATCATGCTCATATGTGTTCTAAGACAGACAAAAAAATTGTATATGTGATTATATCATGCTCATATGTGCTCTAAGGTAGTCAAAAAAACTCTATATGTGATTCTACCATGCTCATATGTGCTCTAAGGCAGTCAAAAAACTGTATATGTGATTTTATCATGCTCATATATGTTCTAAGGCAGGCAAAAAACTGTATATGTGATTATATCATGCTCATATGTGTTCTAAGGCAGTCAAAAAAAACTTTATATGTGATTCTATCATGCTCATATGTGCTCTAAGGCAGTCAAAAAACTTTATATGTGATTCTATCATGCTCATATGTGTTCTAAGGCAGGCAAAAAACTGTTTTTTTGATTCTATCATGCTCATATGTGCTCTAAGGCAGTAAAAAAACTTTATATGTGATTCTATCATGCTTATATGTGCTCTAAGACAGTAAAAAAATTGTATATGTGATTCTACCATGCTCATATGTGCTCTAAGGCAGTCAAAAAGTTGTATATGTGATTCTTTCATGCTCATATGTGTTCTAAGGCAGGCAAAAAACTGTATATGTGATTTTATCGTACTCATATGTGCTCTAAGGCAGTCAAAAAATTATATATGTGATTCTACCATGCTCATATGTGCTCTAAGGCAATCAAAAAACTTTATATGTGATTCTACCATGCTCATATGTGTTCTAAGGCAGTAAAAAAATTGTATATGTGATTCTATCGTGCTCATATGTGTTCAAAGGCAGTAAAAAACTGTATATGTGATTCTATCATGCTCATTTGTGTTCTAAGGTAGTAAAAAAGTTGTATATATGATTCTATCGTGCTCATATGTGTTCAAAGGCAGTAAAAATATTATACTGAAATATTATATAAAAGGTCAATATTGATAAACAAAATATACTGAAATAAATTATATCCAATGCCCCTAAGTTAAGACAATCAAAGTTATATGAAATCTAACGACATACAATATATCACATGAAACTTTCATACCTGAAAGGCACCTGCAATCGAAGTTCCCCTGTTCTGCAAAAAATTATTGAACTCATCTCGGACAACGTCGGCAATTGTTTCATGGAAGTAGTCACGCATTGTGTCCTTAACGATCTGGCGTACATCATCACCGAAAAAAATAAGATGCTTGGAGCGAATGTTGACGGGAGAAGTCTGTGAGCCGTGACTGGAGGAAGCAACGACTGGTAAGGTGTTCATATTACTCTTAAACCCGAACACACAACCCTTTTTGGGTTCACCTGTTGTAGTCACTCATGCTGCAGGATCAAATAATGGATGTTGAGTAGAGTCATCGCCATATCGCTTTACCATATGTTGCTCATATGTCTTCTTTAAAATAATGTTTACAAAATGCATTAATAATTAAGAATTATAATGTATATGATAACTTGTATATTACAATGATTATTAATACAATAAATACATACTGTTGTTATTCTCGCCTTCTCTGATACGAACTCTCATGTGGTCTTACGTTTATGTGTTTCAACAAACGCATCCTTGTATGGCACAATGCCTCATTTTTCTGCTTCCTGCGAAGTAAAATAATAAAATATTTAGTTAACATGTTTGCAACAATACTTATAAAATTGACAATATATATTGATGAGTTACCATTTTCTTCAAGTGGCTCCCAAAAGTCCTAGATCCACCTATGTGTAGATAGGCATCAGACATTTTTGCTCGATTTTTTGCAGCCTTCGCTGAGCGGTTTTGAAATGCATCTCTCGCCCACTTGTCGCATATTCTCTCCCAATAATCTCTCCTAACAGTAATAGGGTTATGGTCATTCCACTATAGTGGATCATCTATTCCGCCAGTTGCTTTTTTTGCTGCAGTCTTTATATTGTGCAGCATGTCTGCAAATTGATTGGCAGTCACATTCTGCCACACCTTCCTTGCATCATGTTTCTCCATCGTAGTCGCGAAGCAATTTGAAGCCTATATATATTTTCAGAAAGTTAGCAGACATGACTATAAAAAAAATTAAATATGAAATACATTAACTATGACAAACAACTGTATACCATGAATGAGGACCACAATCTATCTATCACCTCTTTTAGATACTCTTTCCATTAAGCGACCGGTCTTGGTAGATGTTGAAGTAGTGAATTCTTAATATCGTGTACTACTTCTTATGGCTCAAACCTCGTGCTGCACATGAATTGATACACTGTAAATATCAATATACAATATTTATAAGATATGGAATAAGTGAAAATGAAATACTTACAGTCGATTATCGATATATACTATTCGCATGAGTCTTCTTGTGCCAGACTGAGAAGACTCTGCATCCTGTGTTGGCTTCTGACTTGTATGATCAACTAGTGTAGGTGGGTCATGTACAAGTGAAACATCATTTGTAAAAAAATATGTTAGAAATTCTCAGAATGCGTATTTCAACTAATCAAGCATCTAATTAGTTAAATGATATACCTATCAAAGGAGCCCGTGAAGATGAAGGCTAAGCATGGCTACTACTGAATAAACGACCATTGTAAGCTCCATGAACTATATTCTAACAAATAAAAAATGTCATACAATTGTTTCAAATTGTTTCAAATCATTCACACCAATGCAATACATTTCAATAAATTCAAATATTTCAAATCAAGTATTGCAATACATTCAAATCATTTAAATCATTGGAATACCTGCAAATCATTCACATCATTACAATACATTCAAATTATTCACATTAAGTATTGCAATACATTGAAATAATTCAAATCATTCATATAAAGTATTGCAATACAGGATGTGTGATCTTGTTTTCATCATGTTGAACTTTATTTGCATGCCATCTCATCTGTTTAGCTGTCCTTGAAGACATATACAATCATTGCAATCTAGGAGTGATAGGAAAGTAGCAGAGCGACTTGTATGAAACTTCTTTTGATCTCGTGCTACCATTGCTTCTTGTCTTTGGCTTGAACCAAGAATGCCCACATGACGGGCATGATATATTGTTTTCCTGATCCTTGAAATACAACATGCAGTGATTTGGACAAGCATCTATCTTTTTATACCTTATATCTAGAGTGTTGACCATAACCTTCGCATGATAGAAATTTTGTAGCAATTTCTCATCTTTGGGCAACATACTCTTCACAATCATGCACAAATGGTCAAAACATGATTGACTCAAATTATACTCGAACTTCAAATTCATTAGTTAAAGAACTGCAGACAAGATAGTGTGACTCTCGCAACCGTTCCAAAGTAGCTCATCAGCATCTTTAAGTAAATCACAAAATCTACTAGCTGCATCGTTTGATGATTCTTCATCTACTACAATTGGTACATCACTAGGACCCATAGCAGAACCCAGTTTTGTTCATGCGGCATCAAATATCAAATCCATATATGGATTATTGTGCACCACATTCACCCGTGCATCAAAATTGTTTCTAAATTCTTCACCATGAAACGTCCAATTTTGATAATTACTCACAAAACCCTTCCTGTATAGGTGATGTCTAACGCCATGAGGTTCTACAAATCAATTGTTCTTACAAATCTTGTAGAGACACCTAATCTGACCTGTAGGATCCACTGTACTGACATTTGTTGTTGCAAATTCAATAAAACTTTCAACACCATTTATATATTCATGCGATAACTCATTGTCAACTATCGTACGATACATCTATTCATGGTTTACAGTCATTTTGTCGTATGATGTTACAAATAGTATCCTAACCAGCTAAAATAGAATCATCAGAATGTTATGATGAAGAAAATATCAAATTTATCATGTAATATATGATGTCATACAATCACAAGAATTATGATGCATTGATAACTTAATATTTTCATGTGCAAACTATTCATAATACGATACATTCATTTGAAGCATGCTTTCATTATACAATTCCGCATGTAAGTCTTAATCAAATTGAAAGTAACTACATGCACGCATAGATACAATCACATCAAACATTACAATACATCGAAAACATTCATATCAAAAAAATGTCAAACATGTACCTACAACAAACACACTCCAATATCCCGCTAACTACTACCATGCCTAGCATGGAATCCGTACTCCAAAAATAAGAACACTTCTATTCTCATGCATTAAAATCATGCTTAGCATAATCTCCAAACTCCAACAAAGCAGACCTAGATATCAACAACTAAGTGAGTGTGTGAATAGTAAAGTCTTGCATCCAATAAATTAAATAACATGTGATGCGCTTGCATCACTTACTCACCATGGGTATTTACCCAGTTTGCACTATTTTTGTCACTTACTTACCATGGGTGGCGGGGCACAAGCGGGATCCATTGAGAAATCAAGAAGAGACATTGTGTTGAAATGAAGTCACCCTATGCCGAAAGAAAAAAAATTAAAATAAATATCGAAGTCGGATGGGATTCTGGTGAGGTGGAACGCCTTCTAGGCGTCAACCACCTCTCCGTTCGGTCCAACAGGTTTTCGAGTTCGGCCGGCCAGTCAATAGGCCAGTGATGTACGACAGCGGCACTAGGTCTCTGGAGGCAGTGATCGTCCCCCGGAGCGGCAGGCATGGGGTGATGTCGCTATTTTCGTAAAAAATTTGCAAGTTAGTGACGGCTGGTCTTCTCTCGCTAATCTGTCGCAACTTTGCGACGAAAAAAATTTATCGCGAAGTTCCATCGCTAACTAGTGTTTTTCTTGTAGTGGTGGTACTTCATCGACAGTGAGTTTTTTTGGTAAAAGCATCAGCAGTGAGATCTTATGATATGGGTGGGATAGGAAACCAAAAGTATGTAAGTTGTTCATGAGTGCAAAAGTTGATCAGCTGAAAATCAATTCTCATCATAGAGAACGTGAATGATGATGATGTAGAATTGACACAGGGTCTCCTCTTTAATGAACTGTGAAACCCTTAAGATGTGTTAGACAATGATGGTGTTTTCTCCTTATGCAATGTATAAGTGCCTTCATTTTGTAAAAGAATAGAATGAATGCAATGTATGAGCATTTTAATTTTGTAAAAAAATGTAATGAATGCAAAATGTTTGAGTGACTTTATTTTGTGAAAGAATGATGCGATGTTTCTCAATCCCTTTTTGTATCTGGATGCCCTATTTTCACAAACCCCGAATTTTGCTCTCCTCCAATGATTTTTTTCGGTGAATCTTCTGTGAATGGTGGAGGCGAATAAAAAATTTTGCAAAAAAAAAAAAAGAAATTTGCAACCCCCATGCGAAATTCATGAGAAATTTCACACGGTGGTTGCAAAATTCTTCATGATTTTTGCATATATAGAATTGGTGTTGACCTTACCCCAAACATCTGTCCTTTTTGAGTTCCCAACCCTCTTTCTATCCTTACTCCTATCCATCCCCAAATATCACTTTTTTCTTAACCTCTCCCACACCCAAAAAATACTTTTTCTCAAGATTTATGTAAATCTCACAATATTTTTCATTATGGTTGGGTAAGGCTTTCATAATGATGATGATGATAGTAATTAAGAAGTCATTAGACACTGCTTACCATCTTCCTTCAAATTTAGTGAGCTATGACCACATTTACTTTGCCATGGAAAAGCAAGGCCAACAAAGACAAAACCCCAAAATACCGAATTTATTGACTTGATCACCATTGTTAGTGAAATTTTTTAAATTGTTATTATTATTATCATTATTATTATTACTACATATAGTTAAGGAATTGAAGGCTGAAGTGTGGTGAGTCTCTGAGGATGAGGGGCAAGCCCTTGGAGTTATATGTTGCTAGGACAGCGACCGTAACTATGATAGACATGTCAATGTGATTAGGACTATGATCATGGGGTGGTTTCTCTAAGTAAAAAAAAAAAAGAGAATTTGACGGATTGGGTGTGCCTCGGTAGTAGGCAACTTATGAAGACAAAATTGTAGCTTTGAAATGATAGAAATATGTTTGTTGCATAAACTAAATCAAGATTCATTATATTTATCACTTCATTTGCTTTTATGCATGTAACATTCTTGCATTTTCAACTTTAAAGATTAACAATAAAAATATAACATTTATCATCACACCTACATATCAAGCATAAATTATAAAGTTCAAAAGCTTATACCGAGTTTTGTCATCTCCTCATGAAAGTTGGATACCATTCACATTACAACGATGAAGATCACTAACACTGGTTTACCCACATGATTCCACATCCTCTACAGTGATCCTATGGTAATATATAACATCAATTGTTCATAAAAGTTCTTCATTGTATACATGTCAAACATATATATCCCTAATTGGTTCGAGCAATTTCATGCCTCCGTGTGCCTGAACTCAATGTTTGGAACATCAATATTGTTCACTATGTTTGGGTTAGTTGGATGTTCGCCAAAGGACTGAGCTTAATCGATGGTGCCTGAGATAGATGCATATTTTTTACAGGATTTTCATCATTCCATTCACCAATTGCTTCTTGTATATAACTTTTAATTGCTTGTTTAACTTTGTAAGCAACAACTTCTTGTTCAGCTTTGTGAGCAACTAAGTAAATGTTGCCACTAAATAACATTGATTCTACATCATTATCGTTCAAGACATTTATCCATATATGTTGGCCATCTAATTTTAGAGAACAACTATACCGAAAGATCATCGAATCTTTCACATATCTGAATTTATGAGACATCAATGCTATAAATTTTTTATAGCTACAATTTTTAGAGACCGCTATAAATCTCTAAGTAGGGTGATTAGTTCTACGATAGTATGCTTTAATTATTTTTGAAGTCATACCACATAACATATCATTCATATAATGAAAATAGCATGTGAGAAAAGGTCATCCATATACACTTCATACATTCAATTAATATAACTACCTATAATAACCACTCTGAAAATCAATTGCTCACAATAACCCCCTAACCCCTATTTAATGCTTGTGCATAATTAACCCTAGCCCCATTTCACCAACACAAAAATATCAAATATTAACTAAAGTACAAGCAAACAAACATAAATCATCTACAATACAAATAAATATATATCTATACGATAAATCTGATAATAAACCCTAAACGATAAATTTGATAATAAATATTAAATTAAATATAAAAAATATACAAAAAATCATCTACGGCAACGACCAAATACAAATACACATAGTGTTATTAAATGCTCATATATATACAAAAGAACAATATGCATATATACATATTGTTTGTATGAAACTCACCATTCAACCTTACTAGAAAAGTCAATGAGAAGGATATTGTAACCTCGTCAAAATGCTGTAAAAAAATTTCACGATGTTGCTATTGTCTCTAAAAGTCCTAATTTCACAATTTCAGTACCCCAATTTTCTCATGATAAATATAAAAAGCTAAAGTCATTCATCTACTATGGTAACTTAAAACCATAAACTAACCCAATAGGTATTCTCTTCACCCATATTGATTGTTTATCTTTTTTCCAATGTTTGACCATAGATATGGGTGCTACCGGTCATATAACCAATGAACTATCAAACCTATCTAATCCTTTTATGGTTTCTTATCCACTTGTTGGTTTACCAAATGGAGCCTTCACTCACGTGACCCACATAAGAAATGTCAACATTTCTCCTAATCTTGTCTTAAAGAATGTTTTTTGTGTTCCTAATTTTAAATTCAATATCACATCTATTAATAAACTTTGTTCAAGACTTACATTGTGAACTTGTTTTTAAAAATAATTGTTGGTTTCAAAATCTACGCTCGAAGACCAAGATTGGAGTGGGACGGCTGCATAACGAGTTATATTTTCTTGAGATAGATGGTATTTCTATATTCAATACATTCTCAAACTCCTCTTCTTCTTTATGGCATTCTCGGCTAGGAAAATTATCCAATATCATACTTAAAACATTGATAAACTCTAAGATGATTGATTGTCATTCATTTCATGATGAATGTTTCATTTGTCATATGGTCAAACAAATATGATCCTTATTTCTGAATAGTTCTATATCCATATCTGCGTTGTTTCAATTAATTGTTTGTGACATATGGGGTAGATACAAAACATCTTCATTGTCAAGGGCGCATTATTTTCTCACCATTGTTGATGACTATAGCCATTTTACATGGGTGTATTTAATGTGACACAAATCTGAAACTCAAAATATTCTTCAAAATTTTATTGCCCTGATTTATTGCCAATTCTCATGTTTTGAGCATCAAATATGATAATGGATCTGATTTTTTTGTAATGAAATGTGGTCATATTTTAGTAAAAGAGGGACCAATCACTAACATGGTTGCGTTGGAATGCCACAATAAAATGGTGTTATCGAACACAAACATAAAAATCTCCTCAATATTACTTGTGCACTCATATTTCAAGTTAATTTACCCATACAGCTTTGAAGAGAATGTATCATTACATTTGCCTACCTCATAAATTGTTTTCCCTCAAAACTGTTATCCAACAAACTCCTTTTGAGGTTCTTTACAACAAAAAATCCCATTACAATCATGTTAGGGTATTTGAGTGTCTTTGCTATACCCATAATATGTATCGTTTACACAAGTTTAATAGCAAGACTCAAAAATGTATCTTTCTTCATTATTGTCAGGGTCAAGTTGCTTACAAAGTATACGATATTGACAAATAAGAACTGTTTTCTAACAGAGATGTTCATTTTTATGAAAACCAATTTCCCTTTCAAAGTCAATGTGATAAGCATAATGATGAAAATGGTGTCATTCCAATAGTCATTTTTTAATCAGTTGAAACGGATCTGAATGTGGAATTAGACCCAAATTCTGTCTAAGAACTTGAAGGTCAAAATATTTCAAAAATCTCAAATCCTGAAATTCAAGAACAAGGCAATCAAATTCAATCAAGCCAAGAGTCTGAAAATCACTTTGAGAGGCCTATAAGAAAAATCCAAAAGATTCATATCCAACCATCTTATCTTCAAGGTTATCAATGCTATGTTGCAGCCCCTGATCTCCAATTGAATAATTTGAGTGATGGGGTCAAAGGCTTGTGTTATTCTTTGTTTTAATATTTGAGCTATTAGTCCTTTTCAGGAACACAGGGCTTTTCTTGTTGCCATTATCATAGTCCATGAACATGATTTTTTCAACCAAGTTATAGAGCACAAGCATTGGCTAGATGTCATGACTATTGAAATTTGAATACTAGAAAAAAATGGTACCTAGACAATTACAAATCTCACATAAGGAAAAAATACTATCGGGTGCAAATGGGTCTATAAGACCAAGTATAAATCTGATAAATCTATTAAGATGTACAAATCATGTCTTGTTGCGAAGGGATATACACAAGTTGAAAGGCTTGATTACAATGAAACATTTTCTCATGTCATCAATCTTGTCACGATTAGACATCTTTTGGCAATCACAACTATCCAAAAATAGCATTTCTACCAAGTAGATGTGAACAATGCATTTCTTTGCAGGGATTTAGATGAAGAGGTATACATGCAATTGCCACCAAGATTCAATAATCAGGGATAACGTATTGTTTGCAAGCTAAACAAGTACATTTACGAACTTAAACAATCTTCACACAACTAGTTTTTTAAGTTAACCTATATTTTATAGAATTAGGATATGTGTAGTCGAAGGTAGATTATTCTCTATTTTCAAAGATGTATGGGGCTTCTTGCATATTTTTGTTAGTCTATGTCAATGATATAATTATAGCAGAAAATGACATAGACAACAATGAAAGGTTGAAGGCTAACCTCAATGATAAGTTCAAGTTGAAGGATTCGGGCCAACTTAAATACTTTCTTGAGATTGAGGTGGTCATATCAAAACAAGGAATATTTGTATCCCAGACTTTTGATATTTTAAATGACATGGGATATCTAGGAGCACAACCATGCAATTCTTCAATGGGGCAGTAGTTGAAGCTAAATAATGAGGATTGAGAAAATCTAAATGATGGGACATTGTATCAAAGACTTGTTGAGCGTCTGTGATCGTTGCAAAAATTTTCCTTTCTTTCCTTTTTGAGAGGAAAGAGAAAGAAATTGTCGCAATGTCCACTTGACCTTTTGAAGATGGATTGATTTTGAAACAACTCGCCTCCGTTTTGAAATTTGTGAGAAAATGGGGAGACGGGGCTCACTCGTCGATACGAGGTTCAACCATTCCTAGTGCCTTTATCATAAGGGTAATTGAACCAAGGATCGAACTTATGCCTTTGCTTTGCCTAAATTTGTCTAAGTTATTATCTTAAGTCCTAAATGCACATTGAATCAAGCTTGTGCTATGAAATTGAAATTTAAAAATGTGTATGCTCTTTTGAAATATTTAAGAAATTTGGATTTTTCTAAATGATTCTGAAATGAATTTGAAAATATCCTTTTAAGAAGTAAACTTTGAGGTTCATAGGCTATGAAGGTATCAGTTTTTCCCGGCTCATAAAAACATGTTTTTCATCGAAAAAACATGATCCAAGAGTCGATTCCCACTAAATCAAGCATGTCAAACACATCTAATGGTTCAGATCTAACATAAGACACTTCAAAACTATGGGGCAGATCGGTGCAGAACGAGAAATGGGGCCTTTATATATATATATATATATATATATATATATATATATATATATATATATATATATATATATATATATATATATATATATATATATATTAAGTTGGATAGTTTATATTATATATTATTATTAATAATATATACATGATGCGTACATGTATTAATCAGTGTTATCAAAAACGCGCCTTGTGATGCAAAAGGGCCTCAAGGTGCAAGCCTGAGGCGCAAAAAAAATAAATAAATAAATTTACAAAAAGATTTCTGAGACATGATCAACAAGATTTTTGTAGGTTAATCTCATATATTTTCTAGTTATTTCAGTTATGTAATCAGTTTCTTAGTATATTACTATATTTTAACTTTTGTTGGTTAATCTCGAATATTTTTCAGTTATTTCTGTTATGTAATTAGTTTTTTAATATATTTTAACTTTTGTTGGTTAATCTCATATATTTTCCAGTTATGTAATCAGTTTTTTAGTTACTTTTATATGTTAATCTCATATTTTTTAGAATAATCTCATATATTTTAACTTTTGTAGGTTAATCTCATATATTTTCCAGTTATTTCAGTTATGTAATCAGTTTCTTAGTATATTTTAACTTTTGTTCGTTAATCTCATATTTTTCAGTTATGTAATCAGTGTTTAGTTACTTTTATATGTTAATCTCATATTTTTTAGAATAATCTCATATAGTTTAACTTTTGTAGGTTAATCTCATATATTTTCCAGTTATTTCAGTTATGTAATCAGTTTCTTAGTATATTTTAACTTTTGTAGGTTAATCTCATATATTTTTCAGTTATGTAATTGGTTTTTTAGTTACTTTTATATGTTAATCTCAAATTTTTTAGAATAATCTCATATATTTTAACTTTTGTTGGTTAATCTCATATATTTTCCAGTTATGTAATCGGTTTCTTAGTATATTTTATCTTTTGTTGGTTAATCTCATATATTTTCCAGTTATTTCAGTTATGTAATCAGTTTCTTAGTATATTTTTAACTTTTTTGGTTAATCTCATATATTTTCCAGTTATGTAATCAGTTTTTAGTTACTTTTATATGTTAATCTCATATTTTTTAGTACTTATTTGAGATTTTCTATTTCTTATTGGTTGTTATTTCATCAATAAAGCATTTCTTTATTTATTTGTATTTTTAGATTTTTTTTTTATTTTTTTAAAGTTTTTAAAAAAATTATTTGAGGCTTACTCTTTACGCCTCGCCTCAGTTTTTGGTGGAGCGCCTCGCTATGCCTCAACGCTTTTCACAACACTGGTATTAATACATATATGTATTTTTATTTATTGTTTTATCCATGTAATAGGTCATGCCTTTTAAGGGCATTTTTGTTTTTTTGACAATGTGTAATAGGTCCTGCCCATTAGGGGCATGCACTCCAATGGTCGTATTTTCACTACAAGTTATTGTGTTTTTCTCGATGATTCGCTCATATCTTGGAGATGTAAGAAGCAATAAAAGGTGTCACTCTCCTTCATTGAACCTAAGTATCGGGCAATGGCAACTACTACTACCGATATTGTTTGGCTAAGAAGTTTATTGAAATATATGGGTGTCACTATCTCTACTCCATTGAAGATGTGTTGTGACAACAAGAGCGCTATCTACATTGTTAGCAATCACACCTTCCATGAGCAAACGAAGCACATAGAGATGGATTGTCACTATGTTCGGGAGGAGTTTCTTAGGGGCACTATTGAACTTCCTTATGTGACATCAGAATATCAATTTGTGATTTTTTTTCACCAAGGCTACGTCGGTGCCTCGCTTTTCTTTCCTCCTTAGCAAACTTATATATGTGTGTGTACTTTTATTTATTGTTTTATTATGTAATAGGTCATGCTAGTGTTGTGAAAAGCGTTGAGGCATAGCGAGGCGCTCCACCAAAAACCAAGGCGAGGCGTAAGCCTCAAGGCGTAAAGCGTAAGCCACAAATATTTTTTTTAAAAACTTTAAAAAATTTATAAAAAAATATTTAAAAATACAAATAAATAAAGAAATGCTTTATTGATGAAATAACAACCAATAAAAAATAGAAAATCTCAAATAAGTACTAAAAAATATGAGATTAACATATAAAAGTAACTAAAAACTGATTACATAACTGGAAAATATATGAAATTAACCAAAAAAAGTTAAAATATACTAAGAAACTGATTACATAACTGAAATAACTGGAAAATATATGAGATTAACCTACAAAAGTTAAAATATATGAGATTATTTTAAAAAATATGAGATTAACATATAAAAGTAACTAAAAAAATGATTACATAACTGGAAAATATATGAGATTAACCAACAAAAGTTAAAATATACTAAGAAACTGATTACATAACTGAAATAACTGGAAAATATATGAGATTAACCTACAAAAGTTAAAATATATGAGATTAACATATAAAAGTAACTAAAAACTGATTACATAACTGGAAAATATATGAGATTAACCAACAAAAGTTAAAATATACTAAGAAACTGATTACATAACTGAAATAACTGGAAAATATATGAGATTAACCTACAAAAGTTAAAATATATGAGATTATTCTAAAAAATATGAGATTAACATATAAAAGTAACTAAAAAACTGATTACATAACTGGAAAATATATCAGATTAACCAACAAAAGTTAAAATATATTAAAAAACTAATTACATAACTGAAATAACTGAAAAATATTCGAGATTAACCAACAAAAGTTAAAATATAGTAATATACTAAGAAACTGATTACATAACTGAAATAACTGGAGAATATATGAGATTAACCTACAAAAATCTTGTTGATCATGTCTCAGAAATCTTTTTGTAAAAAAAATGTGCCTTGAGGCACACAGAGCCGCGCCTCAAGGCGCGTTTTTTATAACACTAGGTCATGCCCTCTAGGGGCACTTTTGCCTTTTATAGTGTGTAATAGGTCCTGCCCATTGGGGGCAGTTTTGTATTTTTATTTTTTGTTTCTTTTATTCTAGCCATTGGGAGTAGCCCAACTAGTTGTTGGGCTACTAGCCATTGGACTAGCCCTCTTGCCTCTTCTTTGTTGTATATAAATGGGATCTCTCCCATGTTGAAGATATGCTTCACTTAAGCATTTTCTAAGTCTAATAAAATATTATTTTTTATATTTTGAGTGCTCTCTTGTGTACTTTGGTGGGCTATTGTGAAGTGTGGCCTTATATTTGCCCATTAGAGGCGTGTGTATTGCCTTTCTGGCTTTATGTTTGTGCCCTACATTGTGTGCTCTTATGAGCATTGTGATAATTCTTGTATTTGGGCTTTCATTTCAACACACACACAGCTGAATAGTTAAATAGATAGCATGTCAACAAGTGGGATTCAGTTAAGAGGATCTATTCTATACGCTGTACAACAGTATCCTTAAGTCCTATGGAAACATGTAGGATTTAGTGAAAGAACAGAACAGATCATCACAAGCAAAAGACATGAATAAAGATCAAAATGCATATCATACATAAATATTGAAAATAGCAACAGAAGCATTATATGGTCTATCTGGGTCTCATGCCATCCAAAGAAGTAAACACTTAATATACTTGTTGTCTGTAGATATCCTATAGAGAAACTAGAAACTAACGACCAACTGCTGAGGTTAGAAATCATGGAGGCAAAGAAAATTGAAAAAAAAATCTAAAGAAACTACAGGGATCAACACCACCTTACTTTGTTAGATAGTGTTTTGAGTACCTCCTGTGGTCATGTTTAATGTTAGAGAGTGTATAGGAGTTTGTTGCCTTTGATGCCATCAAGATATTTGTCTTTTTCTGTTTTTTATAGGGGCGATTTTATCATATGAATCTTACACACACTTGTAACATAATTCCTGGAAATGAGAAATGAAGTATCAAGCCCTGATCTCCTTTTACTATCTTTCTTCTCCCTTCTCATTCTTTTCCATAACCAACTCACATTTTTCTACATTTCTTATCCTTTTAATTTTCTCACTGCTTTTTCTTCATCATTAGACCAAAGATGTAAATCTAACACTCAAGATCTAACTCTTATTTCCCTTGGCATATAATAGACTTAAAGGCAAATAAACACGGTGAAGAAAAGAATAAAGCAATATAGAAGTGGATTCAAAACTAAAATGTCCAACAAGTAAACAAATCAGAAGAACCACTACCACTTGTCACCATGGCACACACTCAAACCATATAAACTTTCCAATACACATAGAACAAACTAGGGGAATCATGTGCAAATATATTAGTTCAAGTGTTCGACACAGTCTGATTCCGAGACCATCAAGATTCAAGAACTTTCACCTGCGTGAAGCTGATTCGAGCATCCACGTATATGTCAGAACCATCTCTAACAAAAACAGGATCTTTAGCAACCTACAAATAACAATTAGAAGGTTCAAACAAAGTCATATGCAACAGCTCCCATAACTAACTCTATTAATCAAGAAATAGCCAATGTCAAATGGGTGTGGGCGTGGTTGGCACGACATCAATTTTAAAAAACATGGTCCGGAGGTGTCGTTTCATATATATAACACTTTTAATGTTATATAACTGATAATGTATAACCATTTGTTATAAGTTTTAAGGTTATTTTAAACTTGGACAATTTTTGGACTTGGTCGAAGTTGACCGAGTCCAAACTTGGACCATAATAGTCGAGTGCGGGTTGGTGCTTCAACCCTCTTGATGAGTTCATGTGACAAACAAAAGCATTCAAATGCAAAATCTAACCCATATCAATCAAAAGCATGCTTCAGAAGATCACACAAGTTGACAGACTAAAAGGATGTGTTTGATGCACAGGACAAGCACCGCAAGGTCTTTGTCCTAGACACACCAGTCCGCGAAGAAAATGTGATACAAGCCCCCACACAGGGACCACTTTGTCCCCTAGCGGGTTTGTACTACGAGTTAAATGCATTCCAAGGGTGTTAAAATGCTCAGCACAAGGGATCCGCACACACACATATGGGTATATATTTAATACAGTCGATTGTAGCTATAATATAGTTAAAATTTCACAATGCAAGTCATTTTGACTCAATCTAACCTCAAAGATGTGTTCAGTGGTCGATTTAGTGGGAAATGACCTTTGAATCATATATATATACATAAATATGTATTATTTATTTATTTATATTTATATATAGGGACTTTTGAAATTGAAAGGTTGAAACTTGAAATGAACTCGAATTGAAAGCTTTAAATTGAAGATTTTGAAATTGAATTCAAAGTTTAAGAACTTTGAAATCTGAATTGATTGAAAATCCAATTTGAGTTTGTTTTTGAATTGAGAGCTGAACTTAGAGATCGAATTTTGGATTTGAAATCAGAATTGAATTTAAAATTTGAACTTTAAACTTGAAATTAAAATTGAAGTTTGGAAATCTGAAATAGGAATTTGAACTTAAAATTGAATTTGAATTCAAAATTGAAATTATTCTTTTTAAATGATTCTGAAAATACTTTGAATTTACAAATGATTTTAAATTTGAAATTGAATTTCATTTTCGAAAATAGTTTTGAACTTAATTCTTGAAAATAAAATTAAATGAAAAATAAATGTTGAAAATCACTTGGAAAATATTTTGAGTTTGAAAATGTTTTGAATAATTTGGAAAATAATGATATAATTCTATCTTAAATGATGAATTTGTTTAAAAGAATTCATTTAAAATTGGAATCAAAATCAAATTTCATTCTTTAATAGAATTGAAACAAGATTAAATTTTAATATACTCATGACTATGGTTACAAACATATTCTAATTTAATTTTTATTTAAATTCCAAGAAAGAATAAAATAAAATTTTTTGCCTTTATAGAATTAAAATAAGATTAAATTTTCATATATTTATGACTATGACAACGAATATACTTTGATTTAATCTTTATTTTAGATTCTAATAAAGGAAGAAAATATATTGGAAAATATGATAATTTTTTAAAATAAATTATATTTTAATAAAGAATAATAATTCTAAGTATTATTTGTATTATGACTATGGCCGTAAATACGAACTTTACTTAGTTTTATTTATCCTCTATTAAAAGGTGCACGTGCCATTCGTGTTTTCCCAATGTGTCCTTTTTGAAAGAAAATAAAGATAAAATGTTGTAATCAACTACGAAAAGTTAAAACGCAACTACATGCTCATCCATTCTAATCTAAGCAGAAAATAGAAATTCTCATTAAATAAAATTATTACAATCTCAAATTTAAACTGAATATTGAGGTTTTCTAATATAAAAGCGAAACACGTGTCCTCCGTGCTTCCCTGCAAAACACAAAAGTAATACAAAGCAGCAAAAGTACGAAATGCGAGAAATAGAATACCATAGAGAAATATCAAATTGTTGGAAATAAAAGAATAAATACAACAAATAAAATTGCAAAACGAAAGCTAGAAACCTCTATATGGAAATGAAGAGATGTTGTAAAGTTGAAACACTAAATTTGTAATGAAATGAAAGATGAGAATGTCATGTAGTGAAAGAAACGTAGATAAGATAATATGCAAAATGCAGGGAAGGGTAATGCACAAATGATGGCATAATGCATTTGCAAAATAATGAATGAGTTGGATGCATAAGATGAGAATGAAGTATCAAATAACATTGTACAAGTGTTGTTGTGCTAAATTCATGAATAATATGCAGATGCAAAGTGGCATGAACGTGAGAGAAGTGCATAAGAAACTGTGATGATATAAATGAATCTATAAGGTGATATGAGTGAAATCGGATCAGCATAAATGAATAGTTAATGATAATGTGGAGATGATGAAGTAATAGAATGCTGATGAAATGCTAGAGAACCAGCAAATACATGAAAATATACAATGCTATAATGAAATGCTAATGAGCCGACAAATGCATGAAAACATGAGATCTTGTGATAAAATGTTGTAGTGAAATGTTCTAATGAGTAAACAAACACATGAAAGCATGAGATGTTGTGTTATAATTTGATGTATGCAGCACTTTCAGTATCATATGGTTCAAAGGTAAGCACCTAATGTTTGTCAAAATTGCATCATCTCTATTATTCCAGATGAGAACAGGATGTCTATGAAAGCTTCTACAAGTTGTCTTATTCCAATATACTCAAATCGATTTTTGTTTTTTATTTTTATTTTTTTTAACCCTTCCAACAAATGTATGCCAAGACATATCGCAATTCCATAAATCTATTCCAACAGTTGACTCTCTCGCAAAGACAACTATTGTTGAGGATGCATTAGCTTACTATATAATGGAAGAGTCTTTTCATCCCAAACAATAACATCCTAAGTGAACATGATTCTTGCATTTGATACTTTTAGTCTAGTTGATATTTCAAGAGGAACAAAACTATCAACATTGGATACAACAACATAGCTTATCAGAACAATGGCCAGATAGCTAGCCACAGTTGTAACATTCATTAGCATATCGATAGCAATAGTGCAACCTCTCTCTCATCACAAGGATTCAAGTGCATTTGTGACCAAACAAACTTCTGCATGCTATGAATCTTCTTTCTTCAACGCCATTATTTCCATGACCAAGCACATGGATATGCAAGCATAAAAAAAAAGAATACTATGCACTGAACCTTCCCACCAATCATATGCAGCAATGTAGTTAATGTCATCAATGAATCTGTTGAATGCATCTTCATACACAATCTCAATAATAGCATCAGTTACAGAATGAGAGAGATGCAGAAGAGTGGATGAAGAAACAGGGAAAACACAATACTGTGAAGTGCAGATGATTTCAGATGCCATGAGAAAACAAAGGCAACAAATGTTGTGATGATGGAAATGCATAGAAATGTGCGATGAACAGAGCAACCCATGAATGAATATGCAACTGGATGCCAAACTAAAATGTTATGCATAACTTGCAGATTATGTGAACCTGATGAAAATTAACAGATGAAATGCAGTGAAAGGATGCACAGATGCAAAGGTATCGATGAAATGCGAGAATGAAAGAAAATGCACAACAATGAAAGGAGGTTTGTTTGCATATTTCATCAGATGCGCAAATCAGGAAATGCATATGCGCCGGTGGAGAAAGAAAATTAATAAAATGTAGATGTGTGAATCCGTGAATGATGAAATTGACTAAAAAATGTTGCTGAAGTGATGAAAATGATGGATCGGATCCTATACCAGATGAACAATATAGAATGTGATGATGGTGCAGAATGGATAGCAATGAAGATGAAATGTGATGGAATAAAAAGAAAATGCTAACTTAGAATGCACAGATGACGATGGAATGAAAACACAGTGCAACCGATGAGATGTGATTCAGATCGACGTCAGCAAAATGCAAAGATGCTGATGACAATCCGATGGACAAAGATCTAAAACTAAGATGCAGATTATGCAATTTACTATGGGATAATCCGGTGTTGTGCTAGTTGATGCAGGAAGAAGGAAAAATGCTAGAGAAGAGGGACTGCGTAGTAGACTTTAGAAACAGGATGTGATAAATAGAGGAAATGAATGGAATTAGCAGATAAAGTAAACAAATGAGATGAAAAGATAATAAGATGTGATGAATGACATGCAAGGACATAAGCAGAAATCTCTATGGGCGATGAATGCTTAATCAACATAAAACAGATGATACATGATGTTGAAATGGAACAGGCACTAATGTAGGGTAAATGATCGTGCAAATGAGGTGCAAGAGATGGTGATTTCTTGCAAAGATCCAGACGCGCTCTGCATAAGAAGCGCAGAGGTGCAGCAAATGTGAAACGTTGTGCTGTCTCTGAATCAATGCAAACAAAATCTGCATATACTGGATCAGTGTTCGATCAAATACTGAGTAAAAAATGAAATCATGCAATGCAATGTTTGTGCAAACAAACAAACGCGATGATGCGATGAACTAAAAGGTAATAGGCGATGCTTGAACCATGAAGATGATGACTAAATGCAGATAGAGTATGCATATATTGGGATGTGTAAGTATGTGATGAAACATAGACGAAAGGTAAATGAAGATAAAACAATACTGATACTGGAAGTCAATGTAGAATGATGCAGGTAAACAATAAAATGAAGAACAACAACAAAAATAAAAGAAAGATGTGATGCTGAAAAAAGAAATTAAAATATGGCAGATGAATAAAACACCCACAGCATCTGATCAGACATTGAGTGAAATCAGATCTACCGTGACACTCATCTTTGTTGCTGATGAGGATTTCATGGTGAATCAAATAAGAATTTCACAGCAACTCGGATCTGATGGTCTTTCATGGTAAATCAGAGCAGAGGAAATCACAGCAGACCAAAGCAAATGCTCAAATCTGCCTTCACGACATATTGGGTCTTCTGGAATGAGGCGATGAATGCAATGCCGAATTTCATGCATAGATAACCGAATGCAAGAATGAACCCGATGCTATGAAAGAAAATCAAATGAAATAGAAATGATGTAGAATGAAGAATGCTACTGGTGAATCAGAAATGCAGAAAGTAATCGATAGATATGAAAATCACATAATGCTCAAATGAAATGAAACAATCAAGGATGATGCAGAAAATGAAAAGATATGCAGAAGCAACAGTAGATGATGGAATCGAAACTCGCAGATGCATAGATGCTAAAAAGAAAATGAAGTAAGTGATTGAATGGAACATAAATGAGTAAATGAACAGAGATCAACGTATGTAAATTACAGCAAAATTCAAAGAATGCTTAAGATACAAATTCACAGGAAAGCAAAGAGAGAGAGGGAGTAATTCTTACCGCGGATTGGCTTGTGTTGAGAGGAGAGGGATCTTTCCTCTTTGCACTGCTGTCGGGCCGACCTCCTTTACCGATCAAGAAGAGAAAATGAGAGGACAAGGGAGAGAGAAGGAAAAAGAGAGGGGAAATCAGAATGGAAGACGGAAAGAGGGAGAAGAGAGAAATTTGGTTTTCCTCCTCCTCTTCCAAAAGCAAGACCACCTCTCCTCCTCCCCCTCCCTCTCCTTTACGTGAGTTTATAAAGGGGAAGGTGGTTACAAAATTTTCAAAAAATGCCCCTTCTTGATCGAAAATACATGAGGGAAAATGAGAGGAATGGATCCAAATAGAGATTGGATCTGGATGAAATACCTAAGCCATACGAAGAACTAATTTTGGATTTTTAGATTTGGAGTAGAAATAGAGGATCCGGGCTTAGAATTGAATTTCGATGTCTGATCTAGATCCGAGATTGGGTCAAGTATAAAAAAATGAAATTGGATTTTGGATCTTCAAAAAGGAAGTGAATCCGAGAAATGATTAGAAATTGACCCAATTGCCCTTCTGACTAACTCAGAAGGTGGATCCTAAGGGCAAAAAAAAAGAAAAATTTGAAACTTTGAAAAAATTAGGGTGTTTACAGATGCCCCTCTTTGCTGCTAAGCTGGCTGAAAGCCGAGCTTAGTAGCAAAGAAAAATACACTAAATTTTTTAAAAAAAATATCTCAGTCAGAAAATTTAAACCGAGTGTAGAAAAATTGATTATGAAAATGATTCTGATAAAGCGGAATGATGAAAATTGTGATGGGACTTTTGAATGAAGGTCCCAAATTTATGAAAAGGAAAAGGATTTTGATGAGAGAAAGGTATCATGGTTGAGACAAAAATAAGCTTTTGAAAAAATTCAGGTTTAGCCCTTGACCTGAATGGGACGAAAGATACCTCATAGAACGAGGCTCAGGTTTGACCCTTACCTGAATGGGGGCGAAGAGTATCTCATTGGAATGAGGTTGCAAAAAGGCATAAGAAATGAAATTCTCTAAAACTTTAGAAAAGGAATAGATTGGAGCGTCTCATGACTGAGACTGGGTAGCTTTTTGAAAGATGGCCTTTTTGAAGGAGATGATTCAGGTTTAACCTTTATCCTGAACGAATATAAAAATACCTCGTGAAATGAGGCACAGGTACAATCCCTAACCTGAATAGATATAAAAATACCTCATGAAATGAGGCATAAGTACAATCCTTAACATGAATAGATATGAAAATATATCATGAAATGAGGCACAGGTGCAATCCTTAACCTGAATGGATATGAAAATACCTCATAAAAGGAAGCACAGGTACAATCCTTAAACTGAACATATATGAAAATACCTCGTGAAATGAGGCACAAGTACAATCCTTAACGTGAATAGATATGAAAATGCCTCGTGAAATAAGCCATAGGTATAATCCTTAACCTAAACGGATATGAAAATACCTCATGAAATGAGGCATAGGTACAATTCTTAACCTAAACGGATATGAAAATATCTCATAAAATGAGGTACAGGTGCAATCCTTAACCTGAATGGATATGAAAATACCTCATGAAATGAGGTACAGGTATAATCCTTAACATGAACGGATATAAAAATACCTCATGAAACGAGGCATAGGTACAATCCTTAACCAGAACAGTTATAAAAATATCTCATGAAATGAGGCACAAGTACAATCGTTAATCTTAACGAATATAAAAGTACCTCTTGAAATGAGGCACAGGTACAATCCTTAACCTGAACGGATATGAAAATATGGAATCCTCGACTGAAGAAAACATGATGAGGCATCTGGATTTCGCACAAAGAATCCAAAAGGGGTTGCAAAAGGTAATAAAATTGGGGGTTCCTAAAGCTTTGAAAAGGAGTTGATTGGGGCGTTCCATGACTGAGACTGAATAGCTTTTGAAAATGGCCTTTTGCAAAAAAAATAGGCTCAATCTTTAACCTGAAAATGAACTATCTATGGTGGGACAGTGGGGACAATAGAGAAATGTGCAAATCTGAGAGCCTAGGCGCTCAGACCAAACCGAAGGGAAGGACCTTGAAAACTCGTGTTATCAAGTCCTAACGAGGGATAAAACAACGTCAGGATATATCAAAATGGACATCAAGTTTTTGCTTCATTTTGGGATAACTAGAAAATATTGCCTATGAGATAAAAACTGTAGTTTATTCAAAATGATTGAAACCTGCGCATTTGTGCAAAAATATTCTCTTTTCTACCTAGAGTATTAACTCTAATTGAGCTAACTTCGTAGAATCGAGAATCAAATTCAAATCTGTTGCTATTGAATATCTTCAAGGAGGCTGTTTGTTTTCTTGATATGAAAAGAGAGGAAATATCCTTAGTTTCATAAAAGCAAGTAGATGAAATGATATTGATAAAAGGATTTCACATAGATAAAGATGATTATTGGTGGTTTCGACAGCTTGATATCTGAGGTTTCACCCTTGATTATCCTTTTGCGCTCTTTTGAGATAGAGAATAAGATTTCTTGGGGTTTGGCAAGAATTTCATCACATCAGCCTTCATCTTGGCTATGTTCTGATTTTCCCTGGAAGGGCACGCCACACTCTCCTTCAACTTGGAGATGATATGTGTCTTCTTTGGTCCCAAGAATTATATTAAGGATGTTGTCTCTTTAATTGAAATCTCTTTATGATGACATAAATCAAATATCTTTTAGGGATTGTTGGGAGGTTTATCACATCAACCTTCAACTTGGCAATGATTTAAACTTTCCCTAAAAGGGCACGTCACATACTCCTTCAGCTTGGAGATGATATGAGTCTCCTTTGGCCCTGGGGGTCTAACTCATCCATCAATCTTCAACTTGACGATGATTGAGAGATCCCTTTTATAGATAGGTAATTGTAGTTTTGAATGAGAGATATTGAGATTGAGTGTATTCTTTTTATCACCCAGGATAATTTTGTTGCCTTATTGCCAGAAGGATCATCTTTAAGGATGTGTCATAGATATGATTAATATCAATTCACTTATGGCTTTTCAACATTGTTGAATTTTTCTTTACTGATCATATTGAGGATTTTCCTTCATCCTTTTGATCGACCAACAGAAAAAGTTTTTGAATTCGGTTCTTTTCTTCACAAAAGTTTCACCTTTTTAGAGGGAATATTGAAGGTAGCTTGAGGTGAAATTTTATGTAGTAAATATTTTTTAGATCAACACTGGTTTTGATAAAAAATTTATAAAATATTCTTGAAATACTTGGTGAAAGGGATTGCTTGACATCGAATTGACAAATCTGTGACTAAATTCTCCTCTCTTTTCCCAAAAAGAGAGGCTCAGGCTTGACCCTTGACCTGAACGGGTAAAAAAATACTCCTCTCTTCTTTGAAGAGGAGGTGTTTGCAAAACGGAACTTTCGAAGAGAAATTAAGCTTTCATCAAAACTCCCTAATCTTAGGCTTCTCTTATGGAAAGGCGGCTGGTGGGTAAGATTGATGAATATCAATGAGAAATGAGTCCATCACACTCTCCCTAGAAAAAAGGGTCCTCTATAACAAGAAGGCCAAAATGAGAAATTGGGGGTCACAAAAGAAACGGGCTTTCGTCGAAACTCTCCCTGGAAAAAGGATTCTTTATGTAAAAATTGGTTGTTGTTTTGTAAACAATCCATGAAGAAATGAGTCCCTTCAAACTCTCCCTAGAAAAAGGGTTCTTGCGAACAATAAAAATGATTGTATACGAAACAACGAGCTCCTTCAAACTCTCCCTAAAAAAGGGTCCTTCACAAGAGAAAATTGATTTGGTTTTTGAAATGTTTGGTTAATTGGAAACAAGTTCGATATGAGGGTCAAACCTCGAAACACTTAATTGGCAGAAAATGCAACCCAAATGTTGGAAAATGATTGAGATTGAAAAAAAATTGCAACCCACAGGTTAAAAAATGATTGAAATTGACAAATTTGTAACCCAAAGGTTGGAAAATGATTGAATTGCAACCCGAAGGTTGAGAAATGATCGAAATTGATAGAAATGGTTGACCCAAAGGTCTGATTGTAAAAACATGGCATTAAGCACAAAGTTGAATTTGAAAGTTTGACTCACTCGAAGACTGGATTTTAAAAAAAAAAGTCCAACTCGAAAGTTGGATTTTTGAAAAAGGAAGTCCAAGTCGAAACTCGGTTTTGGAAGCAAAGTCTGAGTCGGAACTCAGTTTTAAAAGAAATCGTCTGAGTTGAAACTCGTTTTTGAAAGAGATCGTCCGAGTCAGAACTCATTTTTGCAAATAGGTCATCCGAGTCGAAACTCATTTTTGAAAAAGATCGTCTGAGTCAGAACTCATTTTTGAAAAGAGATCGTTCGAGTCGAAACTCGTTTTTTGAAAAAGATCATCCGAGTCGAAACTCATTTTTGAAAGAAATCGTTCGAGTCGGCACTCATTTTTGAAAGAGATTGTCTGAGTCGAAACTCATTTTTGAAAGATCATCCGAGTCAAAACTCATTTTTTGAAAGAGATCGGCTGAGTCAGAACTCATTTTTTAAACAGATCGTCCGAGTCAGAACTCATTTTTAAAAGAAATTGTCCTAGTCAGAACTCATTTTTGAAAGAAATTGTCTGAGTCATAACTCATTTTTTAAAGAAATCATCTGAGTCAGAACTCATTTTTGAAAGAGATCGGCCGAGTCAGAACTTGTTTGTTTTTTTTTTGAAAAAAGATCATCTGAGTCGGAACTTATTTTTGAAAATAGATCGTTCGAGTCGGAACTCATTTTTGAAAGAGATCATCCGAGTCGGAACTCATTTTTGAAAGAGATTGTCAGAGTCAGAACTCATTTTTGGGCGAGATTGTCCGAGTCAGAACTTGTTTTTTTTTTTTAAATTGTTTGAGTCGAAACTCATTTTTGAGAAGCGATCGTCCGAGTCGGAACTCGTTTTAAAAGAGAGTTCGAGTTGAAACTCAGTTTTTTGAAGGAAAATTGGATCAACTTGAAAGAAGGTCTGAGTCGGAACTCGGGTCTTCAAGGAGAATTAGATTAACTTAAAAGAAGGTCCGAGTCGGAACTCAGATCTTCAAGCAGAATTTGATTAACTTGAAAGAAGGTTCGAGTCAGAACTCGGATCTTTAAGGAGAATTTGATTAACTTGAAAGAAGGTCTGAGTCAAAACTCGGATCTTCAAGGAGAATTTGATTAATTTGAAAGAAGGTCTGAGTCGGAACTCGGATCTTCAAGGAGAATTGGTCCAACTCAAAAGTTGGGTGACTTTGGAAATCGGATTTGAAAAATAACCAGTGCAAGGACTGGGTTTAGGAAATGATTCGATTAAAAATCTTGAATAAGACCAATACGAACACTGCGCTTTGAAAAAGGATTTTATCCGAGATCGAGATTTGGGAAAGATAGGTAAAAATTGTAAACTAAATATGAAGATTAGCAATTTTTCTAAAGATTCCATGATGATTAAGATGAAAGATTCGAATAGAGTTGCATTGTTCAGGATTATCCCTTATCCTGAATGGGAAATAAAAGGAGATTGATGAAAATTTGTTAAAAATTGATGAAAGTTGTTGGAAATTAAAGAAAATTGGTGAAAGATTTTGATCCTGCCTGCATATGGAATCTTTAAAGTAAAATGAAAAAGTTGAATTTTCAATGACCGGTTTGAAAACCCAATCTTAGAAGAAACGTTCAACCCCAAGGTTGAGTTTGAAATGACCGATTTGAAAATGTAATTTTAAAAAAGGTTTCAACCCTAAAGTTGAGTTAAAAAAGATCAGTTAAAAAAATTTGATTTTGAAAATGCTCAACTGGAAAAATTATTTTTTGAAAGGAGGATCAACCCAGGGACTGATTTGGAAAAGATCGATAAAATTTAAATTTTAAAAAGAAGATCAACCCAGGGGCTGATTTTGAAAAGGATGGATAGAAATTGAAATGAAAAGAGGATCAACCCAGGGGTTGATTTTTGAAAAGACCGATAAAAATTGAATTTCGAAAAGGGGATCAACATTGAAGATTGATTTTGAAAGATGATCAACACGAGGGTTGGTTTTTGAAAATGTTTGGTGAAAGCTAGTTTTTGAAACAGGATCTCAATACGAGGGTTGTCCTTGAAAAATCTGAAAAATTAGTTTTGATAAAAGACTCAACCAAAAACTAGTTTTTGAAAAAGGCTCAACCAGAGGGTTGATTTCGAAAAGACTAGTTTGAAACAAAAAAAAAAAAGACTCAACCCGAGGGTTGATTTGAAAAGACCGGTTTGAAACCAGTTTTCGTAAAAGTCTCAACCTGAGGGTTGATTTGAAAAGGCTGGTCCGAAACCAGTTTTTATAAAAGACTCAACCCGAGGGTTGATTTAAAAGGTCGGTTCGAAATTAGTTTTTATAAAAGACTTAACCTAAGGGTTGATTTTGAAAATGCCGGTTCGAAACCAATTTTTATAAAAGACTCAACCCGAGGGTTGATTTTGAAAATGACCGGTTCAAAACCAGTTTTTATAAAATACTCAACCCGTGGGTTGATTTGGAAAGGCCGGTTCGAACCCAGTTATTATAAAAGACTCAACCCAAGGGTTGATTTTGAAAATGCCGGTTTGAAACCAGTTTTTATAAAAGACTCAACCCGAGGGTTGATTTTGAAAATGACCGGTTCGAGACCAATTTTTATAAAAAATTCAACCCGAGGGTTGATTTGGAAAGGCCGGTTTGAAATCAGTTTTTATAAAAGACTCAACTTGAGGGTTGATTTTGAAAATGACCAGTTCAAAACCAGTTTTTATAAAAGACTCAACCCAAGGGTTGATTTTGAAAAGGCTGGTTTGAAACCAGTTTTTATAAAAGACTCAACCTAAGGATTGATTTTGAAAAGATCATTGCTTTGAAAGCCCTCAATGATCATTATGGAGATTTTGCAAAATAAAATTTTGAAAAGGTTTACGATTTCGGACGGATCCCTCCAGATAGTCCTGTCGCTCTTATGAAACGGTCTTATGCTTTTCCCTTATCCCTCATGCTTTTCCCTTATCCTGAAGGGGGAGAAAATAATAGGAAATTGATGAAAAGTTAATATAAAATGATAAAAATTGATGGCGAAAAGATTTTGGTTTGGTCCTGTATACAAGATGTTTGAAGGTGACAATAAAGTTTCAAAATAAAAGATGCCACAATATAGCAAAAGAAAGAGATATTGAATATCCACGATATGAAGAAAATTGATACTTCATTGATGAAATATTAACAAGTGATTGGGGACTAAAACGACATCCTAAGAAGGACATAACAAAAGGAATTGGGACTACACTGTCCCTTCAAAACAACAAAAGCAAAATGAAAGGAACGAGGGAGAATTGGCATCATCATCCTCTTGAGTGGCCAAGAGAGGTATCGATAGGACGGTTGGTTGATCCTCCTCCTCATCTTTTGCAAGAAGCTTTTTTTCGATACAATCATGCATAATGTTCTTGAAGATGAAGCAACGTTCAGTATCATGCCCCATTGCTTCGTGAAACTTGCAAAATCGATCCTTCCATTTTTCCTTGGTGATAGGAGGATCAACAACCTTCGGGAGTTTAACCATTCCCTTGACCAGCATATATTCAAGAACCTTCTCGAGGGGCTGATCTAGAGGAGTGAATTTGCGATCGTAACCCTAACCATCGTGCTTTGGTTTCTGCCGAGTACTTGCCTTCTGTTGGGAGTTGGATTTGGAAGACTTAGTTTGGATGGTCAGTTGGTCCTTTTCTTTGTCTTCGACAAGGAAATTCTTATTGATGCAGTCTTGAACAATATTTTTGAAGATGAAGCAGTGTTCAGTGTCATGACCCATTGTCCGATGGAATTTACAGAACTAATCCTTGAATCTTCCCATGATCACAGGAGGATCGGTCTTCTTTGGAAGTTTAATCATCCTTTTAGCTAGCATATATTCAAGAACTTGTTCGAGCGGCTGCTCTAAGGGAGTAAATTTACAGTCATATTCCCAACCATCATGCTTTGGTTTTCCTTGTGGCTTTAATTCTTGTTGAACGTTTGAGAGAGAATGGTCACTCTGTTTGTCCATCTGACTTGTATGGTCATCTCTGCCTGAGTTGCCATTGTGATTCTTTCTGCCACCCCTTTTTTTGTTGCCCTTGTTGTTTCTGGTGATAGGTGTCCTTTCTCTGGTAGGCACCTTGAATTTTTTGTATTTTGTGAAACCATCATGGAAGTTCTCGCCTGTGCACACCTTCTTTCCCTTGTCTCGAGCTCGCATGTCTTTGACTAAGCGACTTATCTCCCTCAACTGTAGTTGGATATGATTGATATGTAGTCGATTATTGGGCTTATTGACAGATTCAAGCTCTAGGATCTGCTTCTTGAGTACTTGGCGAGCTGGTAGGAATGTTTTTTGTTCTTCATCAGAGATTTCATCTACATAATTTGTCTCTTCTGAAGTATCTTCGTACTGAGCATTTTTCTTGGCGATTCTGACATGATTGTTCACAGGTTTGCCCTTGGATTTCTCCTTGGAGGGCCTCTTTCTTGAACTTGCCCTGGCTTGCTCTGATTGTATCTTGATCATCATTTTTTAAGCAACTGATATATAGAGGGATCGATGTTATCCATGCTCGTTTGATCTTGTCTTCTGACAGATCTCGGAGAATCCATCTTTTGCTCGATACTGTTACTCTAACTAACACGCTCAGATGATTCACTCTTCTAGCTGAATCTCGTGACAATGCCAAAGCTCTCTGTAAAACAAAGGGGGTAGTTTAGACTGAAGAAATTTTGGAAGAAAGAGAGATGATGAAGGAGATATTTGAGAATAAAGTTGACAATCTCCCACTACAATGATCATGGGATTTACCAGAAAATATAAGGAAAATAAGGTGAAGAGATTCTAAAAAATAGATAGCAGGATTGAAAATATAGGGATCAAAATCCAAGAGGAAGGAAAAGACAAGATACACGATTTTTTGAGGAAAATAGCAGGCAGGATCAAAATAAGGTTGAAAATTCGAGATCCAGAAGAAGGAAAGTAAATAAAGAAAATCACCTGGAGTTTTGGAAAACAGAGGAGAATTTAGAAAAGGATTTTCAGGGTTTTTAAGAAAATTAATCTGAAGAAATGAGGGAAGAGAAAATATACATCTGGGTTTTGAAAATAGAGAGGAAATTTTGAAAGAAATACCCAGGGTTCGAGAAAAATTATTCTGTAAAAGGTAAGAAAATATAAGAAAATCAAAGTTGTACAAACAAGGATGCGCAAACAACACTCCCTAAAAGTCGACTCTAAATGCACAAATTTTGAAATGGTTGTAGGACCCTGATCCTAACTCTAAGGTTTAGATCATCTAAATCCAATCAAGATATGCCGATATACCCAAGCCGAAACTCAAAGTACATGGCATATAAATGTCTCTGGTTCTAAGGTAATGATTTTCCAACATCCTTGAGCGCCCGCCAATATACTTTGGACTATGGCCCTTAGTACTTGGCAGGGGGGGTATTAGCCCAAATAAGTGACCATGTTGTGAGGCTTTTTCTCGAACTATGGTTCAGTGAGAAAGTTCAGCAACGTGAAGACCAGAACAATATAGGTGGGGATGTTTTTGAAATATTATCAACATGCAAGAAATCAGGTATTTCTAATGCAAAGTCCTAAAGAGATAGAATTTTGAAAATCACAAAGAAGCACAGACTTGCATACATTGTTTGCATTCAATCCCTAGATTGAGAAGGGTTGTATTTCAAACTTAAGTCTAAGTGAGCATGAATAAATCTCCTCAATTTGGTCCTACCAAACCATACTTAAGCCTATATGCATCATGTCGGTTGGGTCAAAGTCTAGGCTCCAAAGTTTTTCATGAAAATGAAGCTGACATTTCTGAATAATGACTTAGACAAAATTTAAACAAGGCAAAGGCATAAATTTGATTGGACGAAGATGAGTCCCATCATGGTCGCCAAACCTATGATTGTTGCAAAAGTTTTCCTTTCTTTCATTTTTGAGGGGAAAGAGAGAGAAACTCTCGCAAGGTCCACTTGACCTTTTGAAGATGGATTGATTTTGAAATAACTCGCCTCCATTTTGAAATTTGCGAGAAAATGGAGAGACGGGGCTCGCTCGTCGGTATGAGGTTCAACCATTCCTGGCACCTTTATCAGAGGCGTAATTGAACCAAGGATCAAACTTATGCCTTTGCTTTGCCTAAATTTGTCTAAGTAATTATCTTAAGTCCTAAATGCACATTGAATTAGGCTTGTGCTATGAATTTGAAATTTAAAAATGTGTATGCTCTTTTGAAATGTTTCGGAAATTTGGATTTTTCTAAGTGATTCTGAAATGAATTTCAAAATATCCTTTTAAGAAGTAAACTTTGAGGTTCATAAATCGATTTTGGAATTGAAAGGTTAAAACTTGAAATGAACTCGAATTGAAAGCTTGAAATTGAAGATTTTGAAATTGAATTCAAAGTATAAGAACTTTGAAATCTGAATTAATTGAAAATCCAATTTGAGTTTGTTTTTGAATTGAGAGCTGAACTTAGAGATCGAATTTTGGATTTGAAATCAGAATTGAATTTAAAATTTGAACTTTAAACTTGAAATTAGAATTTAAGTTTGGAATTTTGAAATAGGAATTTGAACTTAAAATCGAATTTCAATTTGAAATTGAAATGGAAATTGAATTCAAAATTAAAATTATTTTTTTTAAATGATTCTGAAAATACTTTGAATTTACAAATGATTTTAAATATGAAATTGAATTTCATTTTTGAAAATAGTTTTGAACTTAATTCTTGAAAATTAAATTAAATAAAAAATAAATTTTGAAAATCACTTGGAAAATATTTTGAATTTGAAAATGTTTTGAATAATTTATAAAATAATGATATAATCCTATCTTAAATGATGAATGTGTTTAAAAGAATTTATTTGAAATTGGAATCAAAATCAAATTTCATTCTTTAATAGAATTGAAACAAGATTAAATTTTAATATACTCATGACTATGGTCACAAACATATTCTAATTTAATTTTTATTTAAATTCCAAGAAAGAATAAAATAAAATTTTGTGCCTTTATAGAATTAAAACAAGATTAAATTTTCATATATTTACGACTATGACAATGAATATACTTTGATTTAATCTTTATTTTAGATTCTAATAAAGGAAGAAAATATATTTGAAAATATGATGATTTTTTAAAATAAATTATATTTTAATAAAGAATAATAATTCTAAGTATTATTTGTATTCCGACTATAGCCGTAAATATGAACTTTACTTAGTTTTATTTATCCTCTATTAAAGGGGGCATGTGTCATTCGTGTTTTCCCATTGTATCTTTTTTGAAAGAAAATAAAGATAAAATGGCGTAATTAACTACGAAAAGTTAAAACACAACTACATGCTCATCCATTCTAATCTAAGCAGAAAATAGAAATTCTCATTAAATAAAATTATTACAATCTCAAATTTAAACTGAATATTGAGGTTTTCTAATATAAAAGTGAAACACGTGTCCTCCGTGCTTCCCTGCAAAACACAAAAGTAATACAAAGCAGCAAAAGTACGAAATGCGAGAAATAGAATACCATAGAGAAATATCAAATTGTTGGAAATAAAAGAATAAATACAACAAATAAAATTGCAAAACGAAAGCTAGAAACCTCTATATGGAAATGAAGAGATGTTGTAAAGTTGAAACACTAAATTTGTAATGAAATGAAAGATGAGAATGTCATGTAGTGAAAGAAACATAGATGCGATAATATGCAAAATGCAGGGAAGGGTAATGCACAAATGATGGCATAATGCATTTGCAAAATAATGAATGAGCTGGATGCATAAGATGAGAATGAAGTATCAAATAACATTGTACAAGTGTTGTTGTGCTAAATTCATGAATAATATGCAGATGCAAAGTGGCATGAATGTGAGAGAAGTGCATAAGAAAATGTGATGATATGAATGAATCTATAAGGTGATATGAGTGAAATCGGATCAGCATAAATGAATAGTTAATGATAATGTGGAGATGATGAAGTAATAGAATGCTGATGAAATGCTAGAGAACCAGCAAATACATGAAAATATACAATGCTATAATGAAATGCTAATGAGCCGACAAATGCATGAAAACATGAGATCTTGTGATAAAATGTTGTAGTGAAATGTTGTAATGAGTAAACAAACACATGAAAGCATGAGATGTTGTGTTATAATTTGATGTATGCAGCTCTTTCAGTATCATACGGTTCAAAGGTAAGCACCTAATGTTTGTCAAAATTGCATCATCTATATTGTTCCAGATGAGAACAGGATGTTTATGAAAGCTTCTACAAGTTGTCTTATTCCAATGTACTTAATAGATTTTTGTTTTTTATTTTTATTTTTATTTTTAACCCTTCCAATAAATGTATGCCAAGACATATCGCAATTCCATAAATCTATTCCAATAGTTGACTCTCTCGCAAAGACAACTATTGTTGAGGATGTATTAGCTTACTATATAATGGAAGAGTCTTTTCATCCCAAACAATAACATCCTAAGTGAACACGATTCTTGCATTTGATACTTTTAGTCTAGTTGATATTTCAAGAGGAACAAAACTATTAGCATTGGATACAACAACATAGCTTATCAGAACAATGGCCAGATAGCTAGCCACAGATGTAACATTCATTAACATATTGATAGCAATAGCGCATCCTCTATCTCAGCACAAGGATTCAAGTGCATTTGTGACCAAACAAACTTCTGCATGCTATGAATCTTCTTTCTTCGATGCCATTATTTCCATGACTAAGCACATGGATATGCAAGCATAAAACAAAAGAATACTATGCACTGACCTTCCCACCAATCATATGCAGCAATGCAGTTAATGTCATCAATGAATCTGTTGAATGCATCTTCATACACAATCTCAATAATAGCATCAGTTACAGAATGAGAGAGATGCAGAAGGGTGGATGAAGAAACAGGGAAAACACAATACTATGAAGTGCAGATGATTTCAGATGCCATGAGAAAACAAAGGGAACAAATGTTGTGATGATGGAAATGCATAGAAACGTACGATGAACAGAGCAACCCATGAATGAATATGCAGCTGGATGCCAAACTAAAATGCTATGCATAACTTGCAGATTATGTGAACCCGATGAAAATTAACAGATGAAATGCAGTGAAAGGATGCACAGATGCAAAGGTATCGATGAAATGCGAGAATGAAAGAAAATGCACAACAATGAAAGGAGGTCTGTTTGCATATTTCATCAGATGCGCAAATCAGGAAATGCATATGCGCCGGTGGAGAAAGAAAATTAATAAAATGTAGATGTGTGAATCCGTGAATGATGAAATTGACTAAAAAATGTTGCTGAAGTGATGAAAATGATGGATCGGATCCTATATCAGATGAACAATATAGAATGCGATGATGGTGCAGAATGGATAGCAATGAAGATGAAATGTGATGGAATAAAAAGAAAATGCTAACTTAGAATACACAGATGACGATGGAATGGAAACACAGTGCAACCGATGAGATGTGATTCAGATCGGCGTCAGCAAAATGCAAAGATGTTGATGACAATCCGATGGACAGAGATCTAAAACTAAGATGCAGATTATGCAATTTACTATGGGATAATCCGGTGTTGTGCTAGTTGATGCAGGAAGAAGGGAAAATGCTAGAGAAGAGGGACTGCGTAGTAGACTTTAGAAACAGGATGTGATAAATAGAGGAAATGAATGGAATTAGTATGGAGAGAGGGTGGGGCATGAAAGTGAGAGAGCAATGAGTGGTAAGCTGAGTAATGCTTAAGGAGGGAGAGAGTTAAGCTTCTACATGCTTCATCCTTCCAATTTGGGTTTACCTAGGCATGGGCGCCACTTTCCACTATCCTCATTTGGATCTCCTTTCAAATGAGTTAAACTAATATTCAAATCTAAATGAGTGTTCTACCTAGGATTGGGGTTATGGTAACAAGGTGGCCTTTCGGGAGACCTATAGACATGAAGACTCAACCAAATTTGATGTTTAAATAGTTGATTTGATAACCCTTAAAATATAGATCATCGTGATGGTCTTAGATTTAATCATGCGCCCACAGATCGGCTAAAAAAATAGTCAACGTCAAAAAATGTTGATTTTGGTGTACAATTAAGCATGGACTTCAGCTGATGATAGAATACTCAAATCATTACCAATTCGAGCATATAGATAGTTGATATTGATGCCCTCAAGATGAAGAACGTCAAGGTCAACTCTGATTTAATAGGTGAGCCATTGATCGGCCAAAATATTCACCAAAATAGTAATAATGATGTTTAGGGCATCCCACCCTAATTACAATATTCGATATATTCTATATCCATATGCTAAAATTTATAACTATCTAAATTCTAAATCCAAAAATGAATTTCATCTTTATTCCTCAGAGAAATGTGTCAAGATTATGTGGGTGTTACTGGAGTTGCTCATTATTTAGACCACATCTACAAGGTTAGATGCACTAAAAATAAGTTTTTGTTAACGTTAAGTCAATTACCGATATAATCGATTATATATATATATATATATATATATATATATAAAGAGAGAGAAACTAGAATATGTAAACCCATCAAATATGTAAACTTTGTTGAATCTACAAGAATCGTATGATCTTCTGATCGACGGTTCCTATGCAAACCCCCTTTCTCCTTCCCTTCTTTCTCTTCTTTCCCCTTCCGCCACCTCCCCTTCGCCAAGCCTCCACCACTATCGGACGGTCTCTCCACCGCCATCCTCGGCCTCCACCACTATCGGATAGCCTCCTCACTGCTCCCTCCTCCCTTTTGTTTTATATTCCATCCAGCTCCAGCCAAAGCCAATAGAATTGGAACGTATGTGGTTCAATCGGGCCTCCACCACCACTATCCCTGGCCTCCCTACCATCATCCCCGGCCTCCACTACTGCTGGACAACCTCCCCACCGCCCCCCTTCTCCCTCTCGTTTCACCCAGGGCCAGCCAGATCAGGTCTCCCTGTCTCCTTTATTTCTGTCAGACAACCTCCCACCATGGTGGTAGTCCTCCAGTGAGTGAGTGTGTGTGTGTGTGAGAGAGAGAGAGAGATGTCGTTTGATCTCCGGTTCCTTTTGGTTCAACCAGTTTACATATTATACTGGTTTACATATTCTAGTTTATATATATATATATATATGAGTAATGGGTAGGTGCTAAATGAGTTTTTCAAGGTTTTTTCATTTTATTTTTAAATTTTAACCATACAGATGTGATCTATGTACTTGATTTTATAGGGATGCTAATCTTTGTAAAATTTCAAGGCTCCAAATATCATTTTTTATATCGAAAACACATGATCCAGGTGTGGATTCCTCCTAAATCAACTATGGCCAATACATTTATGGGGTCGTAACTGCAAAAAAAAACACCGATATGGCAGAAAAACCTATTTAGCAAGTATCAATTTCGCACCTACCCATTTATCTATCTATGTATATGGGGGGAGGGGGGTCCAGTTTCTTCCTAACAAAAAAAGGTTCAGTTTCTTGATATTTCTTCCCTTTTGCCTAGAGTCGCAATCGGGTTGGGCTCGGTGTGGATCAAACCTGAATCCAAAATATAAATAATAAATCCAAATGTGAATTTGGATCTGAATCAGATATGAGGATGTAAGTTTGAATATGAATCCAAAATACACGATGTAATATTGGATCCCGAAAATATTGAACAAAAACAAGCTATTGACTTGTAAAACAAATGTAATCAGGTCAGGTTTTGAATCAGATCAATTCTTGATTTGAATTAAAATGATGATCTGAATTCAACCCGAATCCGAAAGTAATCCTATTAAGCAGATCCGAATCTGATCCGAAAGTATGCTCGGATCTTATTTAAAGGATCCATTTCCGGAAAAAGCATGTATGATCCGGATCGGATATCCGACCATATCGGATCCGTTTGCAGCCCTAGTACCCCCAACTTCTGCCAGATACGGACCAGCATAACCAAGTCGACGCGTATAGCCAAAATTCGCATGTGCGAGTGGTGGGATCCGCACGCTATCGGCTCTAACATACGTGCTTCCCCGCGCAGAGAGAGAGAGAGAGAGAGGAAGAAGAAGGCGCCATGGCCGTACGGAAGAGGTCGGGACCGCCGCCGGCGTCGTCGTCTATGCCGAGCCGTCCGGCGGAGGAGGGGATCGACGGCGGATCGAAGCCCCAGCTGGCCGCTCCGTCGCCGGAGAACCCGCCAATCGTCCGGCCGAAATTGGGGGAGATCCTGGCGATCTCCGTCGCCTGCCTCGCCCCATTCCTCTACCTCTTCTTCTTCCACTACGACATCGACCCCGAGATCAGGCGATCCATCCTCATTAACATGGCGATGAGCGCCGGGGGCTTCGTCGCTGCGCTGACGCTGATTCCGGTCGCCTCGCGGTACGTCCTGAGGAGGAATTTGTTCGGTTACGATATCAACAAGAGGGGGTCTCCCCAGGGAACGATCAAAGTGTGGGTCCTCTTTCTTTTTCTCGTTTTTTTTTTCTTTAATTTGAATTTTTTAGATTTGTCTTCATGTTGATTTAATTAGTGAACTTTTGATAATTGTTTCTTTTGTGCGTGCATTCGTGAAATTGGTTTCTTTTTTTTTTGTGATTTCATGCTTATTTATTAGCATTTGGAGCGATTTGTTAGTTAGAATCTGGGTTTTTATGAAATTTTTATGGAATTTTGATGTTTCCTTGAATGCAATTTGATTTTTAATGTTTTATGAAATTATAACAGTTTTTTTATTACTGAAATTGTTTAAATTGTTGAAAATATTGAAATGCAGTTTGATTTTTATGATAATACTGGAATTGTTGAATGTTTATGTTCAGATTATAGTTGTAACGCATTTATTTGTACTGTGCCGCACACTGCAATGCCCAGCTTATCCTGGTTTTCTGGATAAATTGGTCTATCCAAAGAACCCTTTAGTTTTTTTTTTTTTATGACGAAGGAAAACCCTCACCGGAAACGGATCACTTATTGGGTCCGCGTCCCTGCAAGGTAAAACTCCGGGTTGAGGACATGACCACCCAACCTTACGTCCCCCAACCGTGATAAAAGCAACGGCAGCCCCCATGAGCCAGCGGGATTCGATCCCGGGCCTTCAGCTTGACGCTGGACCCCGCTGACCACACGGTTTCCAATGTTCTCATTTATGGTTCGCTGATATTTAAAACTTTTCCGATTTTGTCTTTGCTTGTCGTTTGCTATATTTCAGTGCTTTTGTTGCAATTCAGTAATACGTTTTGTTTGAAATAACACGATGCTGTTTCTTGAGAACAATGGATTTTACACAAAATATGCTATAGCATCCCATCCAACAGAATTATCTTTTCTTCTTCACAATAATGACTTGTAAGGGGGGAAACGTTTTATTTACAGAAGGAGACTTGGTAAATTTACTGCATCTAGATAAATAAATTATTTCTTTTTTATTTTCGTCTTTTTGCTTTATTATCCATTCTGTTGTTGGTGGAGCTAAACGTGACAAGGAAATAAAAAATAGAATACTTTGCTGAATAATAAAAATTGATGCCACTAGGGTGGTCTTACTTCATGGTTGATTCTGTGGGGATTTCTACATTGATCAAATTTTTTGATGGTACCTTCTTTTTTGCAGGCCTGAATCACTGGGTATTGTTGTTGGGATTGTATACATGGTTGTCACAATTGTATTCCAACATTTCAACTTCACTTCTGATTCTGAGGTAAGTACCTGGTGTAAATGTGTGTGCCGTTCTTTTTTTTGTGAAAATATCACTATTTCTCGATGAAGATTACTTTTCCCAGAGTGATCTTATATAATTTTTTTTCTAATAAATGTTTGGTTGGTGCCTTCTTTTTAAAATAATTCCAACCACTTTGAAGACTAATATAACTGTTTTCTAGTGCCTTAATACCTTATGCATGTCTCAGCATGAATTTCTCATAAAATTGTATCATCCTATGGAACACTTTTCTTCGTTCTTAGCAGCAAATATACAGTTAATAAGAAATTGAATGATGGATATGGCATATATATAATGTATATGATTGCCAAATGTGTTTACCTATTTTCTATTCCTTTGTGCAGTGGCTTGTCGAGTATAATGCAGCATTAGCCTCTATCTGCTTCATGCTTCTTCTTGGGTTTGTTGATGATGTCCTTGATGTCCCTTGGAGGGTGTAAGTTACCTGATACTTGTTAACAATGTTTTTAATCATTTGCAATACCATATTATGATGCATGCATTGTTGAATTGATTGACAAATTTGACATCTTTTTATTTTTAAGTTCTTATTTATTTTTGTTTATTTATGAAAACAGAAAATTGTTGTTACCATCATTTGCAGCACTACCCTTGCTGATGGCATATGCTGGTCATACAACCATCATTGTTCCAAAACCTCTGATACCCTATGTTGGATTGAAAGTTCTAGATTTAGGTGAGTGGATTCATGTATATTATTTTACTTTGTTTGATAGAATATAGTTTTGCATATTGAATCATGATGTTGCTGTCACAACACTTTTCTTTTTTTACATGGCAAAGGATGAATATGATGTTTTCCATAATCTTTGTTCCGTTAAGTTTGTTTTGCTATAATATGTGTGTGACTGTGTGTATTTGTTCTTTATTTTCTTGATCAGAGGCTTGTTTATCTTTTTTCCCGTTCAAGATGTGCTCCCTAACAGTAACAGTTTTCTGCTGATATATCTTGTCTGACATGGTAAAAGAGCTATTTCTTTGCAGTTTGCTTTTTTGCTTCCGGATGGGGTGTGTTTGTATCAGTGTGTTCTTTTCCTTCTATTCACCATTCTCACCTTCTCAGATCCAGTTGATTTAATTTGGATGATGTTTTTTCACTTTGCAACCACATACCTACATATTCAGTCTTATCCATGTGGCAGAAAATAAGGTTGATAGAAAAGTTAATTCATTGGCACCATACTTTATATATGAGCAGAAAAATTGAACAAATAGCATATCATTCTGAAACCTGGCTGATACCAAAAATATAGGGCAAATAACAGTTACCGATATATCATGATACTTAAAGAAAAGCTTTTTTCTTTCATGTTTCTTTACCTATATTTACCAACTTTTGTTAGTTTTCTATATAAGTTATCCTTCTGGATGGGCTGGATTATGAAAATCTTGCTATTTTCTATGGGTTGTTATTTAGAATGGCAGAAGGGGTTGAAATGTTTGAAAATTTATGATTTTTGAGGTTGGTAATTTTTTTTTGTTACACCTTTGTCAATTATTTAAGCTTTATTTTTTCTACTGTTTCTGTTATCAAATTGTTTGTATAAATATATTTATATATCTAATGAATTAAAGATGTGTAATCAATATATAGCCAATATCCAATATTGTTTGAGTTGTCAAAATTTTTGTTTGTGCATGATATATATATATATATATATAGGGCCACTAGAATCTGTTAACTGGAAATCTATGAACTGGAGTATGAACCTAGATTTTCATGGGTTTTTTTCTTAAATTTCACCATACGGATATGATCTAGATGCTTGGCTTTATAGAAACAGTCTCTTGGATCATCCAATTACGATGCATAAGGATCTTTTAAGGTTTGAAAATCAACGGGTCAGAATTTTAGTAAATATCCAAGCATCCAAAAATCACATTTTTCATTGAAAATTCATGATCCGGCAGTTGATTCCTAGCAAATGGACCACGCCAAATTCCTCTGCAGGTTGCAAAAAAAGTATCGGAATTGCTAGTTCACACTCCGGTTCACATATTTCCAGTTAACATATTCTAGTGACCATATATATATATATATATATATATATAGAGAGAGAGAGAGAGAGGTGGTAGCTGCTAACCTCTTTTCTGGCTAATCGAGCTTTTGAAGGGTTTTTTTCCATGTTTTCCATAAATCTGACTGTACATATGTGTTCTACATGCTTGATTTTATAGGAATTGACTATTGGATCATCCAATTCCGATACGCAAGTAGGTTTTTATAAGGTTTAAAAATTGATGGTCTAAGATTTTCATAAATATTCAAGGCTTAAAAATCATGTTTTTATCAAAAAAAACATGATGAAAGTGTCGTTCCCTAGTAAATTGACCATGTCAAACACATTTGTACGGTCAGATTTAAGGAAAACATGGAAAAAAAACCCTTCAAAAACCCAGTTAGCTGGCAGCTAGAAAAGTGGTTAGCATCTACCACCTTCTATATTTATATTGATATTTATATTTATATTGATATTTATATTTATATTTATATTTATATTTATATGGGTTAATATTTGGTGCCTTTGAAGGCACCAAATTATATGGAACTATTGAGCTGAAAATCATACATTCAAGTTTTATCAACTCAATGTGACCGCATAGATGTGGTCAAGAAGGTTTGTTTGCTAACGATCAAGCCTTGGATCATGTTATTTCAATCCAAAAATATGAGTTTTCGAGTCATGAAATTTTAGTGCATTGTGGACCGCTCACTTTTGAAGCCCTTAAAAAACCTGCTTATGTGTCACAATTATATGATTTAAAACTCGTTTCCCACTAAACAAACATTTTAGATCACATCCATAAGATTTAATTTACAAAAAAAAACTAAAACATATGATTTTCAGCTCGATAGTTCCATATAATTTGGTGCCTTTGAAGGCACCAAGTATTAACCCTATATATATATATATATATGTGTGTGTGTGTGTGTGTGTGTGTGATGAACTAAAGGTGTAGTTAAGATATCCAATATTGTTGGTAATTAGTAAATTGCCCATTTATTAGCTTGTGGTTGTGATTGGCGGTCAACATGCTAAATATAGTATCTTCTACACTTGATTTTGCTATTTTATCATTAACATGATTCAGTCATTAGAAATTTCTCTTGCCACTGAAGTTTTGATGTGAAATGATCTTAAGAAATGTGTTTGTGAAGTGCTCTGAGTTTGCTGTCTTTCTAGTAATCATTCTTCCATTTATCTGATGAGTTTACCTGTTGTATGTGTGCACAGGTTGGATATATAAAGTATATATGGGACTTCTAGCTGTGTTCTGCACTAACTCTATCAATATTCATGCTGGTTTAAATGGTCTTGAAGCTGGACAAACAATTGTTATTGCATCAGCTGTAAGAATGATTTAGCTACGTTTAAACTGGGTGCTCGAAATTTGAACATAACTCCATTGTCTTGGTACAGGTTTTGATACATAACGTGATGCAAATTGGACGTTCCTCAGATCCTCAATATCAGCAGGCACATGCATTCTCTATTTACCTCATGCAGCCACTGCTAGCAACTTCATTGGCTCTCCTTTCTTATAACTGGTAACTTGATGCCATTAATTAGACATTTGCTTCTGAAAGCTTCTAATGCAACAAGATTTATTTATGACCTGGAAACTCTAGGTATCCATCTTCAGTTTTTGTTGGTGATACATACACTTATTTTGCTGGGATGGCATTGGCTGTGGTTGGCATACTAGGCCATTTCAGGTAAGCTTCCCATATCTTTGTTTTGCATTTTTTAAGATGTGTTGCTTCTATATGTCAAGCATTGCCTATCAAAATCAAGATCTATGTGCCTGTTATTACCAGATTCAAGTAGTTGCAGCATTGAAATTCTCAGTGTTATTAAACCGAAATGTCACTAACTGGCATCAAGATTGCAATATATTTGCAAAAATGGGTGCATCACCATAGTCTATTGGATGCCTGTGAGGCTGCAACTCTTTTCTTGTAATCTTCAATTTAATCTTCAATATGCAGATTTACTGCATAGTCTTACATGAATAAAATCCTCATGGTTTCTGTGTAAAAATATTAAATTGCATGTTTTTTTATGTTTGCTGCTTTTTCAGTTGTATTTCTGTAACATATATATGCTCTGAATGATTATGTTGTTGAACTATTAGGTGATCCCCTTTTCTATGATTCTGTATTTGTTTGCAGTGAAACTCTCTTGTTTTTCTTCCTTCCTGAGATTATAAATTTCCTATACTCGTGTCCTCAGGTATTCCTCCATTTTATCTTTCTGTAGCTTTTGTTTGTCAGTTGCAGAATGGAATGAATTTCATTATTTGCATCTAAATTCCCACTTTGCTGGGTTTCTTGACAGCTTTTTAAGATCGTTCCATGCCCACGACATCGTCTTCCAAGGTGATTATCATCCAAATTGTTTTTCATGAACTCATGGTTTGCTTTGTTATGCTTTCTTGCATAAACTTATTGCCATTATATAAGATTGAGTAGGTGATACGTTGGTTCTTGCAGGTTTGATCCACAAACTGGATTGTTGACTGGGACCAAGGACATGAACCTTGTCAACTTGTTCCTCAACCTGTTTGGTAAATGTACAGAAAGGGCTCTCTGCATTCGCCTACTCATTTTCCAGGTATCTTTTTTGCGCTACTCAAGTTTCAGTCTGCGTATCAGTCATCTGAGTTCTGTTTATTTATATGCGTATATGCATTACCGCAGGCCATATCATGTCTCTGTTGTTTCGGGTTGAGGCATCTCCTTGCTGGTTGGTATAAATAATGCGGCGTGATCCGAATCTTGGGATTGGCAAAATTTCATGCGTAGGAGGGAACACTGCATTGAATTGTGACATTCAATATCTGGCTTTGACAATCCGAGCGACATTTCTTGGTGTTTGATTTCTTAGCTCCCCAATGATGAAGGAAAATCAGTTTGTCTCAATTTGTTTTCTTATAAGGGCTTCACTCTGTTCATCCCTTAAGAGTCGGTAACTTTAATCTAATTATGTAACATTGAAGGCTGATGTAGAGAGTTTTGGAAGATTTTGACACAACCTTTTCATTTCCTTCCAAATTCTCCATGTTAAGCACCGGTTTAAGTGGTTTTCTCCCTGGCTTCAAGTTCCACATGAGTGGATGTGTACGCACACACATGCACGTGCACATGCACACACAAATGAAAGGGTGTTGTGGGTTCTCCCTAGAACACAAATTTGCATGTTCCGGTGTGTATAGAGGAATATCTTGGGACCCATGATAATTCATATGCCAATGTTACCCACGATGATTTTATAATAAAATAACATATAAAAAAAGGTAGATGTGCTTTTGATGGAAATGTCTTTCCATAAGATAGATATGCGTTGGACAAAAATGTTTTCCCGCTCCTCGTAAATAGATTTACACGTTTTGCTTTTGCTTTTAGCTTGTGTTACAACACATGGCTGCCTTCTCGTTCCTGCCTTGTGTTTGATAGAAAATATTCTCGAGTTCGTTCCTACCTCGTCAAGATAACTATAAATCGAACGACTGGTTTGATCATTGGTGGGGCGTCATAGAGGGATTTGTCGGTCATCTCTTTTTACAGTCATCTCTTCTTCTCCATTTTCGTTAGGCAGTATGAAAAAAAGTAATGACGCACAAATATTTCAACAAGTGTCATTAAAGCATGGTGAGTACCTTTCCATGTCATCATGTTATTGTTAAAGAACGTATGTCATTGTGAGTGTCATTAAGGCGTTGTTTTGTTATTGCAGATAGATTTTATCATTTTGACGATTGGAAACTTGAAGATATTTGTAAGACACTGGGATCTGTTGACAAGAATGCTTGGTTACAGATGCGTGCAAGGGTCTCTACTCCATTCGGTATCGTTCATTCACTCAGTATATGCAATATAATGCAAATCGTGATTGTAGTAACATGTATATCGATTTTTAAGATATTGTTTTGTTTGTTAATATCGATTTGTAATATATTATGCTTATTATTTTCTAGTGTCGATTTGTGAGATATTGTTTTGTTTGTTAATATCAATTTGTAATATATTATGCTGAATTGTTATATATTGATTTATAAGATATTATGTATTTTCTAGCATCAATTTGTGAGATATTGTTTTGTTTGTTAATATCGATTTGTAATATATTATGCTGAATTGTTATATATCGATTTATAAGATATTATGTGTTTTATAGTGTCGATTTGGTGATATTGTTTTATTTGTTAATATCGATTTGTAATATATTATGCTGAATTATCGTATATCGATTTTGAAGATATTATGTATTTTCTAGTGTCGATTTGTGAAATGTTGTTTTGTTTGTTAATATCGATTTGTAATATATTATGTCGAATTGTCGTATATCGATTTATAAGATATTATGTGTTTTTTATTGTCGATTTATGAGATATTGTTTTGGTTGTTATCTCGATTTGTAATATATTATGTTGAATTTTTGTATATCAATTTGTAAGAAATTATGTGTTTTTCAGTGTCAATTTGTGAGATATTGTTCTATTTGTTAATATCGATTTGTAATATATTATGTTGAATTATCGTATATCGATTTGTAAGATATTATGTATTTTCTAGTGTCGATTTGTGAGATATGGTAACTGGTTGTTAATATTGATTTGTAATATATCATTTATGTCAATTGGACACTAGAAAACACATAACATTTTACAAATCGATATACGGCAATTCAGCATAATATATTACAAATCGATATTAACAAACAGAATAATATCTCACAAATTGATACTATAAAACACATAATATCTTACAAATCGATATACAAATTCAGCATAATATATTACAAATCGATATTAACAAACAAAATAATATCTCACAAAAATCGATATAATATCCTATAAATTTATAGTAGACATCGTGTTAGAAAGCAATATCTGCAAATCGATGATAAAATATCATAAAAATCAAGAGAAAAAATCCTATTAATAGCTTAGAAATCGATATTAAGAATCAAAATATAAATCGATATTAAAAATCAATTTATAATATATTATGCGATATTATATCAATTTGTAAGATGTGTCGATTTACAAGATATTTGTATTATGATTTTGAAATGTGTGCCTGCATAATTGACATTGTTGCGATTTGCCCACTTGAGGTGGCGATTTGCGTATTCAACACACGTGTGCCAGGCGCGTAATTTTGGTTTATGGATCAATGTGAATTTTGTACACAGTCTTACAAAATTTGTATACACAACCTACAAAATCAGTTACAAATGTCTATACACAAAAAATTTATTATGTTCGGAAAATTAAATGTTGAACCAAAAATTGATATCTCTCTCTCTCAGCAGTAGAACGTAACCCTCTTCACGTTATCCTTAAGAATAGGTAGACATTTAAAACGGCTTCCTCTTACTCCTGGGGGGCTCGCATCCTTCGTTGCTTTCTAGGTAATCTTGCAGTCTGGGATTTTGTATCCTTCGCAATTAAAAAATCCATCAATTTTTCACATAGTTTTATGCGGAATTCAGGTATATCATCCTGAAAAAAATATCGAAAGTCAGACCAATATAGAAATGTAGTCAGCAATAATATAGGATAATAAAACATATTTAAGTGTACAGCATAAAACAGTGAATTTTACAATGGTGAATTTTGGTGCTCGTCCATAGTATATTGCTTCAATATACTTTATTACAAAGATGCCACAATCGATATCATTATTTTGTAAAGGAGCATCCTCTGCGACGTGAAGCCTCCACGGGCAAATATCGACACCCAACATGTCTCTGAAAAATCCAACCTGTGGTTTATGCAAAAGCAAGTAAATTTTGGGCTACGGTAGAAGATATGGTAATCTTATAGATAGAAAATTACTAAATGCACAATGTCACGATCTACACCAATGTTATAGTCCAAGGAGTTGTATAACCATATTTTTTGTTTTTGTACATCCAACACGTATAAGACTCAATTCTTTTTCGATTGCCACAATGTAGGAATCAATATCTGAAAATCGATGTTAAGAATCAACATATAAATCGATATTAAGAATCAAAACAATATCTTAAATCGATATTAGGAATCAACATAGAAATCGATATTAAGAATCAGAATAATATCTTAAATGGATATAAAAATTCCTATTGATAACTTAAAATAGATATTAAGAATCAGCATAGAAATTGATATTAAGAATTAAAATAATATCTTAAATCGATATCAAGAATCAACATAGAAATTTATATTAAGATTTAGAACAATATCTTAAATCGATTTGGAAATTTGTATTGATATCTTAAAAATCGATATTTAAAATCAAAACAATATCTTAAATCGATATTAAGAATCAAAATAACATCTTAAATTGATATTTAGAATCAGCATAAAAATCGATATTAAGAATCAAAACAATATATTAAATCCATATGCAAATTCCTATTGATAGCTTAGAAATCGATATTAAGAATCAAAACAAGATCTTAAATAGATTTAACATTTTACAAATTGATATGGGCACAAACATTTTCACTTGACGAAAAGTCTGTCATTTGGTTATCGTCACCTCAGTATTGTAGTCCATCTAGAAATTCAGTCGCCTATGGCATTCAGCGGACGATACTCTGTTGAATGAAACAGTAATAATAGTAAGTTTAAAACACGCAGGTACATTAGTAAATCAAAAAAAAAATAAACATATAAGATAACCGATATACCATAAAATAAGGGGTGACAACGTGGACCGATATGGTTAATCCCTTGCTTTGAATATACATGATGAAATCGTGCATAGTCTGTTTACAACAAATATGCACTTGTTAATATACATGACCATAGCATACGTAAATGTATAATTGATAGTGGTTTCATACATACAAAATTACTGATAGTGTGTCCTGCAAATTCATCTCGCATCCGGTTGATGTTCTCTTCGAGCACTTTGCTGAGTTTTATGGCATCTTGTTTTGTGGATGTTGCACTGAAATTAGCTGAATATTCAGTAAAAGAACTGTAGTATTATATTCAGTAAACGAACTGTAAATGACATAAAAAAGATGAAACAGGTTAAAGGAATCGAATGTGCCCTTTTTTGTGGATGTTCGACTGAATCGCAGTGTCTTTCTTCGACATCACTACAGTTTTTGCGACGATGATGGTTAACTAAAACGTTAGTTTTTCTGTTCATTGCTCACGAAGCAGGAATAAAACGTCGCATGTTCCTTGCTCTTAAAGAAAACGTCTTATGTTCCTTGCAGAACAAACTACTGAAGTTAGGCGACGTTTTATTTCACATCGTTTCACGTCTTGCCCATTCTTAAAAATTATGCCCAAAGAATATAATAAATAAATAAATTACATTTCGCATTAATTAAAAGACGTCATTTCATTTGCTAGTATCATCAAAATGGCGTTAGTACGTGTAAATGAATGGCACATTGCATAACATCAGTAGTGTGTCAGATGACGTTTCCCTAAACTCTAGACCCTAAACCTTAAACTAATGTTATGTGACGTTCCTTGCACTTAAAGGAAACGCTATAAATAACAAACCCTAAACCAGTAACTGTTTAACGATTAAGCAAACCTAAGTACAAATCGTGGTAACTTCATAATCGCTATACCTAGTAATCGCTATTATAGGAATCGCTATACATAATAAACTCAAAACTAGTAATCGCTATATGATTTAGCAAACGTAAGTACAAATCGTAGTAATTTCATAATCGTTATACCTATTAATCGCTATACTAAGTAATCGCTATCACAAGAAACACTATAAATAATAAACCCTAAACCAATAATCGCTATACGATTTAGCAAACGTAAGTACAAATCATGGTAACTGCATAATCGTTATACTGAGTAATTGTTATACTAAGTAATCGCTATCACAGGAGATGCTATAAATAATAAACCCTAAACTAGTAATCGTTATACGATTTAGCAAATATAAGTACAAATCATGGTAATTGCATAATCGCTATACTGAGTAATCGCTATCACAGGAAATGCTATAAATAATAAACCCTAAACCAGTAATCGCTATACAATTTAGCAAACGTAAGTACAAATCATGATAACTTCATAATCGCTATACTGAGTAATCGCTATACATAATAAACTCGAAACTAGTAATCGTTATACGATTTAGCAAACGTAAGTGCAAATCATGGTAACTTCATAATCGCTATACAGAGTAATCGCTATCACAGGAATTGCGATACATAATAAACCCTAAGTCAGTGATTGCTATACGATTTAGCAAACGTAAGTACAAATCATGATAGAATTATATAATTACAAACCTAAGTTTATGTAGTCATGTCGATTTTTCAATGGCACTTCTGTGTTACACTTATTAAGGAAAGAATTATATAATTACAACAAAGAATAATGGAATTACAACATAAAATTATCGGGATACACAAATCACATATGTTTATTCACTGGCACTTGATGACTCAGATAGACATACAAATTGTCACTTTCTTTGCCTTGGTGGAGTCTCTTTATTCGGTGGCCTCTTCGTTCTCTTGATCTTATTAAACCCACTGATAATCATCTCAACCAATGACCCAATTTATCTTCGCAAATTCTATACGTCCTTTCGTAACTCCTTATTCTCCCTCTCCAGCATCACTAACCTTTTGTCGGATGATACATTCTCTTTTAGGAGCCGTGTTTGCTCCTTATCGTGTACTAAAGAGGGAATCACAGAAAGTGACAAAGGGACATGATGAACGTTATGTCTATGCTGGAAGACGACATGCTCGGGGATAAGAGTGTCCTTACTTTCATGTTGCTTCTCCTCAATTTGTCGATTTCGATGCATGGGTTGCTAATATTGTTTGAAATAGTTGGGGTCATATTGTCGTTCTTTATAATCATATGGTATGGCACGAACACCTCCTTTGTTTCAGCTATCCAATTGTTTCCTGAAGCGTGCGTGCCAATTCACGTTCTTGGCCCCACCACTATTCATCATTCTTCTCAATAGCACAAGCACTTTTGGTACCGACTGTCCCAAGGCAGCTTGTAGGAGTACTCGACTATCATGCTGCTACTCGGCTTCACATTTGCTAAAGAGTCAAATATCGCAGACAGATAGTCTCGCAGCCACAACATCTTCATCCTTGTCCTTCCCATCTCCATATGGTCTCCAGACAACCTGTACAATCAAGATTATGGTTTAGATATAGACATAATTATTCATGCAAAATGCTTAATGCGATAACGATTTGTACAAAGAAAAATAAAATCCTAAAGCGATGATTACTTAAGAATGCTGAACATTATAACAATTTATACTAATAAAAGTTAGATGCTATGGAGATAATAATTTATACTAAGGAAGACAAAATCCTAAAGTGATGATTACTTAAGAATGCTTAACATTATAACGATTTACGCTAATGAAAGTTAGATGCTAAGGAGATAATGATTTGTACTAAGCAAGACAAAATCTTAAAGCGATGATTACTTAAGAATGCTAAACATTATAATGATTTACGCTAATGAAAGTTAGATGCTAAAGAGATAACGATTTGTACTAAGAAAGACAAAATCCTAAAGCGATGTTTACTTAAGAATGCTAAACATTACAACGATTTACGCTAATTAAAGTTAGATGCTAAGTAGATAACGATTTATACTAAAGAAGACAAAATCCTAAAACGATGATTACTTAAGAATGCTAAACATTACAATGATTTTAAACCATTTACCTCATTTAATTGCAGTCCATCTAAAATGAACTGAGCATTTTTCTCCTTGACATTTATTGAAGTCCACTGGCCGATCTTGGGAAAACTATAAATTGCAGGGTCATACTGAGGATGCAAGGCGATAATATGCTCACATGTTCAGGACTACAAAATTAATATATTAGTAAGACTACAACCTTCAATGAGCTTAGTCTACAAGTATTAAATACGTAATAAACAAATATCTGAACAAATGGCCAAAAACCCCCGACGGTTTTCGTACCCTTACTCACACGGTAAAGCTGACTGTACAAGTGTGCGAGCATAATAGCACCCCATGCTCAGTTGTTGACTTCATCTAAGTCTTCCAAGAACTGCAGCCACAACTAACTTATTCTCAAACCAGAACAATCGGAAAATAAAGTAAGTCCAAAAAAATAAAGAAGGAAGTCGCGCAACTCTTGGTCAGCTATTTCAGATACACATACAACGGACCGGCCTTCCCATTTATTACGGAAAAAATAAACTTTTATCGATGAGAAATTGCTTCTACCAAAAATACACTCACATCATTCCTCCATCGGCATTCCTAAAAGGGTCATGCAATTGTCCCTTGGGTTATAGTTTGAATCGCGTGTTAGGACAGCACTTTCATGGCATTTAAGACCCGTAATTTGTGTCACATCTTTTAGGGTCATGGTGATCTTAAAAACTCCAAACTGAAACATGTTTGTCTTATGGTTCGACTTATTGACCAGGTGGATCATGGTGTTTCAGCAATTTTCAAAATAGTGTTGGTCCAGAAGGCTGCCGAAGTGCATCTTTCGTAATCGGTCCTTTTGATATTCACTCAGCTTTTTATACCACGACAGAACTACAAGCCACTGACACTGCCCTTTCAGCTTTTCATTTGTTGCTCTGCTTCTCTTTTGACCTGCCTGTAACACAAAATATTAAATTATAATTAATCGTTATACATAGTAATCGTTATCGCAGTAATCGCTATACATAGTAATCACTATCACAGTAATCATTGTACAGAGTAATCGCTATACAGAGTAATCGTTATACATAATAATACCTACAACAGTACATCGCGACATCCAATAGTGATTAACGTACCTTGGTCACACTTTTCTCTTCTTCATCTCCTCCCTTCCTTTGCTTTTGTATTTCTTCCTTCATTCGCTCTTTCGCGTCCATCCTCTGCTTTTTTTCTTTCCCTTTCCTTCTCTTCTTCCTCCCTCTTTCTTTCTCTTTCCTTCTCTTCCTCGTCCTCCTTCTCCTTCATTTGTCTTTCCTTCTCTTCCTCGTTCTCCTTCTCCTTTATTTGTTTTTCCTTCTCTTCCTCGTCCTCCTCCTCCTCCTTCCTTTGTCTTTCCTTCTCTTCCTCGTCCTCCTTCTCCTTCCTTTGCCTTTCCTTCTCTTCCTCGCCCTCCTTCTCCTTCCTTTGTCTTTCTTTCTCTTCCTGGTCCTCCTTCTGCTTCCTTTGTCTTTCATTCTCTTCCTCATCCTGAATCTGTTTCATTTGCCTTTCCTCTTCCTTCTTCTTCAATTGTCTTTGCTTCTCTTCCTCCTCTCTTCCTTTTTTAACTGTCTTTGTTTCTCTTCCTCCTCATTCTTCTTCAATTGCCTTCGCTTTTCTTACTCCTTCTCTTTATTCTTCTTTTGCTTTTCCTTCTCCTCTTTCTTTTGCCTTCGCTTCTCTTCCTCCTCCTTATTCTTCCTTTGCTCTTCTCTCTCCTCCTCCTCCTCCTCCTCCTCCTCCTCCTCCTCCTCCTCCTTCTACCTTCGCTTCTCTTCCTCTTCCTTATTCTTCCTTTGTCTTTCCCTCTCCTCCTCCTCCTCCTTTTGCCTTCGCTTCTCTTCCTCCTTCTCATTATCCTTCCTTTGTTTTTCTCTATCATTCACCTCCTCCTTCTTTTGCCTTGATTTTCTTTGCTTTTTTCATTATTCTCCTTTCTTTTTGCTTTTCTTCGTCATCATTCTTCTTCTTTTTCATCTGTACTTTTTCATCACTCTTCATTGGATTATCATCTTCAATATTTGACGGATTAGGCTTCACTTTATACTTTACCAACAATTGCTTCCTTTTTTTATCATTCTCAGTCGTCATTATTTTGTATTACGCTTCTAATTGCTCATACAAAGCATATTGTTCAATAATTTCATCAAGAGATTTCCCCTCTAACGACAAAGTGTTTCTTCTCTTATGAATGTAAGCCATTGATAACCTGTACAATACAAAAACTCAATGAGACGGCAAATGGTGCTTCGACGAAAGAAAATGAAGCGTTAGATTTTTTGTGGAACATTTATGGGGAAATATTGCGAGGATCTTCTTTTATAGCAGAGGAATTTAATGCTTATGGGACCTGCCAAAGATTTTATAATAAAATAACATATACCTTTAAGTGGTTCACGTTTTAGGTGGTTTACGCAATGACGTCTTTGTCGACCATAAATTGATATAGAAATTCCTATTGATAGCTTATAAATCGATATATAGAATCAGGATAGAAATTGATATTAAGAATCAAAATAATATCTTAAATCGATATCAAGAATCAGCATAGAAATCGATATTAAGATTCAGAACAATATCTTAAATCGATTTGAAAATTCATATTGATATCTTAAAAATCGATATTTAGAATCAAAACAATATCTTAAATAGATATTAAGAATCAAAACAACATCTTAAATCGATATAGAAATTCCTATTGATATCTTAAAAATTGATATTTAGAATCAAAACAATATCTTAAATCGATATTAAGAATTAAAACAATATCATAAATCGATATTAAAAATTAGCATAGAAATCGATATTAAGATTCAGAACAATATCTTAAATCGATTTGGAAAATCATATTGATGTCTTAAAAATCGATATTTAGAATCAAAACAATATCTTAAATCAATATTTAGAATCAAAACAATATCTTAAATCGATATGGCGATTCCTATTGATATCGTAAAAATCATTGTAATGTTTAGTCGATTTGCCTTTGTTGCGAAAATATTGTCATAGTATCATGCAAATTGATGATCAAATATCATACAAATCAATATATAAATTCTTATTGATAGCTTATAAATCGATATACAGAATCAGCATATAAATCGAGGGTTTAGGTTTAGAGTTTAGGTTTTAGGGTTAGGGTTTAGGGTTTAAGGTTTAGTAAGATATTAAGGGTTTAGGGTTTAGGGTTTAGGGTTTAGGGTTTAGGGTTTAGGGTTTAGGGTTAAGGTTTAGGTTTAGGGTTTAGAGTTAGGGTTTATGGTTTAGAGTTTAGAGTTTAGAGTTAAGGTTTAGGTTAGGGTTTAGGTTTAGGGTTTAAGGTTTAGGGTTTAGAGTTTAGGGTTTAGGGTTAGGGTTTAGGGTTTAGTAATATATTAAGAGTTTAGGGTTTACGGTTTAGGGTTTAGTAATGTATTATGGGTTTAGGGTTAGGGTTTAGTAAGATATTAAGGGTTTAGGATATAGGGTTAGGTATAGTAATATATTATGGGATATATGTGTCGATTTGTAAAATATTAAGTGTTTTCTAATGTTGATTTGTCATATATTGTAGTATCTAATTGAAAACTGTGTGTGAGGAATTAACATTATAGCGACATGAGATGGCCATTTGTGTGTTCAAATCGTTGCTCATTTAGCGATTTCTATGAAAATCGCTTCAAAGCTTCATACCTATAATTAAATAGCTGTGACGTGAATCGCTATCGTCAACAAGTATAAATCGCTATTTCATCAAACGTATAAATTATTCATGCTTTAAACGTATAAATCGTTGCTTCAAACGTACAAATCGATGTAGAAATCGCACCCTTCATAAGTACATATTGTTGTAACATTTGGGCTTCAACAATAAACATCGTTCCACATCCCGCTCTTTATCAAAAATCGATATGCCTTGTGAGACCTGGATTTCGGTTGACGATTTATGCAATTTATGCAATGACGTATATGTCGGCCACAACGATTTGCCTTTGTATAGAAAATATTGGAATAGTATAATGTGAATCGCGGTTGTAGTAACATACTATCGATTTGTGAGATATTGTTTTGTTTGTTAATATCGATTTATAATCTATTATGCTGAATTTTCGTATCGATTTGTAATATAGTATGTGATATGTATATCGATTTTTAACATATTATGTGTTTGCTAGCATCGATTTGTAAGATATTTGTATTATGATATTGAAACATGTGCATGCAGTATTTACATTGTTGCGTGATTGTAGTGGCGATTTGCGTATTCAAATTGCTATTTATTTAGCGATTAAAATTGAAATCGCTTCACGGCGTCATAGTTGTCATTAAATCGTTGTCACGTGAATCGCTATCGTCAACACACATATACGATAAGTTGTTTCTTTTATTGGCACGGTAAATAACAACTCGATGCATAGTATAGTGTGATGCAACTGACGATCATGAAACCCTCATATATATCGGATTGGTGGATGATTTCTCCAAGAGTCAACCCCTCCAACGGCAAAGGCTTTCTTGTCTTACAAATTGTAGTCATTGCTAACCTGCACAGCACATAAATTTAACCGTAAATCGTTGTAGAAATTGAACCCTTCATAAGTACATGTTGTAAATCATAAATCGCTACTGCATTAAATGTATAAATCGTGGTTGCTTTAAATGTATAAATCGTGAATCATAAATCGGCTAAATCGCTATTGCTTGAAACGTATAAATCGTTGTTGCATCGAATAAATTGCTACTGCATTAAATGTATAAATCAATGTTAAATTCAAACTTACAAATCGTTGTAGAAATTTAGCCCTCATAAGTACATATCGTTGTAATGTTTGGTTTTCATAAGAACAAATCGTGCTAACTATTTTTCGATGCCCAAAAGGTGGATAGGCACAAATCGATTTGTTTCAGTATAAAAATAGGTGTTATTTAGCATGAATAGTATAACCAGTTGTAAGATTTAGCATTCAGATTTACATAACGAAAATCAATTTGTTTACATAACGAAACCATACACAAAACTTATCGAAAGGACACAAGTTTTGTTAATCCGACAATAGAGGAGAAACACCTAGAAGGTAGATGCAGCCGATGGTGACAACGGTGCTCTGACGGCAGTAGATGACGAAAAGGGGTGCTCCGACAGCAGCAGACAACGGCAAAAGCGGTGTCGTCAAAGGAAGCTTCTGTTACAGCAGATGGTGCATCGTCAAAGGGTGAGCCAGAATGTTTAGGGCGACATATTGCAAGAAGCTCCTATTAAAGCATAATCGTTTACTCCTTAGGGTGAAAACGATGATGATTTTAACCCTCTCTCTTCTGACAAGAGAACATTTTTGTCATTTACTTGAAACGTCATTTCATGGTGCTAATGGCGGGAAAGGACACTTCAGTCTTTGCAAACAAATCGGACTCCAATGCTAAGTGATGCCGACAAACACAGGGAAACAAGCCCCACATGCTTACATATGTGGCACTCATTCAAACCCGAGAACACGCACTTGCATGTTTCGGGGGGAACATATAACCTGCTTCGCACACAAATGTACGCACTAGATCTTGCATGAACATATTAAAAGGTGGTGTTATGGTGCAGCAGTTAAAATCCACAACTCAAGCTTCCATCATTTCATGCTGTTTAGTTATACAAATTTTTTGAAGGGCAGTTTAGTTATACAAAATTGAGAAGCGATTTTGGGGAAGAATTTTTAAATACAAATAGAAACCCATTTTTTCCCTATGCCCAAAAGGATACCAAATACAAATAGAGGGCTTACTTTAGATCATTCACTCAGGTTGCATTTGAATGCCTCGGATCTCAGATCTGATGCGGCACAGGCAGGCTGATGTGGTAGTAAAATCCTGGATTTTGCAAACACTGTATGCTACCTCGGATTTGAGATCTTCACTTTTGCGAGATATAGAAGAGTCATAAATTTGAAATCTGATGGGGAGGGGTTAGACTTTAAATCCTCTGCTTTCAGATCCTTAGACCTGAGATCCGAGGCATTCAAACACGCCCTCAAGCAAAATTTAAGTCCCAGGTTCGTTTCCTTTATAGCTGGTTCAAGAAATCATTATTCATTAGAAGATACTGATGCATAATCTAAAATCAAGCCACCAACATCTCTTCACAATGAGCCGATCTACTGGTGCACACGTACCAACACATGAACCCCGTCTGTGTTCAGGCTCAGCCAAGCCCAAGCAAGCTCATTTCACAAAATATATATGGCCTTTGCTTATATTTAAGTAATGTATATATTGTTGACATGTTATAAGATCTAAAAACAATTTCCTACGAAAGCTAAACCCATTTACCACATGGTCTGCACCTATATAGCATTATGCGCAGGATATGATGTATATATGAACTTAATGAGCTAAACCAATCAAAGGAGCTCATGTTCAGGGCACGGCTTATTAAATAAATTGAGTTCTACAACTAGCTCGTTTGAGTCAACAGGCTCTATCAGTTCACACACACACACGAGCCAGTTGAGACTATAAAATGTCCGAACAGTAAATGCTGTTGAAAACTATAGATTTAATAAATTGCAAAGAGATACATGCAGCTTTCCACATTTGCACATTATGTATGGGGCAAAAAAGCCAGAATAAAGATTTAGGAAGTATCACAACTAACAAAATATCTGCAGTCATACATTTGAACCTTGAAATCCAATTGGAACAATACTCCATGATAAATTTGTAATAGAACACCTAAACTCGATTCCAGCCAAGTGTGTAAGACAGCGAGCAAACCCCACAAAAAAAGATAGAATTATGGCAAAGGGGTACCATGCAATTCTAATCTAGGAATGAGATCTGTTGCTCAATCCAACCAACCAAGAATTCAACACAGTTTTCTCGATTCAAAATCTGTTATATCCCATAGCTGTATTTTCACGAGAGGAAGATCATCAGAATCAGATGGTCCTCAGTGAAATCAAACTCCCCAAGCCAAAAACAATCTACATGGATATTCCTTGATAATTCTTTAGCAACGCAGCAAACAAATACCACCAGTTGAAAAATATCACAATTTCTTTGCACCCCTGTTGGTGTATTCACACTTTATCAGATTGGCCCTCAGTAACATTGCACGGACTTCCCTCTCAAACTCGGCACCATTTTGTAGGACCCGTTGAAATGTTGTGTTCCTCTGATCAGCATGTCGAGCATAGAGGATTTTATTATGTGAATCAATCCGAGCCTGGAAAGTGCACTAACTTGGGTCATGCCAATACTGAATATTGATAGAGAAAATCTGATTCAAACAACCAGCCAGATAAAACCAAGGTAGAAATCCAAAAATGGATGAAACTAACGCTAGATGTGTTTCATGTACACAAAACACTCGTGAATCTGAACCATCTACAGATGGTCCAAGTAGCATGTGCAAGCGTGCCTCATCTACCAGTTCCAGTCTATGCACCCCCTAGGTGGATAGCATCAAAGCATGGACAATAAATGCGTGCACAAATTAGATCTTGGAAATGAGCAACTCAAATGGATTAGGACACTTTAATTTCTACAAATTCAGCAAATGAACCTTATGTATATATGCATGCATGTAGTGCACCTACTATTTAAATGTATCCTTATGCTCAAAGGTCTGCTAAAGAAAACAAAACAACCTTCCACCAACAAGCACATGCATTTGATCACTACAACTTGCACACCACCATCAAACAAGAGAGAGAGAGAGAGGATATGCTGGCATAAAAACCTACCAAGTTAGTACAACCAAATAAACCAACAGGCAAAATAGACAACCGAAAGTACTTCAAAAAGCCCTACCTGGATTTGGTTGTCTGTAATGAGTGCTTCCAGTTCTTTCTCGAGTCCAGCAACTGTAGTCTTGAAGGCACTGGCCATCGTGTGCAGATCCACAGAAATAAATGGATGTGTATATTGAATTATTGCTTTGTGACGGATCTGGTCATATAGTGCTTCAACATGATCATACAGATGAATATCAAGTAATAGATTTGGCTTGAGATTTTCCAGACACTCGAGGCATGATGCATAACGACTGGAAAAAACAGAGAGACAATGTTAGAGAGCATAAAGACAATGGCCACAACAAATCTCTCAAGTGGAAAGTACTTTTTTTCGTAACAGGGAGAAACCACGGCTTTGGTTTGGACGTCCATTTATGGGATGAGAGGTGCCACATAAACCGTGGTCCTGTTTTGGTGTCAGTGGTATAAAATTCCATAAATACTCCCCCCTTGACCACCGGAGATAGTTTCTCATTGGCGTCAGCCTTGTGGCAAGGGATGCACACCCCAGGTATTAAACTCACAACATCCTTCAATGGAAAAGTGCTTAAAACAAAAGGTGAATGAGAAATTTAGATCAACTTTATAATAGAGGAAGTTCCAGATATATATCTTACCCAAAAAGATCTATAGCTGAAAGAGGAAAAGAGAAAAAAAGAAACTGTGGTCGCAAGGGGTGCAGATGAAGTAAGTGATCAACTGGGAACAGTCCAAGTTGACACTCATTCAGTCTTAAGGATTATAAAAAGATTGAGAAATTTTCAGGAGATGCCAATGGAGTTCAAATCAGATTTTTCAAAAATATTGATCCAACTAGCAAAAGTATTGGCCACAGTGACATAAATGCCTTGACAAAAATGGAGATAAGGGTAGTGGTGCTGCTGAGGGAAAGGTGAAGGAGATGATGGTAGAGATAGTGGATATTGTGGAAATGGTGATGGTAGGTCAACAAATCCATGATGCTCTAAACATCGATTTTTTTAAAAGATTAACATCTTCAGCAAGCTATGTCACAGGGATTCGGCTAGCAGGGTGCCGCACCTGCGTCGACGGGACTCGACGCGGGTGCGGGTGCGGTCAACCCGACCCTGGGTGTGTTGACCACACCCAGGGTCATTTCGGTCCATTTTTGGATTTTTTTAAAACAAAAAATTTTGCCCTATGAAATGGGCTGCAGAATTTTAAAAAAAAATCTTGGGGGGCGCTGCCCCCCTATAACCCCCCGCCAGGGGCACCCCCGCATGCTGACCGCGCAGCGGGACCCATGCCGGGGGGAACCCCTGGACCCTCTCTCTCTCTCTCTCTCTCTCTCTCTCTCTCTCTCTCTCTCTCTCTCTCTCTCTATATATATATATATATATATATATATATATATATATATTTATTTATTTATTTATTTATACATTTTTGCCCCTGCCGCACCCCCGCACCCAAGGTTTTTGAAAGTGCCGCACCCCCGCACCCGCACCCGCACCCGTCTAAGTCCATTTAATCCCTCATTTTTTAAAAATGTCAGTGTTGCTTTGAATTTGCCAATGATTGACACCATAAAGGTATCAATGGAAGGCAAACCCAGGTAAAACCTATCAGACACTGTTAAGCACAAGTACTTTACAAAAGAACAAGAAGATGACAACATTATGGTTCCCATCTTAAGTAGAATACCATGTTTTCCTTCTATAGCCCCAGAAGCAAAGTACTTGACAAACTACCTTTTTGCAACCTTGTGCATAATAGATTCAAAACATACATACTAAAAAACACATATTTTACTCCTATAGCAAGTTGAGAAAATTATGGGGGAGATATCAATCAAGCAAGAGAAAGAGAGAGAGTAGAACTGAAATGAAGGTTTACCTAGCATAAAAATCATGAATGAGCTCTCTTATTTCTGGTACAAGCTCCAAAAAATTCTGAAAGTTGACATTGTCTATTACTTTATTCTGACAAGAATCAAGTTAGGCAACTGTTACAAAATTTATAAATCATGTAACATTCTGAAGATGATAAACTTAAGCAGTGTTACCTTCAACAAGTAACTTAGGCAACTGATATAACACATAATCCGTACAAGATTGTAGAGATGATAAAGTTGCATGACTAAAGTATTACCTTCAACTCCGTTCTGTCAAAACATGCAAGTGCACAAAGCCCACCATAAGTCGCAACATCCTGTGGTGAAATCACCACAGTGTAGTTATTTCCAAGTTCAGGATTTGTCTCCAGAAACTGCAAATATGAAGAGACATTTAGTCATCACACCATGCAACTGAGTTCTTCCAATAAAAAAGGAAATTTTCACGATCACATCCTTAATACAGGCTTTCATATCAAATAACACTGTTCAATAGTTGTGCTTTTTTTCATATAGCAGCAGTCAATATTCTTATAAGAGGGAATCTTTGCTGGGTCATGGTAGTCCAAGGTCTATAACATGTAGGCTTGGATCGACTCGACCAAGTTTGGTCGTAACCGAGTTATATATTGTTTTTCTATCAGTTAGGGCCCAATCCGAGCCAACTCGATCAAGTCACAAGTTGACTCATCGAGTTTGCCAGCTATGACCACCAACTTCTACTACCAGGAAACGAGACTCGAGGAAGTATGACTCCTAGTAAAATCCTGGTTTTTAACAAAAGGAATGTCAATGTATCTTGGACCTCATGGGTAAAGATTAGAACAATTCTACAAGAACTAAACTGGATTTAGCATCCATAAACAAACTGTTAATCCTTGCTGTAGTAATTATTCTCTGAAAATCTACTCAAAGATGATGTTGAACAAAGAAAATTGAAAAGAAAACCAAATTTTAGATTAAGTTCTCCAACTATTAGTAGTCAAAAGAATGCCTAGTCAACCTAAGCACCGACCTGGCAACTAGGCTCCAGCATCTTAGAAGGCCAGGCCCTAGTCGACCAATTAGGCAGCCCTAGTTGGCTTTCATTTATATTATAAAAAAAACTTAAGAGAAAGGGGGGCAGGGATCAAACCCAACCCTACCACCCTTTATTTTTTTGTCCTCTCCTTTCTCTCTCCCTTTCGCTCAGTTTCCCGCCCCCTCTCTCTCTCTCCCTTTCTTTCAGCTGCTCAAAGAGGAGGGGGAGGGGGAGGACACTGTCTATCTCTCTATCTCTCTCCAATCCTCCTATTCCTCATAATCGTTCTCCTATTTTCTTCTACTCCATATTATGTCTCTTTATGAAATGGTGTGCCTTTTGATGTTTTTACCAGTATGTTTTCACAAACAATAAAAAATGGACAAAACTTGCAATTCTATCTTAGGCTCTTAGCAAACTTGATTTTTCATGGAAATAGAATATTGTTTTACATGGTTCTGGACTGCCTTTTTAAAACTTTTCATTTTACAACTTCAAAAGTAAATGAAGTGCATTCATAATAAACATAATTGTGTAGTCGAAGTTTCGTTAAAAAAAAAAGGTTGGGCTTCCAAGAACCCATCAAAATTTTGCCACTAATTTAACTATTTATGTTGGGAGCACCATTTGTTTTCATGACAAGGATTAGGATCAAGTTCATAGGTGGTTAACATAAACATCCACAAACCCTTGTAATATTTCCAACTTATTCTAGATATTTTGGCAGCATAAAAATCTACCACCAACTAAACTAGTTATGTTGGGAGCACCATTGGTTTTCAGGACAAGGATAGGGATTAGGAAAAGTTTTATCAAGTCTATGGGTGGTTAATGTTTTTATATGCATGCCCCTATAACATATCCAACTAACTCTACATAATTTTGGGAGCAACAGTTGCTAGGAAATGGGGCATTCTTGTTGAGTTCTTTGAGCAAGACTTCAAGGGCATAAATTTCGTGGAACAAGCCAAGGGTGCTTACTCCAATAATATCCCAATATGTGAGAGAAACTATCTAAAAAAGGCCATCCAGATGCACCTTTTGTTGAGGCAAAGTTACAGGACCACTAATACCGTATTCGCTGCAAGAAAAGGAAGATATGGATGTTGAAAGAAAATCTGACAAGGAATAATAGCATCGTGAATGACCTTAAAAAATGATTTTATTAGAAGTCCACCCTCTTGTTGCAAGGTAACCAGCAGCTACCAGACTGAAGAAGATAAATATGGTGATCTTGCATCAAGTCACTGCTAATAATTGAAAGAAAAATGAATTTTAATTACCCATTCAACTTTGGCAGGTTGTTTTTCTACATGGCCTGAGATCTGCATTTTCTGATCAACCATTGAAAGCACCCTCATATATTTCCTAAACAATAGGATAAGCAGGCTGCAACGTTTTAGATGGCTGCCAGACCTCTTTGAAAAAGTTGCCAATAAATGCCCATTCTTGATAAATCAATTGGTTGAACCTGAATCATTGATAAAAGCTTATGCAAAGGAATGTAAGCACATTTTTCTTTCTATTTCATAGATCATAACATTTATACATTGGATATTCAAATATGTGCATATTGTGTATTTGCTGACCTGGAAATAGTTAGTATGCAACTCTAGATATTTCACTGCAGAGATGCAGCCATCGAAGCATTGATGAAGGCTTCATATTCCATAACAATTTGTTTAAAGCACTTAATCTATTGACCAGCATCTATAGCTCAAGAAGCACCAATTTTAGCATAAGTAATTCATGAGATTTGATTCAAGGACCTTATAAAATTCTATCAGGACTACAATTTTGAAGTGACTACCCAAAATTTTCAATTGCATTTTGCAAATGGAAAATAGCTTCACCATTCCCACAATTTCTGCCTATAATAAACATGCAAAAGATGTGGAATCACCAATATATATTCTAGTATAGCTTACAAAAGAAAAAGAAAAAAAATGACAGGGAAGGTATTAAACGTCTTGTAAAATGTAATGTGTCAACCAAAAAGAGACAAGTCAAACCTTGCGAGCAGCAAGCTTGTAATGCTTAGCTTCTAAGTGAGCCAATCCTAGGGCACAACAAAGTTTTGCAACTATAATAGGATCCTGCACTTCCGGAGTTTGCTCTGCTTTGCCCACATAGTTAGAGACATGCATAAACTGGCCCATTTCAATGCTAACCAAAATGACATTCAAACACATCTGAATTATATGCTTTGATGAAGTGCAATAATCGCGTGTACGGACATAATTCCTGAATGCTTCACCAAGGTGGCCATGTGCATAGTAGAAATCACCCAAGTCATTAAATCCCATCCTTATGCTTTCTTTGATTAAATTTGTCTGCAACAGGAACAGATAAAGGACTATAAGAGAAACTTTCTGTCTTTTGGTAAAAAGTCAATGCAATCAACAAAGAGACACCCTAAAAGAAAACAATGTATCTCATTTGAAATTACATAAATATAAAAGGAACAACAGAAATCGCCACCATTGCAACAAATATATATGCACGCCAGTGTTGTGAAAAGCGTTGAGGCGTAGCGAGGCGCTCCACCAAAAACTGAGGCGAGGCGTAAGCCTCAAATATTTTTTTTGAAAACTTCAAAAAAAATATCTAAAAATAAATAAAGAAATGCTTTATTGATGAAATAACAACCAATAAGAAATAGAAAATCTCAAATAAGTACTAAAAAATGTGAGATTAACATATAAAAGTAACTAAAAACTGATTACATAACTGAAAAATATATGAGATTTATCTTTTGTAACCAATATGGCTTAAACACACATTCCTCGATATTGCCCCTCAAACTTCTGATGTTCATATAATGAGGAATTGCAAGGCAGAAAGAAATGATGTAATGTGAGGCTTTTTAAAAGTGTCAATGAACCTTAGGGATGTCATGAAAGGCATGGTGATGTATTCACAATTTATTGTCTATTGAAGCATGCATTATGTATTATTTTTCAGTTGTTTATTAAGACAAAACTAGTTGCTGTTTAAGTAGCATCTCATTGCCACACTTCATCAAGTTAGGATCAGAGATTGAACACCGATATCATAAGACAACCAAATGAACTCCTACTAACTGGAAAGTAGTTCTATAGAGCTTTTTGATTGGAATATAGTTTTCTTTTTACTTCACCAGGACATGAAAAAACTATCTCACAGAAAGGCACTAACTTGTGGTGGAAAAGTACCCACTCTTCTCCTTTTCATGCTGTCAGTATCAGAAATGCTCATGGAGCTCAAAGTGGGATTTAATGGAAGAAATAAGTTGTGTGCATCCTTTTGTATGATGGGTGGTACACATACTGCAAAAATATGTAACATCCTGAAATTGGATAGAGCTACGAACTGCGTTAAGAACAATTATCCACTCCACTCTTCTCAGTAAACTTGCCAGACTTATTGAACTCATTGCACAGTGCTGAAAGTTCTGAAAAAATGCCTAACTGGACCACATGCCACAGGATGCACCATTGCCCAAAAGTAATATTTTCTGGTCTTCTCTATCCACAAGTTTCACAAGTCTCATTTTCTTAAATGAAACCTCACTCAAAACTCGTAAACAATTTGATCCCTCCCCCAAAAGAAAATGAGAAAAAGCAGTAGACTGCGTGTGAGAGAGGTAAGAGTACCTGTGTGAGAAAAATATGAGAGAGAGGGAGAGTATGCGTGTGAGAGAGAGACTGTGCATGAGAGACGAGAGAGAGTCTGCATGAGAGAAAGAGAGTCTGCGTGAAAACATAAAATATTAGGGTTTGTTTAAACTTTAAACCCTATTTTTTGGTCAAATGAGGGCTTTGACCCTCATTTGACCAAAAGCCTCAGGCATACACGCCTCAGTTTGAGGCGCGCCTCGCCTCGAGGCGTTTGAGGCGCACGCCTCGAAGGTTTTGCGCTTTATATATGCGCCTCAAGGCATAAAGCCCCTCGCCTTGAGGCAAGGCGTGCTTTTTGCGCCTTGAGGCGCGTTTTTAATAACACTGATGCACGCACATGAACCCATGCACCCACACCACACACATACATGCTGACACCGGTGCCCCTACATTCTCCTAATATAACTTTTCTTAATATTTCAGCAACTGGTTTTTTTACATGGCTCTTTATTGATCTTTCTCTATTTGACTTTATCATATGTGAAGTTATGAGCCTATAACTAACTGCTAGAAATTCCATAACAAAATCCAATTTCTGGGCTCTAAGATTACATGGATAAGGCAAAATCACAGGAATTTGATAGGCTGTGCATGTAGAAGTGAAGGTCATTTCAGACAAGAACATTGGAAACTAATATATAATTGTATTTGTCCAGGTTTGGCTTCAATCTAAGGCAGGAAATATTATTGGTATACTGTGAGGGAGTGAGAAAATCCACACACCCCAAGAGAGTGATCAAGGTTCTGACCTAACTATACAAACACGTGTACTAGAGTTTGATCAAGCAAATGGATGATGACCACAGGCAATCATATAGGGCACCTCTTCAACTTTGGTTCTGAGGAGAAAGGTGTCTAACAGAGTTTGTGATTTGAGCATATAAGCTAGTGAGCTATAACTGCACTAAGTGGCATATGCTGTCGTTTCAATAGTCTCATTCTGTTTCAGGAAATAACAAAACTTTACTCTTGCATCCTATCACCCCCTTGAAAATGGTCTTTCTAGAGAATCAGATAAGGCATATTGATCCAGAATGTTGAGCAATACATGCCATCTCCATCTCCGTTGAGAATGACCACTAAAACAGAGCCTTTCACTTCACTGAGAGTGCTTCATTGATAATGGCATCTATTGGAGAACCTCAACCATTTCTTTCAATAGGATAGAACCATTCTCATGCAATACCTAATTCTGCAATTATATACAGAGACGAGTGTGTTTGTGTGTAAAGCTAATACTAACAAAAACATCCTGGCTTTCAAGTGTTTATTAGCGGCATTTGAAACAATCTCCAAGGTGATTTACCAAGTTTTGGGAATGGTCTTGACTTCTCAGAAAATATTTCTTTCATCTTTTCAATAACTAGTTCTCCAAACATATTTTTAAGCAAACCCAGATCAGAAGAAAACAGCCCCCTTCATGTTCCATCCGACACCAGTGGTTCCCTTGATTGTCATGAAAATGTAGGTTGAATGCATGCATAGAACCAGGGGTGGAGCCACATTACGGTCAGGGTGTGCATGACACGGACCAAACCATTTCCAGTGCCTCTCTTTCTCCTGGATTTCTGCTGGACTGCAACCGGCAGCCTCTCCAGCACACCTTGGTCAGGTGGTCATAGCTGGGTCATCTTCTTCTTTCCAATATATATATATATATATATATATATATATATATATATATATATATATATATATATATATATATATATATATATATATATTCCATGAATCATGAATTGATAGGGTTTTGTTTTTAGGAGTTCTATTTTTTTTTCAATTAGCATAATGTATGAATTATGATGTTTATTAGGATTTAGGTTTTTTATTTGCATGAATGTTTAATTAGGGTTTTAGGGTTTTTTGTATTTTTTTTTTCAATTAGCATTAGGCATTAAATAATGAATGCACGATTTTGGCTAGAATATTAAGGGCTTCATTTGTTTTTTTATTAGCATAAATCTATGTTTTTCTTAGGATTTAGGGTACTGATTTGGATTTTTTTTAAATGATGTGAATGTTTAATTAGGGTTTTAGGTTTTTTTGCCATTTTTATTTAGAATTATCATTAAGAATGAATGAGTGCTTGATTTTGGTTATCAAACCCCTGAATACTTTGATGTTTTCAAGATTTAAGTTTTGAATATTGGTTTTTCAAATAACATAAATATTTAATAATGGGTTTTGTTTTGTTTTTCAAATTAGCATATCTATGAATGATGTTTGTTAGGAACTTAGGATCTAGGGTTTTGATTTGTTTTTTTAAGAATGACATAAATGCTTAGTTATGGTTTTAAGGTTTTTGTGTTTTTTTTTCTAATTACCATTAGGCATGAATCCATAAATATTGCATGATTTGATTTTGGTTTTTATATCAATTAGCACAAAAGCATAATTTATGATGTTTGTAGGAATTAGGGTTTTGAATTTTTTTACATTAATTTTAATTATGGTTTTAAGGTGTTTACTTAGTTGTCATAGGCGCTAGGCGGAGCCTAGGCGGTGAGCCCCTAAAAAGGCGTAGGTGGGGCCTAGGCAGTACTCAAAATAAAAAACATAATAAGAAACATGTATATTGTCTTCTCTTTCTTCTTTTTCTTCTTCTCCTCCTCGAAAAAGAAAACAAATGATATGTCTTCAAAAAAGAAAAGCCTAGGCGGTGACAGCCTAGGTGGCAATATAGGGCCCCACCGCCCAGACCTGGTCGCCCAAGCGGTGGGGCTGCGCCTAGGCCACCTAGACGCCGCCTTTGACAACTAAGGGTGTTTATATGTTTTCTTTTTAAATTAGCATTAAGCATGAATCAATGAATAATGAGCGCTTAATTTTGGTTAGAATATTAAGGTTTTATTTTTTTATCAATTAGCATAGATGAGAGATCTATGAATTTTTGTTAGGATTTAAGTTTTTTATTTGCATTGTTACAAATAACATGAATGTCTAATTAGGGTTTTGATCATTTCCTTTGTTCTTTTTCCTTTTCAATTAACAATAATCATGATTTTATGTTTGATTTCTAGTAGGACATCAAGGTTTTCTTTGTGTTGTTCAGCTAGCAATAATTATGATTCCATGTTTGATTCTGTTATGATTTTAGGGTTTTTGATATTTTTTTTGTGTGTGATTTATTTTGGTCTTTCATATAGCTACAATTTTATGGAGGTAGATTGCAATGTAGATATTGGATTGATATTGCATAATTGGAACTTCATTTGTCAAAAGGTTTTGTGAGACTAGATCAATGAGGCTCATCATTAACTTTATTGGTATGCTTACAAACTTCATCATTTCACTTTACATATATTGAATATTTGAACTTAGTCAAGTTCTCTTTCATTTGTTAAATATTTATTATTCACCATTAGGGTGTGTTTGATAGCAGGGTGAAACTTCACTGTAGGAGAAGTTCCCCCCCACACACCCCTTTTGAGGTGAGGCCCACGTGCCCATCAAACAACAATAATTATGATTCCATGTTTGATTCTGTTATGATTTTAGGGTTTTTGATATTTTTTTTGTGTGTGATTTATTTTGGTCTTTCATATAGCTACAATTTTATGGAGGTAGATTGCAATGTAGATATTGGATTGATATTGCATAACTGGAACTTCATTTGTCAAAAGCAGTGTTGTTAAAAACGCGCCTCAAGGCGCAAAAAGCGCGCCTCGCCTCGAGGCGAGGCCCTTTTCGCCTTGAGGCGCACTTAAAAAGCGCAACAGCCTCAAGGCGTACGCCTTGAGGCGAGGCGCGCCTCAAACTGAGGCGCGCATTAAGAAATCGGATGGCCCGGGCCCGAGATCGACCCGGATCCGGGCCCGTATTCTCGAAAGATCGAGAACCTGTCTTTAAAAAAGACAGACGCTTCGGGGCGAGGGAAAGCCCTCGCCCCTTCTCTCTCCACTCCGTCCCCTCTCGTCCCCCGCCACTGCTCGCCGCCGGCCACTGCTCACCGCCGGCCACCGCTCGCCGCCGGCCACCACTCTTCCACCTTCTTCTTTCCTTTGCTGAGAAGCCATCGGCGACCCGCCGGCCACCACTCGCCATCGGCCAGCGACTCACCGCCACCGCCGTCCATTCCGGCGACCTCTGCGCATTCCGGTGACAGGTAAGATCTGTGTGTTTTTTCCCAGCTTCTTCTTTTGTCATTTGTTCTTTGTGAAACCGTGTAACCTACGTTTATGGGGAACCCGGCTCCACTCATCCCTATATCATCCTCTGTGGTCATAACTCCCTCTGGGATCTCATTGGTACTAAGTTATTTTGATCAATCTGGCCCTATCGATGGGTTCAGCACGGTTGATTTAATAGAAATCAATCTTTTGATAGTGTTCTTTAACAAAAAAAAACATGATTTTCAATTTATTTTGACAGTGTTCTTTAACAAAAAAATCATGTTTTTATTAATGGTTATTGATTTTTGAATCAGCAAAAAAGTCTTGCACATAAGTCGGATTCTGTCTATTCAAATGCCGATCTTCACTAAATGGATGATGTAGATCACATACACAGGGTCCAATTTGATGAAAACAACTTGCATCAGTGAGGTCCTAATGACAGAAATGGCGATATGGATGACTGGAACCTAAATGTGGTTATGGGTGCCATGCAAAACACTATGCTTGCTTCACTAAATGGAGGAAAAGAGGGATTGAAAGTGTGTTGTTATAGCCTAGCCACGAGCAGGCTGATGCCATGAAGGCCCTCAGAATGATGAAACCACGAGCAGGCTGATGCCATCGGCTTTTTGGATGTTAAAGAAAAAAAAAATCTGTGTATGTTTTTGTCTGTGAATTAGTATAAGTCTGAATTCTCTCTTCATGATATGAATTTTCAGTTTGTAGCTAAAAATTTAGAAGTTTGTTTCTTTGATTATTGTATGACAAGCAATATACTTCTGCCATACTTCTTGTTATGAATTGGATGTCTCTGAACTTCCAGGTGACAGATAATATTAGGGCCTTAGGGGATTTGAAGTTAAGTCGATTTTTCATCTGCTTAGCTTTTTGCTTTGTTTTACTGTTCCCATCTTCTTCTTCTTTCTTTTTTTCTTGAGAGATTATTTTACTCTTCCCATCACTCTTTGGTTCTCTACTATGAAAGGTTATCATGTCAACTATTTAGACCACTATTTTGCCATGCTGTCACTCGTGTTTTTCTTGTCACCTTTTAGCCTTGTTTGTATTTACGTATTAGTTTAGTAACTACGGATTCAAAATATTTTGGATGTTATTCCTTGCCTCTTCAAATATAGAAATACTCTAGTCTCTGGACATGCACAAGTAGCCATATTTTTTATTGAATGAATGCTCATATTTATGCAATTAGATACTTATATAGATCAAGTTGTTGCATTAATGCTACTTTTACATGTTAATCTCATATTTTTTTCGTATTTATTTGAGATTTTTTATTTCGTGTTGGTTGGCGCTTCATCAATAAAGCATTTCTTATTTATTTATAATTTTAGATCATTTTTATAGTTTTTTTCAAGTTTAAAAAAAACAATTTTTTTGAGGCTTACGCTTTGCGCCTCGAGGCTTACGCCTCGCCTCGGATTTTGGTGGAGCGCCTCGCTACGCCTCAACGCTTTTAACAACACTGGTCAAAAGGTTTTGTGAGACTAAATCAATGAGGCTCATCATTAACTTTATTGGTATGCTTACAAACTTCATCATTTCACTTTACGTATATTGAATATTTGAACTTAGTCAAGTTCTCTTTCATTTGTTAAATATTTATTATTCACCATTAGGGTGTGTTTGATAGCAGGGTGAAACTTCACTGTAGGAGAAGTCCCCCACCCCCACACCCCTTTTGAGGTGAGGCCCACGTGCCCATCAAACAACAATAAAGTTCTCCCCGCTTTTTGGGGAGAACTTTCTCCAAAAAATGGAGGGAAAAGTCACGGCCCTCACCTCGCGACTTTTCCCCTACAACCACCCACCCCCGCAAAAAAAAAAGTTGACTCTCTCATCAATCTCTCCTCTCACGCCAGGGCGATCCTCCTCCACTACCGGCCTCTCTCTCTCTCTCTCTCTCTCTCTCTCTCTCTCTCTCTCTCTCTCTCTCTCTCTCTCCATGGCTGCCACGATATCTCTCCCCCCTCTCCCTTTTTCTTCTTCTTATCGTTCACCTTCTCCCCCATACAAAGAAGGTAGGGGCGAAGGAAGAGAGTGAATGATTTTGGTGTGAAGAAAAATTGGTGTTAATTCTTCCTCCTTTATGCTTAGGCAAACTACATGAAGATGTTGAGGGAAGGCTTTGGTGGTGCTGGTGGTTCATAAATGGGAAGAACCAAACATCAAAAGAACCGACAGGTTTTACCAACAAGTTTTTTATTGAGGTGGTTTTCCATCGAGGGGTGGAAGAGAAGAAAGAGGACGGTGGTGGTATTTGTGTGGGAAGGGCAGAGGAGAATGAGAAGTGGTAGTGCTTCTCACGCACAAGAAGGAGCCCCCGTTCGGTTTTCTCCTTTCTTTTATAACAATCAAACACTGCAAAAAAGTTTTCATGATTTTTTCTCATATCAATTCAAACACCAAGACTTGAGAATTTTTATCATGAAAAAGTTTATCAATGATAAATTATCCTGGATGTTTTTATCAAGGATAATTTATCTCAGCTATCAAACGCCCCCTTAGTATATGTATCTTTATGAGGATTCTGAAACACTTTGGTTGGTTAGTGATTTAATTAGAGAAATAGTTAAATAGGTTATACAAATGTAGATTAATACTTTTTTCATGAACGAAAGTGAGTGTTAATACTATTTGATTTTTTTACATATTGTTAGTATAGTTTATTAGTAATTACTTTTTCCTTTTTACTGTGAATTTGCCCACCTTAGTTTAGATTCCTGGCTCCAGCCCTGCATAGAACCCCAGCCTGACCTAGAATTTGTGAAAAATTCAAAATTCTAGCAAGGTATCCTCATCCAATAGACAGCATTGCGGTTCAACGTATTCACAGATAACAAACAGAAACAATGCATTGTGGTTGATAAACAACGAATTCACAGATAACAAACAGCAGCAATGTCGAGGGCTATTGAAATTCCCAATAATCATTTACTATCAAGATCCGACACATGATCATAACATGATTCTCGCAATGCACTTGGATAAAAACCAAGAGTTGGTGAATCATTGATTCTATCTCGTATCATCATAAGGGACACTACTTCATCGCTATCCTAATCCGAAAACCACGCAAATCCGATCCTGTGGACAACTCCATGGAAACATGACACTGTAAAACCCTAAATGAGGAAACAATAAACAAAGCAAGGATGGACAGTTCCAAGCGACACGATTGGATTTGCGACGAATAGAAAACGATCGGCGAAAAAACGAAGAAATGGAGGAAGCGAAAGCACGAGGAAGGGTGAATACCTTGTAACCGCTAAGTTCGTTCTCGAGCTTTTCCTTCTTGAGCTGGAATCGTTGCTCGATGGCGTCGACCCAGGGCTGGTTGAGGGCGTAGGCAGGGCCGAGGCGGCCGCCGATCTTCTGGACGACGTCGCGGTGGAGCTGCGTGTTCTCGCCCTTCTTGATCTCGTCGTAGGCCATCCGCAGGGCTTCGACCAGGACGGCTTCGTTGCCGCAGCGGTCGGAGATGAAGAGGAGGCGAGTGACCTTCGTGTGGCCGCTGTAGAGGGCGGCGTAGGCCTCCACGTCGATCTGCTCGCCGCTCACCACCACCTTGCTCCGCTTCTCGTCGTCGCTGCCGTTCGCCATCACCGCCTCGTCCGCCATCGCCGCGCCCGGACCCTCGTCCTCCTCCATTCTCTCTCTCTCTCTCTCTCTCTCTCTCTCTCTCTCTCTCTCTCTCTCTCTCTCTCTCTCTCTCTCTCTGACGATTTTTCTTGGTCGGTTCTACTTCTTTGGCTTCTGATGTTGTTGCCGATGACTGCTCCGGGGGATGATGATCCTCTGTCTAGAGTTTTCCTTCTTCCTCCTCCCTCCCCGGAATTGAGAAACCCTAGAGCACAGAGGGGGGTAAGCTTGCTTGCAGGCACTCGGGCGAGAGCCAGGGCGTTGTTTGGAGCGTGGTACCGTAGGGGATGCGTGGGTCGGGGCGTGCAGCGCTGCGGAAAGGCCATTCCCGGGACCGTTTGAGTCGCGGACAGCACTGTCCTGTCTTGTACTGGTTGGGGGTGTGCATGCACGGGCTGCCCCGCTCTGTCCACGAGCAGAAAAAAATATTTATTTATTGTGTTTTTACAGCATCCGGCAGTGTCCGTCATCCGCTGTTCCGTTCGGGGGACGGAACAGTGAGGGATGCTGTTTTAGCGTCTGCAGGACTCTCCAAAATAGCATCTCGCATTTGCGTGGGTGCGTAGATGCACGTGGGAACCACGCGCAGATCTTCCTGTGGACACGTGCGCTCCGCGATTCAAATGGCCCATCTGCTATTGGCGAGTTGAGATTAGGTGCAATGTGATTGCACACTTTTAAGTGTTCTGCCAAGTTCAGTTGGTGCAAGGTAACTTGAAAAAGCTATTTTAAAAGCATACAATTTTTAGGCAGTGTATGATTCTGATTTGAAATCACGGCAACCGTTGTCCTGGGTAGGGATAGCAGTGGAACGGGGGAGATGGGCCCCACCCTACCCGTTTGAACCAGGATGAAGGACATGAAATGGGGATGGAGATTAAAATCAAAACCTGTGAGGATGTGGAGGGGGGATGAAGGGTAGGATTTTGAGATGGGGCGGGGGGTGGAGACCTTGTCCCCCGCCCCGGTCCACTGCCATCCCTAGCCCTGGGAAATGGATTCAATGATTCCAAATTCAATCCGAGTTGAGCACCCTAACGTACCTTAAGGGCATGTTTGATGGCTCGTCCCGTGCATCGCACGGGACGAAAAAGACATTCAAAATATTTTTTTAACAAACATTGGACGCAGCGGATGGCGTTCCGCGCATCCGCCGCTTTCAATATATGTTATAATTGTTGAGCCACCTCCCCCCCCCCCCCCCCCCCCCCTCTGTTACAAAATGAACAGGAACGGAGGGGATGGAAAAAAATTTGTGCATCGACGGTCGTGCTAGGAACAGGACTCTCTCTCCTCGTTTGCGCTGAAATGGGCGCCCTAACCCTCTGTGAGCCTCGTTCTTCTCCTCCGGAGTCCCGCAGAATGTCTCAGATCGGAAGTTGCAACGGCGTTTTCCCTCTCTCGACTCTCTACGCTCCCCAAACCCCGACCCCACACTTTTCCCTCTCTCTGGTCCTCAAGAGGCTGAAGCGCCAGTGCTGCAGTGCGCCACCAGGCCGACCACCTCCGAAGTCCGAAGGGCAAGTTCTCTATCTCTCTCCCATTAGCATCATAAAAAATCGTTGCATCTTTCTTTCTTTTTCTTTTTTCTTTCTTTTTTTCTGGGAATCTTTCTCACCCTTGACATGTCCCTTTGATTCAAGGAGAAATGTTTTCTTTTTCTCATTTGGGTTTTTTTTTCTGTTGTTTCATTTCTGTTTTTTTCTTGCTTCTTTTTCTTCTTGATTCTCGAATGCTTCTATGATTGTTGACCTCTTGACAATTGATTTGGAGTAGGTTTTTTCTAGGTTAGAAGCAAATTGTTCAAAGGCTTTGAATCGTACAAATTGAGAAACTGATTTTGATTTGTCAGCTTTCAAAGACTTGAAATTTCATATCCCAATCAATTCGGTCAGCACCTTCCATCTATTTTCATTGTTCAATTTTTCGCAGCATGGAAAAAGCAAATGCTAAATAATGTAGGGCCTTTACATATGAAAATCTCAGGTTTTAGGTGTGATATGTCTAAGAAAAGCATCAATACAACAGTATTGTTAGAATAGCAGAAGGCTTAATTTGGCATCCATGGATACATACATGTGCACAAGTGCTCATATACGTATAGATAATACACAAAGTTCACTAAATTTTCTTGTATTAAGTAGTTCTTAGTAAATATTAGACCTTTTTAACCATTGGTACTTTGCAAATTCAGCAATTTAGTTCTGATTTTGTTGTGGTTCTGATTTTGCAGGAATTATAACACTAACAGCTATGACCGGTCATCCAAGCATCATGCTGACTTACAACTTTTGTTTCATAAATAAAAACATTAAAACAGTGTTTTGCATAAGTTGCTTTCATGAACTTAATTGGTCAGTTGTTTACTTGATTATATAGAATTGTGCTCATACTATATGGCGAGAGAATTTCTTGGTCAGCTGCTACTAGATTACATAGATTATCTGGAAGTAGGCTATTTAATTACATAGTAGTTGACAAAGATCCAGTGCATACAACTTGATAGTGTAATTTGAGGTTGTTCGAGTACTACCAAAATTCCAATTTATCTTACTGACTAGCTATGATTCACTTCTTTTTCAAAAAAGCTATGATTCATTTCATCGTTCATTTGTCCATACACTAAATTTTCAACATTTTGACAAAACCTTTTAAGCAACTTTCTGAAGTTACTGCCCTATTACTTTCTTCATATTTTATCCTTAAAAAGCCTAGCTTGCATATCCGAGAATTTTATGACTCCCAACTTGTGAAATCAAGGAATCTAACATTCCAACATACACAACAGCAGCAAAATATCTCAAACACTTTTAGTAAAGGAACACAAACATGGTCATTTCTTTTTCATGGCAACTGCTTTAAAGAAAATTTGTACAGTGCATGACTGGAGCTCATGCTGAAAGATACTGAATCCTCCTTTGCATGAAAAAGAACCTAAAATAACCTGGATTTCAATATTTTCTTAATGTAGAGTTTATACTTCAAAATTAATGTTGTTAGGCTTCCAAAATGTTGCATTTAACTGACATCTTATAGGAGAATAGTTGTCCTGCAAAAATTGTTTTAAATATAAAAGGAAAAATATGTATAGTAAGAATAAAGGACAGCAAAAGTAAGGCCCACTGATCATCCATACAGGTACCTTTATGACCAGTAGTTTTAAGCTGCCTATTCTCCACCATTGTAAACAAGCCAGCCTCTGGCTCATGCATTTAATGTGGAGCCTACTTCAGCTAGCTCACTTTGATGTTCCAAATCTTGCCAGTGCTTCTATACATCATGAAAATATCAGAATATATCAGAATGTCTATGAACTTGCTTCTTTGCTACCTCTTCTGGGGTGATTGGTTGCCCTCTTTCTGGTGCTGGTTTTTGTGGGTTTAATGGGATGGGCTCTCAACATAACATGCACAACACTATGGCTTCTTCTATTGAGTCATTGAGTACCATCAATGTGTATCTGCACTGGAAGTTGCAACAGCAGAGGATGGCAACGCTGCTGAGTGAAGGACATCACAAGGAGATGAATATGAGTATCAGTGGTTATGGGGTTGAATCCCATCATGAAAATGACAATCAACAGCAACAATCACAGATATGTGTTGAAAACCCCAACAGTGTGACTGTGTGAGGACTAATGGAGTTTGCAGTTTCAGTGGTACTAGAAGATCAAGCAGTGTTGTACAATATAGTGGTTCGAGGGAGACGACTAGTGAATGGGTTTTTTAGAACTCGTGGCCTGATTTACATCAATACAGTTCATTGCCTTAGCGAAAAGAATCAAATTGCACTCACATTTGCATTTGGTGATTTGTGTTCTACATAGATGAACATATGACTTCTGTATAATCTTTGTGAAGGCCTAAAACTTTTTATAGGCAAATCGATCTGAGGGTGTACCTGATGAAGGTTTCATACTGCTGTTACACAAAAACAGGCATTCATTATTGGTTTCTATTTTTGTTCTCAAATTGAAGTTGCCTTTGTAATTCTAATAGTATTTACTTACGGAGTTTTTGTATCTGATTACGTTGGTGACATCTAACCAGACGTATTACTTAAAATCTATGCAACTAGTGTTCTATTTTTTGCTATAAAATATTTTTTAGTAAAGCAAGTTATTATGATTATTCGAATGTGGCTTTGGTAAAAATATACATACTCGAGGCAAAATCCGATTAGAAATCCATATTCGGGGCACAAATCCAATTTGAGATTCATATTCGGGGAAAAAATCCAATTTAAGATTCATATTCGAGGCAAAAATATATATTCAGAGCAAATATCCAATTTTAGATCTATATTCAAGGCAAAAATTCATATTGGGGCCAAAAATCCAATTTGAGATCCATATTCTAGGCAAAATACGTATTTAGGGCAAATATTCAATTCTAGATCCATACTCGAGGCAAAAATCCATATTGGGGCCAAAAATCTAATTCAAGATTTATATTCAGGGCAAATATCCATATTCATAACAAAAATTCAATTTCAAATCCATATTCATGGCAAAAATGTCATTCAAGATTCATATTCGGGGCAAAAATTCAATTCTAAATCCATATTCATGGCAAAAAATCATGATTTTAGATATAATTTCGTAATTAGATCCATATTCGGGCAAAAAAACATAATAAATTAGTTAAAATGTGTAAAATGGTGGACGAATCGGTTCATACGATCCAAAACAAAGTAATTCAACGCATTATCCATGACTATCCAAGTTGTCTTCACATCGTTATCAAACAAAAGACATTTAGAACATAGCATTCGAGTAGGGTCCAAACAAACATTAGACTTGGAACAGTTATTACAAAACGAACAGAACCAATGTTCTATTCCATTTTTTTTGTTCATTTTGTTCAATCCTGAACAAGCCATCAAACATACCCTAAGTGTGCAGTTACATTGCACCTAACCATCCCTCTATGGTGGCAGGAGTATCACAGTTATACTAATGTTGTAATATGTCATAGGGGCACGTCATTTTAGTGGTGTATCCCCCATGAAAAGAGTGGACCCTCTTAAACATGTGGATACTAACATGGACAAGTAAGCATATTATTTAATATTATAATATAATATTTGTAATTATTTTAATAAAAAAATTGAATATTAAAATATCAAAAAAGTTTGTTTTTGTATTAAAATGTATTATTTTTTCAAAAAAAAAAAACTTGCTTGTTGGATTCGAGTTAGGAGTCCTCTTGTCCATATGTCTTTATGAATGAGGGTGTTTGAATCACGAATGCTCATGAACAGGACAATACATTCGGTCTTGTACTGTCCAAAAATAGAACAAAACACTAGTGACCTAAAAAAACATATTTTTTAAGTGCATCCAGCAGTGTCCATCATCTTCTGTTCCGTGTGGGGGCACGAACAGAAGGAAACACCATTTTTTCCATATGCGGGATGCACCAGAGATGTGTCTTCATGTCTTGCATTTACATGGGCATGAGGATGTGCATAGGGGCTATGCTTTGGGTGTTATGTAGACAGGCGTGGACAACATATCGAACAGTCGGGTGTTGTGTGTTAAAATATATATATATATATATATAGTGTAATTAGGATTTTATTTTTTAAGTTTGTTGTTTTTGGATTTTGAACTTGTCAACATTTGTTGACTAATAAACATAGAGAGTCGTTGGGCTCCCAACAACTCTATTTAGAGCGATGAGACCCCAACAACTCTCTGTGTGTGTCCTCCTGTATAAATATGGGGCAAAGCCCATTTTCAATGTGCTTCTTGTATAAATTTTACTTTAATAAAACAATATTTTTTATACTTGTGAGTGTTCCTTGTATGTCCATTGAGTGTGTTTTGTGTGTAAGCCCATTTACGGTTCTTTGTGAGTTCATCTTGGTATTTCCGTGGATCTTATTGTAGCTCTTTTATGTATCCACTTTAGTGGCTTGGAGGTTCTAATTTTCTTACATCAGAGCTTGATGATCAAGCTGAAATTGTTTTTGATACATTGGGAAGTGTGTCACTATAAATTTAAAAGTGTTGAAGTTCTATTGCAATTATTATTTAAGTGTGATATGATCGTGATTGTTTTCAAAAAATAGGTTGGTGGCGTTTGCGTGAAAAATAAGTGTTAGTGCTCTTGATCAGTGGCGTTTGCATGGTGGTGCAGTTTCACCTTTGCTTTTGTTCTCTCTTCTATACTTTATTTCCTTCACTTTAACTATTTTCTTGTCTTTACTCTTGTAAAATGGATGACAATGAAAATGTCACCATAAAACTCATCAAGCTTAACGATTCAAACTATATAACATGGACTTCAATTATCAAGCACCTTATATGAGGAAAAGGGTTGTGGGGATTAGTGGATATGACCAATCCGAAACCCAAATTAATTCTTACCAAAGTAAAAAGTGAGAAAGAAGTAGTTCTTACGGAAGTTGAGAAAAATAAAAAAATAATCACTTATGAGAATAAGTGGAAGGAATGAATAATGAGACATGCCAAGATTATGTCTTGGTTCATTAATAGCGTCGGCATTAAGAAGTTCAAATCTTGCTAAATTCAAACATGCAAACAATGCATGAAATTATCTTAATTAATGTATTATTTTAAGGATATTATACATGTGTGCAACTTGCAAAATAAGATACTGAATATGGTTCAAGGAAACAAAAATATTAGATAATACTATAATGGTTTGTCTGAACTATGAGAGGAGTTAACACTTTTTGAACCAAAGTTGCATTGTTCGGAAGACAAAACTCTGCCAAAATCAAATAAACGAAAAGCACTTTTGCCAAATTATTAATGGATTGAGATCAAAGTTTGAATCCACAAAATTCGCTCTCCTTTATCGAGGAAAAGTCATTTCAATAGAAGACACTATAGAAGAATTAAGTATGAAAGATAATAGGCTTAATGGGGTTTTTTTTTCTTTATGTGGACGATATAATTATCACAGGAGGTGACAAACAAAGAGATGAAAATATTAAAAGACTTCTCAGAACACATTTTTAAAATAACTGATTTGAGATTTTTAAAGTATTTTCTTGATATAGAAGTTGCTTATTCATTTAGAAGTTATTTACTGACTCAATCTAAATTATCTTTAGACATTGTTGTCAGGTCAGATATAAGAAGGTTGACACTTTCGAAGTTGCAAATGTCAAAATAAAGATTGATTACGAGAAACCACTAACAAATTTAATACCATACAAACAACTTGTCGGGGCTCTATCATATCTCTTAATTACAAGACTTGATATTGTGCATGTGGTTTGGTGTGAGCTGTATGAAAATCCTTTTTAAAACAATATTTTTAATCAAAATTAAGTGAAAACCAGACACCAAAAATATAAAAACCGGCTCACACAAGTGGTGGAGTCCTGGTCGAACTCAGGGAACAGAAAATACTTGTATCAAACACACAAGCTAAACTACTCTTTATTACCAAGATAAAAAGAATTAATTCAATAATTAACTAACTAAAGGAGTACGACCCTATGCAGAGGGCTTAAACAAAATAAATAAATTGCTTATTACAGATCCAATTAAATAAATAAATAAAACCCTAATCTAAAAAAAGAAAAGACTTCACTGCTTTGAGTCTTCTTGTCCCTTCTTGATTGATTTGCTTCCCTTTATCTCTCTCTTTGTGTACCCTTTGGGTAACTAGGTTGAACACTTTTGTATGGTTTGTTAAAGGGCTCTCTGGGGGTTCTTGAGGGGCTCTTTTGAGGGTTTGAGAGAACCTCAGAGGGTACTTCGAGGGCACAAAAAAGGCTTAACAACGTCCAAACAGTTTCTTGCAAAACAAAAGCATGAAACACAGCAGTACAAAAAAAAACTAAATAAAGAAATTAATAGCTAATGACTAAAAAATATCAGCAAGAATAAAAATTAAACTAACTAAAATAAACTAATAACATAAACTAACTATAAACAAACTAATAACAACCTAACACTAAAAGACAAAATAGCAAAACAACCTAACTAACTAAACAAAAACTAAATTTGCTAACAAACTAATAACAACTAATCCAAGAATTAAAGCAAGAATTTAACTAAACCTAATGGTCAGGAACATACTCAGTCGAACATGGCATCTAATAAAAAATATTAACAAGAACTAAGCACGAAAATTTCCTACTAAAACTATGCTAATCGGCTAACCCAAATTAATTAAAACTAGTTTGAACTATATGCAAAAAAATAAAATAAAATAACTACCGGATGACAAAATAAGGGAGGATGTTGTACATTTTCTTTCAGAACTAGTAAGTAAAAACTACAATATAACATTAACCTAACCATGTTGAACATCAATTGAAATAAGAAAGGCAAAACCGGCTATACTAATCTAATTAAATATGCATGCTAAATAAAAATTACTAACTATAAAATGGCTAACGTACATTCAATATAATTTAAACTAACTAAAATAATAAAGAACTATCCTAAGATGAATACCCACTAACTAAATCATGAAAACACATTGACTAAAGAAAACAAGCTTAACAAAGACATGGAATAAATAAATCTAATTTAATGTATTTAAATGACATGAATGACATTAACACTAAATTACATTAATTTATCTAACGCTACAGTAGAACGTGACCAATAGAACTTTTAACGTGAATGCTTTAACTAAGAGACAAAGATGACTATTGCTACAATGAATACTCTATTACTATTGAACCTAATAAAAATATGCTATACTAACTATTAACGATCGAACCATGCAAAAAAAAAAAAAGATACTGCAATAGGTAAAACGATAATTGGCCGACTCTTTTAACTCTACTTGACTAACCTACTTCAACTACAGGCTGTAAATAGCAAATGAACCAAAGTGACGTAAACTACCTAAACATTAAATCCGACGTTGATATTAATTAATCTAACTATCTAGGCTAACTAATCAAGCAATTGAATGAAGAAAAACAAGATCGGCTAATAAAAAACTTTATTTAATGGATCTAAGAAGCACCGAATATAAGAAAAAGAACGTAATGCAAGTTGTTCTAAGCTAGATCTAACCTAAAGCTAATCAAACTCAAGAAGACAAAATATAAAACTTAGATTAAAACTAACAATCTACCTACATTAAGACTATTCTACGCTTAAATCATGAAAATGATTAAACTATCAAATCGACATATATATTATTTTATTTTCTAGATGTAAAACATAAAATAAACTAGATGAAATATGCGGATGCTATAAACAACTAAAACTATATGCTATGCAATGCTTAATGCAATGCAAAATCTAAATCTACGGTAAAAAAGAGGGAGAAAAAATAACATGTCACGGATCGCTTCCGATGGAAGGGTTGAGAGGAGAAAGTGGTTGATCTCAGCTGCATACATGCCTCCCCAACGAAGAAGGTAAGAAAAGCCGATGAAGACGGGGTTTAGAGGATCGATGAAATAAAGAATAAGAAGAGCAAGAAGAAGGAGAAATAGAAGGAGAAAATAAATCAGCCAAGAATGAAGAAGAAGGGAAGTTGGAGGCAAGAGGGCTGCTGGAAAAAATGTTTTCTCGAGACCTCTTAATCCTATTTATAAGCCTAATTAGGTTAAAATCTAAAATTTCTAAAAAGGTTCGATAATTTTTTACTAATTTCTACAATGGTCCTTTGAAAAATGTGTTTCCTAAAACACACATTCTTAAACTAATTAAAACTTTTACTTAAACCTTTCTAAACTAATTTAAACATTAATTAAAAATTCTTAAACTAAATAAAACATTAAAAAATGCAGGGCAAACTTTGAAAAACATGATTTTCTAATAAATTCAATTTCAATGCAGTTTCTCGAAACTAACAATAAAAATGGATTTTTAAAGCGATTTAACACAGATCATGCATAAAATAAGACGAATAAAATATGAATATGTATGCATGATCAAATACCCCTATGATTATCATTTGCTAGTCCTCGAGCAAACTGAAGCAAAAAGCAAAAATACTAAACTAATCAAAAACAAAAAACCTAACTCACTTTCGTCGGACTCACGGTTTCATTTAGCATATGCAACAAGCTCTTTCAACCCTTCGGTTACCCTAGTGGACGAGTAAGGTCTCGTGAGGGTTTGTAGTGATGTTACTCACAAACGTCTTTTTTATATATGCATAAAATTCAACTTCAAAAGTCATTAGGCAGTCAAGGAGTTTGTTTTCGCAAATATTTCACGTCAAGGCATTATCAAAACATTATTAGAGTCTTTTTCGTGCCACTACAGAAAAAAATATTTTCTTTCACTTTTCTAAATATCACAATCATTTATGCTTTATTCTCATAAAATCAAATATATACATGTCATTATTCACTTATCCTCATTCATATGTTTTCTGCACAGGTTTTCTCAATATTTGCTTCTAAGTAGTGAACTTTTTCTTCTTTTATACTCTTTTTTTTCTTGATTTTCAATTTTTCACACATTTTTTCTTTTCTTTCTTTTGTTGACACTATTTCAAAATTTCAGTTTCGTGACCCGTGTAACAAGTTTTTTGTCAATGACTCCCAGGCCAGACGTCATTAGGGCACCAGATACAAAGTATCTCTCGGACTTAATTGCTCGAGTCACTAGACCTTCAATTTTTATAATTTTACGTATAGCTTGCTTCTCTGTCATGTACAATGCCAATATCTATTAGGCTCTCTATAAAGTCCATGTAATGGGCTTTCGGGTTGGTGGCTCCCAAACGAGATGCCTTTAGGGCACCTGGTGTAAACACCCATCAGGCTCTACTTGCTCGAACCAAATAGGTCACATATATCAACTAGACAAAGAAGTGATTTCCTTCGTTATTCTTTTTGGCGTAGGAATCAAACACTTCAACTTGTGTCTAAGTCCAACTACTAGGGAATACAAAGACATCAAACAACTAAACGTACGCACTTTTCACTTTTTGAGCACTTTTTTCAATTTTGTTTATTTGCTTAGTTTTTCAAAGATAAAACTGTGCATATTCATACTTGTGATTCAAAATAAACTCAAACATGCATCTATCATCATCTTTTTGTAATTCACGTAAATAACCATGATTTTCTAGATCCGTGTCAGATTTTTTTTTCGTGGAGCTTAAAAATCTTCTAAAAACATTAGATTATGTAAAGCATTCATATCTGATCAAACTTATTTCTTAAAAGCCCAAATATTTATGAGTTGATATCAAAAGTGCAAGTACAAAGACAAAGACAAAAAAAGTTTGGGTGTGGAAACTACACCCTCCCCCATGCTTGAATGACACTGTCATCAGTGCCCCCCTGCTTGTATCAAACTGAGTGAATGCATATGAGAATAAAAATAACTGAGAGAAAAGGGGTAGAAATCACCTGATCCACGCAGTGAAACATGTCTCACAGTTTGCAACTCATAAAATATCAGATGCATACATGATCTATCATTCACGCGCATAAAGAAAAACTACCTAAAAACAAAAAAACTACTAAAGCTACTAATAGTACATCACAAATATGAGTTGCCTCCCATAAAGCGCTAAGTTTGACATCCTTACCAAAACGGATCTCTAGTGACCCTTCATCGTCCATAAGATCAATGAACGTGAAGTCATGCTCAACCAGGGGTTCTAAGAAAATTTATGTCATCTGTGATACTGCACACTTTGTTTTCTCCAACTCTACCCCCTAAGGATCCAATGATGACTCTAGAACTTAGGATGAAGGAGCTTCATCTCCACGTAGAGAATAGTCTTAAATGATGGTGAGTCATAAACCAAATGACTAGCAGGACACACATTTAACTGCGGACCAGATTGCTTCACTGTGACGTCTGTCACCTGAAAACAATCATCATGTCTTGTCGCTTTGTTGGCAACATCAAAGATATGCAAGCACACACACTTGTTGCCAAAAGAAAGCTCCATCTCCCTAGTATCACAATCGATACGAGAATGGGCAGTGGCCAAGAATGGTTTGCTCATAATGATGGGGATCTGGCTAACGACATCAGTACCCTCCATGTCCAGAACAAGAAAATCGACAGGAAAGTAGAAGTCTTCAACCTTGACTAACACATCTTTCAAGATTCCTTGCGAACGGTTGGTCGACCTGTCAACCAACTGCAAAACACTAGTCATGGGCTTCAAATCTCCAATCCTGAAAGTGTTATATAGGGAACCCAACAAAATGTTCATACTTGCCCCAAGGTCGAGCAGTGCACACTCGATAGTCATGTTTTCGATGACACAAGAGATGATCGGTACCCCAGGATCCTTGAGCTACGGTGGGGCTTGGTGTTGAAACACGGAGCTTACCTGCTCAGTCAAGAAGACCATATTGGGCAACAACCTCAAATTTCTCTTTTGCGTGCAAAATTCTGAAGAACTTTGCATAGGCAGACACTTGTTGGATGATGTCAAGCAAGGGGATGTTTGTGTGAACCTGCTTGAACATGTCAAGCATCTCGTACATGCGCATCCTCTACTTGCCAAAATCGTGTGGTTTGGTCAGGGCCTGAGGAAAATGAGCTCTAGGGGTATACGAAGGTGAGGGCAAAGGCGATTGGCCTTGCCTACTTTTCTCGGGCCTGGTGGAGGAGATCGGCTGGTCACTAGGTGTGGGAATGAGCTCGCTAGTCGACTCTTGTGTAGGGTGGAATGCCTTCACACTCTGAAGAGTCTCTAGCTTCACCATCGACTGTGTATGTGAACAGAACTGACCTGCTCTTTATGAAACTCTGTGAGGTGCAGGTCGTAAGACATGGGTTCCTTACCCTTCGGGTTGATGACAAACTAACTCAAGAGGTTTCCCTCATTGCTCTTGTTCAAGGCCTCAGCCAACCGTCCCATTTTGGTATCTAGCTTCACTATTGACTGCGTGTCTGAACAGAGATTGGCCATAATGTCAAAAAAGGCCTCTAACAACTTCTTTTGAAAAGATGGGCTCGATGTGGGCTTCTAAGGAGAAGGCAAGCTAAGCGAGGGGTGGGCCTGTGGAAGTATGGCACGCGGGTAACCTTGTGAGGAGTTATCCTACCTGTGTTGTGTCTGAGAGCGCAGATGGGGTGGCTCGTGCGGTTTTCTCCACATGAAGTTGGGATGATTTCGCCATCTCGGGTTATAGGTGGGTGTATAGGGATCGTGCACCAGTCTGACAAAACCTTGGACAATATTCACTTGCACCTGAACGAATTTAGGATAAAGTGGTGTTGCTAGACACTCAGAAACAAAGTGTGCAAGGCTAGTGCATAGCTCACACACTTTTTCTATTGAATGTATCGAAGCTGGATTGGCCAGTAATTGATCTACTTTCCTAGTCCACTTTGATTTGCAAATCATGCTTGGACCCAACTTCGTAAATCCCTCCATTCTTTTTACCACTAGGAACATATGTGGTCCTATCAGTACGTGAGGACAGGGCATGATGCATGACATTTTTGCTCTATATGTCAAATAGAGCCCATGCCTCGTCCTCGTTCTTGAGCATGAACGTGCCCCCACACAAAGAATCAGCAATTTGCTTGTCCATCTCGGTCAGACCATCATAAAAGTACTGCACCAGTTGCCAACGGGGGGGTAGTAGGGCCACTTACAGAGAAGATCTTTCATCCTCTCTGAAGTCTCGTGAAACTGCTCTTCCTCAATCTGAGAGAAACTCGTAATGGCTTTACAGAACTAATTTGTCTTACCAATTGAGAAATACTTTTTAAGGAATTCATGTTGCATGCATTCTCAAGTGATAATCTGAACCGTATCGAGGGCCTTCAGTCAGTGTTTGGCTTTGTCCTTGAGGGAGAACGAGAACAACATCAACCTCAATGCGTCATCCCCAAAATTATTGATCCGCACAGTAGAACAAATCTCGAGGAATTCATCAAGATGATGGTAGGGATCTTCGTTACTCGGGCCATAAAAAGATGAAAGCATTTGGATTATGTTGGCTTTTATCTCAAACTACGGTGCTCCTATATCAGGTCTAGTGATGCAGAACGCCAGAGTGCAAGCATTGAGAGTAAAGTACTCCTTTAGAGGACAGGACAACTGTTGATCTTAGGCCATGAGGCCGGATCGACAAGCTCTTCCAATAAGGGACTCTGGGTTCTTGAAGATCTCTACTAGCTCAGGGTCAAGCGAGCGTTGCTCGTGCATGCATCAGAGGGTAGACCGATACAACAACCGTTTTAAGACACTGGTTTTCTACCTACCTAACGTGCAAAGCGGCCAAAGTACAACAAACCACAAAGCAAGTAAAATAAAAATAACACTAACAAGCAGTAAATAAACAAACACCACATACTTGCACTCAAGAGATATTTTGCCAAAAGCAAACTATGAGAACGCTACCAATCGTGCACAGTCACCTCTAAGGTTATCCTAATATGTGAGTCATGCAAGAATGGTAAACTAGTATCTAGAGTATGCAAGCACGTAGTTCTAAACCTAAATGCAGAAAAAAACCAAACAATCCTAGTTAATAAACATGATATTAAACTAAACAGCCCTAAGTAAAGAACAGAAAGTAAACTAACACCCTAACAAAACGTGAACAAACAATGACAATAAAGTGAATACTCGTATTAGTCGTCGTTCCCCAGCAACGGCTCCAAAATTTGGTATGAGTTTTATGAAAACCCTTTTTAAAATAATATTTTTAATCAAAATCAAGTGAAAGCCAAACACCAAAAATATAAAAATCGGCTTGCACAAGTGGTGGAGTCTGGGTCGATCTCAGGGAACAGGAAATACTTATATTCAAACACACAAGCTAAATTATTCTTTATTGTCAAATAAAAAGAATTAATTCAATAATTAACTAACTATGGGAGTACGACCCTACACAGAGGGCTTAAAATAAATAAATAAATCGCTTAATACATACCCAATTAAATAAATAAATAAAACCCTAATCTAAAAAACAGAAAAGAAAAGGCTTAAGTGCTTCGAGTCTTCTTGTCCCTTCTTGATTGATTTGCTTCCCCTTATCCTTCCCTCTGTGTACCTTTTGGGTAACTAGGTTGAACACTTTTGTATGGTTTACTAAAGAATTCCCTCAGGGTTCCCTGATGGACTCTTTTGAGGGCTTGAGGAGACCTCAAAGGGTACTTCGAGGGCAAGAAACGGGCTTCAGTGCACGTCTAAACGCTTCCCTGCAAAACAAAAGCACAAAACACAGCAGTACAAAAAAAACTAAATAAAGAAATTAATAGCTAATGACTAAAAAAATTCAACAAGAACAAAAATTAAACTAATTAAAACAAACAAATAACATAAACAAACTATAAACAAACTAATAACAACCTAACACTGACAAAATGGCAAAACAACCTAACTAACTAAAAAAAACTAAATTTGCTAACAAAATAATAACAACTAATCCAAGAAAGCAAAAAATTAACTAAACCTAATGATCAAGAACATACTCAGCTGAACATGGCATCTAATAAAAAATATTAACAAGAACTAAGTACAAAAATTTTCTACTAAAACTATGCTAATTGGCTAACCCAAATTAAATAAAACTAGTGTGAGCTATGTGCAAGATAAAAAAAATAACTAACTACCGGATGACAAAATAAGGGAAGATGTTGTACGTTTTTTTTTCAGAACTAATAAGTAAAAACTCCAATATAACATTAACCTAACTATGCTTAACATCAATTGAAATAAGAAAGGCAAAACCGGCTATCCTAATCTAATTAAATATGCATGCTAAATAAAAAATACTAACTCTAAATTGGCTAACGTACATTCAATATAATTTAAACTAACTAAAATAATAAAGAACTATCCTAAGATGAATACCCCCTAACTAAATCATGAAAACACATTGAGTAAAAGAAAACAAGCTTAACAAAGACATGGAATAAATAAATCTGATCTAATGTATTTAAATGACATGAATGACATTAACACTAAATTACACTAATTTATCTAACGCTACAGTAGAACGTGACCAATAGAACTTTTAACGTGAATGCTTTAACTAAGAGACAAAGATGACTATTGTTAAAATGAATACTCTATTACTGTTGAACCTAATAAAAATATGCTATACTAACTATTAATGATTGAACCATGCAAAAAAAAATGATACTGCAATAGGTAAAACGATAATTGGCCGACTCTTTTAACTTTACTTGACTAACTTACTTCAACTACGGGCTGTAAATAGCAAATGAACCAAAGTGACGTAAACTACCTAAACACTAAAGTTGACATTGATATTAATTAATCTAACTATTTAGGCTAATTAATCAACAATTGAATAAAGAAAAACAAGATCAACTAATAAAAAACTTTATTTAATGGATCTAAGAAGCTCCAAATATAAGAAAAAGAACGTAATGCAAGTTGTTCTAAGCTAGATCTAACATAAAACTAATCAAAATCAAGAAGGCAAAATATAAAACTTAGATTAAAACTAACAATCTACATACATTAAGACTATTCTACGCTTAAATCAAGAAAATGATTAAACTATCAAATTGTCATATATATTATTTTATTTTCTAGATGTAAAACATAAAATAAACTAGTTGAAATATGCAGATGATATGAACAACTAAAACTATATGCTATGCAATGCTTAATGGAATATAAAATCTAAATCTATGGTAAAAAAGAGGGAGAAAAAATGATCTGTCACGGATCACCTCTGATGGAAGGGTTGAGTGGAGAAAGTGGTTGATCCCAATGAAATAAAGAATAAGAAGAGTAGGAAGAAGGATAAATAGAAGAAGAAAAGAAATCAGCCAAAAATGAAGAAGAAGGGAAAAGGGAAGATGGAGGCAAGAGGCAAGAGGACTTTTGAAAAATACTTTTTCTCCATCCCTCTTAATCCTATTTATAAGCCTAATTAGGTTAAAATCTAAAATTTCTAAAAAGGTTTGATAATTTTTTACTAATTTCTACAAAGGTCCTTCGTGTTTCCTAAAACACATATTCCCAAACTAATTAAAACTTTTACTTAAACCTTTCTAAACTAATTCAAATATTAATTAAAAATCCCTAAACTAAATAAAATGTTAACAAATATAGGGCAAGCTTTGAAAAACATGAGTTTTCCTGATAAATTTAATTTCAATGCAGTTCTCGAAACTAATGATAAAAATGAGTTTTTTAAAACAATTTTAACACGAATCATGCATAAAATAAAATGAATAAAATGCGAATATGTATGCATGATCATGGTTCACATATCAAGTCAGTTTTAACATGCTCCCACCCTTTCAAGGTGAACCTAGAATGGGATAACCGACACCCATGCCCTTAGAGAGCTCGTCAATAGGCACTTACACATAGAGTGTGAGTTGAACTTGAGACTAAGGGGGTCAACAAGTTCTCCTGAGGCCTGCCACCACTCGGATGACCCCGACAGGTGTATAATTGCTGATATTTTGTTACTCTAATTATATATGTTAATGTTTTTATTAAAAAACATGTTTTTTTTAACTTATTAAGAAATCCCTAATTTGATAGGTTTTTGGTTAAATATATTACAACTGTCACACTTGTATGCTTTAATTTACATTACACTTAATCAAACATAACAAAATCTAATATGACTCTTATAAATGCTATCAAAATAAAATCAAGTCAGTCCATTAAGTCGATTGGAATCAAATTGACCAGTTTTCAGTTACATTTGAGAGCTGATTCAGCTATATCGGGCAGATTCGGCCTGAATTGGGTCTGAATCAACGATTCACTTCATTTCGGACCCATTCAGGAAGAATCAGCTTCTTCTTAGAAAAACGGATCCTGGCAACATTGGTCATTATATACGCTAATGGAGTAGGACGGTCTACTTGGTCCATAAACTCTAAAACTAGATCTGAATTCTGAGATCCGGTGTAAAATCTTTGGATTGGACCCGATATCCGAAGCACCTCGAGAGTCCCACCAAACGTGCCAACCACGATTGCTTACGCCCCCAAACCCTTTCTTAGTGTACACGTCACAACTCATTCCCTCCAGAGAAAAAAAGCCAAAAGCGTCACGCGGGTCCCACCGCAGAAAAACTCGAATTCCCAAAGTACGTCCAACGAATCATTTAATTACAAAACGGTTTCCACCAAACCCCAAGCTCAACAAAAACCGCACCTCTCAATTTCATAAAATACCTAAATCACTACCTGAACCCTTAGTCATTCTCCTCTTGTTTAGGACATTTTCGACATCTAAAGGGAATTCAAACGCCAAAACCGTCCTTCCCTGATCATCCCATTTCCGTGTTTGACCTGATTTTTCTGACGTAAATACCGTGACAAATAATGAAGTGACAAATGGATTATGCAAAAATGAAGCTCTATGAGCAACCTTCAGAGGTTCTCACGGCAGGGGTAATCTTGGAGAAATTTTTCGAAACTATTTTTACGCTTCGCAATAAAATTTAATAACTTCATTTTAAAATTTTATAGGAGTCATCTAGAAATTCTTATGACGAATAGGACACAAGAGATTACCAAAGCGAAATAAGATTAATTTATATGTTAATATATCATTAGATCAACAAACCACTTGTAATCTCGTGGAAAAGCCCCCAAACCCTCACCGTCGAAACCCAGAAATCTCCTCGTCGTTAAACGCCTAGAAGAGGCAAACCAGAGCTCCCTCTCTCTCTCTCTCTCTGCTCGGAGATTTTTTTCCGGTGATGGCGAGGCCGGAGAGGGACGCGATCGAGACGTTCACGAGCATTACCGGCGCCTCCGAAGCCGTCGCGTTGCAGAAACTCGAGGTATCTTTCCCGATCGTACGGCCAGTAATCACTCTCCGGGCGTCGATAGGGTTCCGTTTGCCTCTAGGGTTTCGTTTTAGTGAATTTCCGATCGCGAGAAACGATGACGAGGTTGTTGATGATTGCTCTGTTTTCGAATTCGCGTAGTTGCAGTGAATTTCTGCGGATTTTCGGGGTTTTGTCTCATCTTTTGTCGCGTTTGGTTTGTGGAAATGAAGTTTTTTTTTTAATTAAAAGATCGCAAGACTGTGCCGCTGTTTTTTTTTTCATTTCGGAATACGTTAATTTGAGTAGATGCAGTTTTGGTGGGATTTTATGACGTTAATTTTGCGGCGGTAATTCGGAATTCGTTGCGAAGGATTTAGTGTTTGGATTATCGGTTTGTGCTTAATTCGTTGTTCTTGGAAGTGCGCGGTTTATTCTTTCCTTGCTGTTATAGCTGCTTCATTCGGTTTCTTGACTTCTTCTTTTCTTTTATTTGTTTCCGGCTAGAATTTTGCTGCTTCTTATGCTGGAGCAATTGTGATGATCTGATAGAGAATTGAATTGATTCTTCTTTCGCAGTCTGTTGTTTGATCCGTTTAGGTTGTGGAAACTTCTTCATGCTTGTGAATGATCCCCTATTTTTGGGTTTAAACTTTACGCTTGCTAAGGATATAAACAAAATCCAAAGGGAAACATGCGACAGAGGAAATAAAATCCAAAGGGAAACAAAATCCAAGAAGGAAGAATGTTGGTTTTACTTCATTATGTTTAAGATCGCTATCTTCTGTTGTCAACCTGCAATCTCTGTTTTCTGCTCTCTATTGCTCGTCGAGATCCATCTTACTCTAATTGGAGTCTGTCTTTCATTGATTCCCTTATCTTCATGATCATGCATAGGAGATGTTTTTGCAAATCCTATCTTTGTGTGTTTTTGGATGACAATGTAAGCCACCTCTTTACTTGTCAATTGGCCCGCCCCTTGGTCAACATCAAGTGCCCCCCCTTCTCCCGAAAGACAAAATTTTGTCGTCTTTCCATGGATGGACATAGGAACAACTATGGTAGGCAAGGTTGTCAGTATCGTGATATGAGTGTGTATCATATTTGTATCATATGATACATGACTTATTTTACCATGTGTGTCATACGATACAGGGTCAACTAACTTAAAAAAGGGGTGAATCATAATTTTTTCAATTTTGAGTTATAAAGACCTATTGAGGGCCGACTTCCTCATTTGTGTAAAAGCCATTAGAGAGCTATCCACGCACCCTAGGACTCGTGAGCGCGATTGGCTAATCCGTGCACAAGAGAGAGGAAAGAGTGCATTTTCACCATTTTTTCACTTAAGTAAGTGGGTTAAGGCAAACAACCCTATTCTAAGTATTCTTTGCTTCCTATTGAGTTTTTTGGGGAAAGATGACATCAAATTATCCGGCATGGCAATGGGGCACTTGAGTAATGAGTGGAAACCGATTGAAAATCGAGTGCAACTATTGCCATATGTGATTTTATGATTGTATTTTGTGCAATTCATTATCGTTTCATGCGTTATGATTTTTTTAGAATTTTTGCTAATGTTTTTCTATTTTTTGGAATTTTTAGAAGTTTTTTATTAGAAATTTATATTTTTTTACGATACGATATATATCTTATCTTGGACCCGACCGATACGATACTTACAACCTTGATGGTAGGCACCCTGAGTTTACAACCTCAGTAACTGGCTCCTATGAGTTCCCAACCTTTTGGGAACTTTGTGGGCTCGCTGCTAACTGAAACTAGGAACAAGTATGCTGTCAACACCATAGACATGCAGCTGATTTACTAGCCCTTGCGTCGATCTTACCTCCATTGCCTATATATATATATATATATATATATATATATATATAGAGAGAGAGAGAGAGAGAGAGAGAGAGAGAGAGAGAGAGAGAGAGAGAGAGAGAGAGAGAGAGAGAGAGGATTTATTGTTAAAATCCATCCCCTCCCCCCTGGTCCCTGCCTCCCCTTTTGATTTTTTAAAGTTTTACTTAATTACCCCTAGCCCCCACTTCTTTCCGTGAAAAATAGAATAAAATTTACTAGGCTTCCCTCGCTCTTGGGCGGGGCAGCCTAGTCAGCGAAGTCGTTACCTTTTCATAGTCTAGCTAGCACCTAGACACACTTGCCTAGACGCTGGACTTGCGCTTAGGGCTACTAGGCGCTTAGGGATACTAGGCGCCTAGTCACCACTTTTGACTACATAGCTCTTGCAGGTGTTAGTAAGGGATTAGGGGCATTTTTGTTGGCATACAATACAAATGCAGTGTTTTCTTTTTTGGGTTGCTTTAGATGTGCCTTGGTCACCTTTAGCTTGTGTTTCGTGGAAGTCTCCTGACCATTAATTTGTATAAATCTATATGGGCAAAGCATTTTTAGTTGAAGTTTGGATCAAGTGCAATGATGCTGCTTTTTACATTATTTTTGTTTATGAAGCAAATGGAGACAAAGTGGTAGACCTGGGGCTGTTTTCTTTCTGTCTTTTAGCTATTGAACTTGATAATATTTTTCCATTCATGTTTTCCACGAGATGGACTGCCAACAATCCCTCGTCAATTTTAGGTGGCATAAGTACTTGATGCTTGTTCATTTCGTTGACTGAGGTCTAAGACTCTAAGTGCTTGTGCTTCAGGAGATATGCTTTTGAAAAATATTTCAAATTTTGTGACTATCTATCCAGATTTCTCATGGATGCAACATGAAAGGTACATTTGGATGTTTTGTGGGAATGAAAAAACCTCATCAATGTCCTCAATAGCATTCATGGATTTTCCCAAACTGATCCAAGGCATTTCCTTCAACCATTAAAATGTCAATGATTATCTTCTGCATGCTGTTTCTGAACCATTGGCACCATGGTTCATACAGTGCTATTTTTGGAGTATTTCAATGCCAGGCTGTATATCTTTGCCTGTAGTTATCTATGAAATTTTTTAACCTGTAGGTATATGCAAACATGAGGCTATGAATGTATTCATAAAATAAGTGTTTCCTCGTTCTTCATGAAAGCATGTACACGTTGAGAACCTGCAAATAAAGTTATTGGCTTTATCTGAATGGTTGAATCTCAGTGGCCAGGATGGAACCACTTGGATGATGGTGGATGCTCTTGGTTTTCTGGAGCTCTGGCTGGAGAGGAGTATGAGGTTTCCAGGATATTCATGTGTTTGTAACAGCTATTGGTTGGTACAACTTGATATTTGTCTATTGTAAAAGGCTAAGATGGCCAGATAAGACATTCAAATAGGCGTTGTCCTTGGGACTTTGGCTTCAGCTCATTTGTTGTGAGAATAGATTTGGTAGTTCCTTCTTCCTCAACCTCTTTCCTTTTTTCCCCAACTTCTTTCTCTCTATTACTCCTAACTCTGGGCATGTATGCTCCTCCTCACATACAGGCACACCATGTGACACTCTGTAACATGCATTTATCTGAGATCACTAAGTGCCTAGGAGTTCCTCTATTCAGTGCTTTTCCTTCATCTTGTCGCTGGATATCTCATTTGTACGCATCTTCTCTTGATTTCCCGAGCCTCTAGTGAGTTATAGGCAGAGTTATAAAAGATCAATAGTTTTGATGATTCCATCATGCATGATTGAGTTGGAAAAACTTCTGGATATGTATCCTACACCTGAACTGAATATTTTTAAATACATTTTAATAAATTTCATATACATTTATTTATATTAATAGATATATTCTTATATATTATACCTATTAAAAAATATTTTATATTAGCAAATTAAAAATACGTTTTTGTATGTCTTTTTTCTGTGAGAAACATGAATTTGCATCATGAATCTGTGTTCTTTGGAAAAATTCAAGATTTCTCCTGTATTTTGGGAATATCAGTGATTTTAAGGTAAGTGTATAAAATTTGTGTGTCTCAGAAAAATATCGGCAGTATCCTGGGAAATCCGGTAAATATTATTTTTAACTTATATGGCTTTTTATCTAATGTCATATTCTATCTATGTGTTGATACCTTTGAACTTTGTTTTCATATCCTTTTTTGGAAACACTAATAGAAGGTACTTTTCTTGATTTTCCTAATTTTTCCTCAAATTCTATTTCCTTCTAAAGGTTGTCCTTTTGTGCGTGCTATGCGTACCTATGATGTTATCATACTTGTCAAATAATGTAGAGATTTTCTTCTGTAGTATTGCTTTCTAAGAATTATTGCTGATTTTTGCCCTTGATATTGTCAGGAACATGGGGGTAATCTCAATCAAGCTGTGAATGCTTATTTTAACGAAGGAGAAAGCGGCATGTATGTACTTGAGCGGCACCTTTTGTCTTCTGCTAGAAATCTCATGAACTAAGAAATGAGAGAATGATATATTGTATGTTTTTTTAAGTATATTTGTAACTGAATGATGGATAAACATCTCACCTTCTGTGTTTCAGTGCGCCTCCAGCTATTGCTGCCTCTCAAAATGATTTCATGGAAGTGGATGATCCAGAAGAAATTGAACCTCGGCCGCCTCCAGTACCATCTTTGTTTGCGAATTCCAGTTTGAATCGCTTTTCACTCCTGGACCCAGGCTTTGTTAGAGATTTCTTTGATGGGAGAGGCCCTACAGATGTTAGAAGCCATGAACCTTGGGTTTCACACCCAAGGGAGGTGAGGGAGATCCCTATAGAGTTTAAGGATGGGGAAGGTCGGCCTGGACCTTCTGGGACTAGGCCTACCATTGAGGATATTTCTGGAAGTGCAGATTTATATGGACCGGAAACTCATGGGACTGTGACAATTGTTGATGATGAGGTTCAAACTAGTGGTGCACGACTGAGTGCTGCAGGCCAAAATAGGAACATAGATAGCAGTTTTGATGATACATTTGTTGACAGATATCTTGAACCAAGTGCTTCACAATTGAACAATATGGCAGACAATGATATAGAGGAAGAGATGTTGCAAGCTGCAATTGAGGCCTCAAAACATGATGCTAACAAGATGATGCTTTCTGGCACTGTTGATGTATGTCATTCCTTTGTGGCCAGTGCGGAACATCATTCATTATTCCAGAGTCATTTTTGCATAGACTTCCTGTAACATGTCAACCACTTGTGATGTAGGATACGGCTGGCCCTCAACATAGGCAGATTCCACCTGTTATGGAAGACCCTGACCTTGCACGGGCTGTTTCATTGTCTTTGAAGGTAGTTGTCATCTGTAGGTTCCTCATTAATTTATTTGTTGTTTCTTGTTGATGATGTTTCTTGGTTTCAGACAGAAGAGCAAGAGAAGGCACTTCGTGAACACAGAGCAACTAATGGAGTGTCAGAAGGGGGGCCTTTGGATGTATCTGGCGTTGAAGTTGGAAGATCTATTGCAAATGGAAGGTGGATATCAGAGTTGGTCCATTGTGTCATGAATGTGTGCTTGCATAATTATAATCATAGAATGTGAAGTAGAATTTGGACCTTTGTGTTTGAAATATGCACTGAAGAACCAAGCTGTTTCATGCTATCCAAGACGACTAGCAAATTGCCAAGTTGTCTTTGCTGCATCCAGTCTGGCACTTTTGTCTTTGGGTCTGATTTCCTTGAATTATTTTCAGATATCAGCCTTCTTCCATTTAGGAAGTGCAGGAATGCCAAGATTTTCCAGCCCATCTCCCTTTGGGTGATATCACCTGCAATTAGTTGAGCTTGGGTGTTGCTTTCATGTGCATATTGAAGCATGGTATGAAAAACTACTTATTCATGAACAACTTTCTTATGTAAAAATTTTCTTTTTCCATCTTGGAGGCTTCGGGTTGGTTCATCTAAAAAAGGATCTTCAAGCCGAATCAATACGGAAGCAGAGGATTTATCGATTCGAGGAGAAAGTGATGATGGAGTGCAACAGCCTTTGATCAGACAGAGGTCCAGGCGTCTTGCCTCTGGAGCTGCAGAAACTACTGATGAAACTGGCCAGCTGTTGGAAAGGGCATCTTCAACTACTGAACTAAATCATGCTGCTAATCATTCTCAGGATGATAGGGACTATTTTCATTCTGATGAGGTTTTTAATGTATTCTATGCCATTAAAGCTTTTGTAACTTATCAAGATATTAATTAGGTATATGGGGACTGCATTAATTAATTTTTGTTTGGTAATGTGATGGCTGCAGTGGGGAGGCATATCATCAGAGGAACATGATGAAGCGGTTATGCTTGAGGCTGCACATTTTGGGGGAATTCCTGAGGGAACTGCATACCGATTTACATATCCATCTGATCAAGGTGCTGATGGCAGTGCACACTCATACTCTAGGCGTTCACCAAGGTCACCTTCTCCTACCCTTGCAGCACAACGCACACTTCGAGAACAACAGGTTTCTCTATTTCTTTGGTTAGAATAACCATGTTTCAAGTTATTTCATAGATGTAATTGGTGATGATAAGAGCTGGTTCTATAGGATGATGAATATCTTGCATCACTGCAAGCAGACCAGGAGAAAGAACTGAAGGCAACGCAGGAAGCTGAAATCCGTCGTTTGGAAGAGGCAGCTGCAAGAGAAGCTGCTATGCGAGAAGAAAAGCAACAAGAAGAGGAGGCTCGCAGGAAATTGCTTGAGCAAGAGGTATTTTTTTCTTGCTTACAAATATTTTAATCCTAGAGTCAAATATGTATATGCATTTAGCTTTCTATTCAGACATTAAGATGCACCTATACTTGCGTATGATATGTAGGAAACTATGGCGGGGCAGTGTGAGAGACTGCCTATTAGATAGTGTAGTTTTGTATTTACAGTTTGGATCCGGATCCGGATCCAAACTATTTGTATATAATGGCATACTTGTAAATAACCCCAGCTTATCAGGGTTATCGTAAATGTTATGTATTAGGGCTTTTGCCTATATACTAATGAAACATGTCATGATTTCTAATGATAAGAAATCGTGACTCATTGCAGCCTCTCTCTCTTTCTTCTCTTAGTTTCTCGTTTGCAGGCTCTGGAGAAAACTCACATGGTATCAGAGCACGTCTGATCCAAGGGCTGAAATTCTTCCTTCCTCGGTGTGGCTGCTGCAACACGATCACGAGCCCCAGGTACTTCTTCCTTCAATCTCTTCTAACCCAAAATCAGTTTCACGATATTTTCTTAGCCCCACCCACTTCTTGACTTCTTCCTTCATTCAGTTTCACGATATTTTCCCAAATCAGTTTCACGATACCTTCTTCACTTCTTCCTTCATTCTGTTCTAACCCAAATCAGTTTCACGATACCACTTCTTCCTTCATTCAGTTTCACGATATTTTCCCAAATCAGTACCACTTCTTCCTTCATTCTGACGATACTTTCCCAAATCAGTTTCACGATACCCCTTCTTCCTTCATTCAGTTTCACGATATTTTCCCAAATCAGTTTCACGATACCCAAATCAGCCACTTTTTGATTTCTTTGCTTTCACATATTTGGGTTTTATCGGCTGCTCACTGATCTGTACATCAACGATATTCCTTTTATTTCTGCTTTATTATTGCTGTGTGCAATTTTTATATATTTTTCAAAAAAAAAGGCAAAGTCTTAGCTTCTTTTATCAAATCAGATTAGACTTGATAATCCGGGTATCAGTTCTGATAATCAGATTCACGCTGAATTCTCAGCTATCTACTGTTTAAAAAAAAAAAAAAAGAATTGCTGCATTTATATACTGATTGCACACCCCAATAATATTCTTTTTCTTGTTCTAAGTCATGGATTCTTCTTCTTCTCAAACTTTTCTCTCATCCAACTTTCTTCGCCAACTCATTTCTGAAAAACTTACCAATTCCAATTTCTTGATCTGGAAGAGACAAATTCTTCCATTCATTAAAAGTCAAGGTCTTTCTGGCATGGTTTTAAAACTCGCCGAGTCAACTCGGTGACTCGGCTCGACCCTCCAACGAGTCAACTCGGCAAGCTAAACTCGTTCTGCGAAAACTCGGCCTTGACTCGGGCTGACTCGGGTTGACTCGGGCGAGTTTTGGGCACTTTTTTTTTTTTCATTTTTCAAAGGCTATGGGCATTTTTTTCATATGTAAGTGTTCATTTTTCAAAGAACAAATAGCATAATAACAATAGGCTTACCAACTTAATATAAAATCACAAAATTAGTAAAAGTCAATCAAATTTCACATGTCCATCATTCATTCCTTTTGGTAGCTCCAGGTAAGGAATCAAACCCAGTACCCCTCAATGAACATAGAGTGAATCCACTAATCCAGCTAACATAACTGATCCCTCATGCAACCATCTCTGAGACCTACACAATAGTTGGCAGCCAGCCAGTTCAAAACCAACAGCATAAAATGCCCACATTTATCATTATAATACATATACATCACATCATTCTCATTATCCAAAGCTTATATGCATTTATGTGCAGATATATAAGGCATGGTCCAATCAACTCTACATCAGAAACACACTTACAAATATCAAGATAAAGTTCAATGTTCCCAAAATTTTGCAAGGATTTTCTGAGGCCCTGCAACACAACAACTATGTCCATATATTCAGGATGTAAACCATGATCGAGCATGGCTATTAAAGTTCTTGAAGCTAGTAATTAAGTCATTCTTTATATATTGTCTTGAAAGACTTGCTCCTAATTTATATATTGTCTTTGTTTTAAAATCAAAAGTTAACAAAACCTGGTCCGAGTCACCGAGTTGACCCGTCGAGTCACGAGTCAATAAAGAACGAGTCGAGTTCCGAGTCACGGGTTTTAAAACCTTGCTTTCTGGACATTTAAATGGATCAATTTCAGCTCCTACAGAATTTATCATACAAGAAACTAAGGATGAAAACGAGGCTGATTCTATACAACGAATACCAAATCCCCAATATGAAAATTGGATGAAGCGTGATCAAGCTGCAATTGCTTTCCTTATCTCCACTATCTCTCAATAAGTATTGGTGGGAATTCCAGATGAGTGCTCAACAAAAGAATTATGGGACCGACTAGTGAAGACATATTCTCAGATTTCAGAGGCTAGAATTTCCTTTCTTCAGCGTGAATTTCAACTCCTCACTAAAGGTTCCATGTCTGTCATGGAATACTTGAACAAGGTCAAGAACATAAGCGATCAACTAGCTGTTGTCGGGTATGAAGTGACAGACAAAGATAAAGTCAGGCAAGCCTTGAATGGATTAGGATCGGAATTCCATGTTCTTTCGACCTCATTGTTATGTCTGCCCAGCTTACCATCGTTTGAAGACTTGCAAGCGAAACTCCTTCAATATGAGATGACCTTAAAGGGGATGTCACATGACACTGGTGGACAGGTTCTTGCTACTAGTGTTTCCTTTGGCCAGAGACGCGGTAATAGTCATTTTGGTGCAGGCAGAGGACGAGGACGGGGTACTCCAGTGGGGCGTGGGTTACTACCCACCCCGAATGCCTCTCCTTATAATCTGAAAAACGTGCCCACCTGTTATCTATGTAACAAACGAGGTCACGTTAAAGCCAACTGTTGGCACAATCCACAAAACAAAGGAAAGTTCCAAAAGGGTGAGAGCTCGTCAGGACGAAAGGAGAACCCTTCAAAGTTTGGTGGCGATGTGAAAGAGCTTCTTTTGGCTGCATTGTCTGAACTTGATCTGAAACGCGATGATAAAGGAGTCTGGTACATTGATTCAGGGGCAGCTACTCATGTCACAGGTAATGCGGGTAAATTCTCTACTTTAACTCCTTATTTTGGAAAAAGTAACATCGTCACTGGAGACGAGTCACACCACCCCATCACCCACATTGGAAATGTTTCTATCCCCTTGCCCAAATCCCCACTTCATCTTTCCAATGTTCTTCATGCCCCAAATATTACAAAAAATATTGTTTCTGTTTCTAAGCTTGTTGATCATACCAATTCTTCTGTTGAATTTACTCCGTCTTTTGTTTATGTCAAGGATCTACAAACGAAGAAGACGTTCGCTAGAGGGGAACGCCGGGGAAATATGTATGTCTTCCAGGAGGACCCTTCTACTTGTGTTCGACCTACCTTGAAGTCATCTCCTCAGTCTATGTCGTCAAAGCATATCCATGTGTTCAATTTGCAATCTTCAAATAAATGTAATAAGCCTGATTTTTGGCATTTGCGTCTTGGTCATTGTGGTCGAGTCTTCGTTGAGCGACTCGTATCTGATGGTCTTATTCCTGAGTCTGGCCTGATTCCTAGACCAGATAATAAAATGTGTTCAAGTTGTCAAATGTGTAAGAGTTATGTTCTTCCTTTTCATTCAATAAATGAGAGAGCTTCAAGGCCTTTTGAAATCGTCTGTTCCGATGTATGGGGACCGGCTCCTGATCCTTCTAATTCTGGCAGCAAATATTATGTTATTTTTATTGATAATTTCTCTCGCTTCACTTGGATATATTTCATGAAGAATAAATCAAAAGTTTTTTCTATTTTTCGTTGTTTTCATACATTTGTCAAAACTCGATTCTCTTGTAATATTCTACATTTCCAATGTGATGGTGGGGGGAATACTCCTCCAGGGATTTTATCAATTATCTCCAAGATAATGGGATAAATCGTAGAGTATCTTGCCCGCATACTGTAATGAAATATGCAGAAAAACAAAGAGTGCGTTAAGCACTTACAACATTCACTAATAAACGAACAAAAGGGCTAACACCCAAACCCACAAGAGACAACACAACATAAAAATATAAATGTCTCTTATTGAAAAGAGAGAGAGCTCTCAAGAGTAAAGAATACAAGAGGGGTTCACCCCTATATATACACAAAAAAGAGGAGAGGAGGGGTGACCTTAGGCCTTAAAAGGAGAGCCACCTAGGGGGCTCCCCATGGAGTCGTTGGGAGCCCCCAACGGTCACAAATGTGACCGTTGGGGGCCCCATCGACTCCATGGTGGGGCCCCTTATGTGGCTGGAAATAAAACAAAAAATATAAAAAATAAAGTGCAAAATAAATACAAAAAGAAAAACAAAAAAGACAAGTACCCCTATCAGGTACTTGTGAAATGTCTAAAATACCCCTAGTGGGTATGCTTAGACAATATATATATATATATATATATATAGATTACATATGTATTTTAACACCCTCCCTCAAGCTTTACGGGGATATAACCGAAAGCTGGTTAAGAAGAAACAAGAAACGAGGAGCAGCAAGAGCTTTAGTGAAGAAGTCCGCCAACTGGTACTCGGATGTGACGTAAGGAAGTGTTATAGTTCCTCTTAGGAATTCATCACGTACGTAATGGCAGTCCATCTCAATATGCTTAGTACGCTCGTGGAAGGTGTGATTGCTTGCAATATAAATTGCGCTTTTGTTGTCACAACACATCTTCGAAGGAGTAGAGATGACAATGCCCATATCACTGAGAAGACTTCTTAGCCACACAAGTTCCATGGTTGTAGTGGCCATAGCTCGATATTCTGCTTCTGTTGAGGACAAAGAAACTTTGTGCTGCTTCTTTCATCTCCAAGAAATCATAGTCACCTAAAAAAACACAGAAACCCGTAGTTGAGACTCGGTGATTGGGATTTCCTCCCCAGTCCGCATCAGTATAAGCAATTAAATCAAGTGATGAGGAGGAGGAAAGAAAAACTCCCTTAGTTATGGTGTTTTTGATGTATCTGACGATCCTTAAGACTGCACTCATGTGCACGGTTGTAGGTGCATGTTGAAACTGACTGACTGAGTGGACGGCATGAGCTATGTCTGGCCGAGTGATGGATAAGTAGGTTAGCGATCCAACAAGTTGCCGATAGGGAGTAGGATCCTCGAGAGGTGTTCCATCTTCCAATCTTAACTTCGCATTGATGACTTCAGGGGTTTCTATCTTCTTATCATCGGAGATACCAGACTTGGAACAAATGTCCGCAGCTAAGAGTCCTAACACTAGTCATCCTAGCTACAGGTGCGAAGGTTTCTTCATAATCTATACCATATTCTTGAGCATATCCTTTAGCTACTAACCAGGCTTTATAACGTTCTAAGGAACCATCACTTTTAGTTTTAATTTTAAAGACCTATCTACATCCAATCGATTTCTTTCCAGTGGGTAATGAAGTTATTTCCCAAGTTTTTGCCTTTTCAAGGGCACTAAGCTCTAAGTTCATGGCTTCAACCCATTGGGGAATGTTTTTGGCCTCATTATAGTGTGAAGGTTCATGAAAAGAGTGCAATGCAATTAGACATGCTCTATACCTAGGCGTTAGGGACTCATAGGAAACAAACCTATTAGGAGGATTGGAGATTCGACTGGATCTCCTTAAAAAGGTTTCTTCTAAGTTGGATCCTTGAGAGTATCTTTCTAAGGCACTCATTTGAGCTTGTTGACCACGCCTAACATAGGTTTGGATTGGTCTATCACTTTCATTTACAACATTGTCAAGAGGAACATCCTCTAGGTCATTCAAAGGCTCATTAGAGATTTCCTCTTCTTGAGGAGTCTCATCTTCTTGAGAGAGAAGATCAAATAAAAAAGCATATTAACTTTCGTCAATATCTTTAGTTTTCATAAAACCATTTTCATTTTCCAAAAAGGTTACATCTTTGGATACATAGAGTTTGTTATTTTTTAAGTCAAAACATCTAAAACCTTTTTGATTTTCTCCATATCCTAAGAACACACATTCAATAGCTTTAGGAGATAATTTGTCCCTTTTATGAGTAAGGACAAAACATTTACACCCAAAAATTCTTAATCTATTGAAATCGGGTGTTCTTTCAAATAGTTTTTCATATGGAGATGTATTTTGTAAGGATGAAGATATCATTCTATTTATTAAGTAAGTTGAGGTTAAGGCCGCTTCGGCCCAAAAACTTTTTGGAATTTCCTTGGAAATAAGGAGTGTCCTAGTGGTTTCCATGACGTGCCTATGATTTCTTTCGGCCAAGCCGTTTTGTTGGGGAGTCCTAGGACACGATCTTTGATGACAAATTCCATTCACTTCTAAATAATTTTGAAATTCATTTGATAAATATTCTCCTCCCGAATCGGATCTAAGAGTAGAGATATTACTTGAAAATTGATTTTTAACTATCATATGAAACTTTTTGAAGAAGTTAAAGACTTCGGATTTTAAATTGAGAAAGTAGATCCATACATACCTAGTGTAGTCATCAATGAAAGTAACGTAATAGGAGTACCCTTCTTTAGACATGACCGGGAAAGGACCCCAAACATCCGAATGGACTAACTCAAAAGGTCTTTTGGACACAAAAGTTCGGTTTGGAAAAGGAGTGAATTTCATTTTTGCCAAAAATACAACTCTTGCAAACAAAATGTTTCTCATTACAAAATTTCTTTCCAAATGGAAAGGAGTACATTTTTGAGAAACTTGGATGTCCAAGTCTTTGATGCCAAATTTCAATATTTTTATCTTGGACATGGTTACAAAAAGAGTTGGTGGGGAGTTTTAAGTTGCTCATATAATAGAGATCTCCCCTCCTATGGCCTTGCCCAATCTGCTTCCCGGACCGGAGATCCTGTATAGAGCAATCCTTAGTTGAGAAAGAGATTTCACATCCATGGTCACATATTTGAGCAACAGAGAGGAGATTTAAATTAAGTTGAGGTACAACTCTCACGTTTGTCACAAAGAAATCTTTGGAAAAATTTAAAGTTCCAAAACTTTTTACTTGTAAAGATGTACCATCGGTAGTTGAAACATAGGAGTTTTTATAGTTATTACACAAATCGGAAAGCTCATTTTCAAGCGGGGTCATATGAAAGGAAGCTCCAGAGTCAAGGATCCAAGAACACATACCTGGAGGAGAGGAAGAAGCTATGGCGGCACCCGAGGTTGATGGTATCTTAAGTAGAGTTTGTAGTGCTTCCGATAGTTGAGCAAGAGAAAAAGATTCCTTCCCTTTGATGGTTTCTTCTTTCTTTTGAGTAGCTTCTTCAACGGAAGCAACCTTATGTTTAGGTGCTTCATTCAACTTAGGGCAATTAGGTCTTATATGACCCGACTCTTGACAATGATGGCAAATGACTTTTCTATAGTTGCCATTAAAATTATTTTGCCATCCAAAATGTGGGGGTTTGTAAGGTTTCATATGGTTGCCGGGTTTTGATACGGCCAAAACATCATCTCCTCCTTTAATCATGCCAAGACGAGTTTCTTCTTGGCATATTTCGGCTATGACATCTTCCAAGGAAAGAGGCTTAGATCTATGAAGAAGAGAAGATCTAACTTGTTCATATTCGGGCCTAAGCTCATGTAAAAATTGGAAAAAGTGCTCTTTTTCCATTTGTTCTCTCCTTAATTCCACATCCACACTAGAAACCCACTTTGGTTCTAGTAAGGATAGTTCATCCCATAGGGGTCCAAGAGTGATAAAGTAATCCCTTACACTCATCTCCCCTTGCTTGATAGTCCGGATTTTTTCTTGAAGAAAGAATTGACGAGCAAGGTCTTTTTGAGTAAACATACCTTTCATAAAGAACCATGCTTCGTTAGCCATCCGAAATTTAGCAATGTTGGCGCAAATCTTGAGCTCCACATTGTTCATGAACCAAACAAGAATCTTGGTATGCTTACTTTCCCAATCTTCTACTTTAGATTGGTGATCTTCGATGGCCTTCATGCGAGCATTTCCTTCAAGGGCTTTTTCTTGATCACCATCCATCTTAGTTAGTTGGAGTTGAGTTTCCAGAATGGTGCCCATAACGTATCCCCAAAGTTTTTTACCTTTCAGGTTGTTCTCCATGGCGGCGGCCCACATCATGTAGTTGGAACCATTGAGCTTGAAGGAGAGATCAATCTTTTGTTCTCCTTCCATTTAATCACTCACAAGAGGAAAAACGAAGAGAGATATAACAAGAAAAAAATATAGCTACACAACAAGCTATATTAAGAAGAAGAGCATACACAAGGCTCTGATACCATGTAATGAAATATGCGGAAAAACAAAGAGTGCGTTAAGCACTTACAACATTCACTAATAAACAAACAAAAGGGCTAACACCCAAACCCACAAGAGACAACACAACATAAAAATATAAATGTCTCTTATTGAAAAGAGAGAGAGCTCTCAAGAGTAAAGAATACAAGAGGGGTTCACCCCTATATATACACAAAAAAGAGGAGAGGAGGGGTGGCCTTAGGCCTTAAAAGGAGAGCCACCTAGGGGGCTCCCCATGGAGTCGTTGGGAGCCCCCAACGGTCACAAATGTGACCGTTGGGGGCCCCATCGACTCCATAGTGGGGCCCCTTATGTGGCTGGAAATAAAACAAAAAATATAAAAAATAAAGTGCAAAATAAATACAAAAAGAAAAACAAAAAAGACAAGTACCCCTATCGGGTACTTGTGAAATGTCTAAAATACCCCTAGTGGGTATGCTTAGACAATATATATATATAGATTACATATGTATTTTAGCTCATCCATGATATTGAAGAGTCACCTAAGAATATGCAAAATCCAGTTGTAAAATGCTTGTCTTGTGATACTCTTCCAAAATATACATCACAATAAGCCTTTAACTCTATTGCAGATGAAACAGAAAAGAATTAAGACATAATGCATGGTGCCTCCGACATATCTAATGATCCTCATTCCTCAGTGTCGTTGCCAAGTGAGATGATCTAAGGACCCTCATGAATTGGCTCACCACATGCACTACAAAGGTAAGATCTGGTCTAGAGATGGTCAAGTAAATCAAGTTTCCTACCAATTGTTTGTATACTGTAGGATCATCAAGAATCTCACCATCTGTATGCTTCAGTTTGCAGTTGGCTTTCATGAGAGTAACTGCTTGCTTTTTATCCCCAGCTAGCTTTGCCTTGCTGATCAAATTTTCTGCATACTTATGTTCTGTCGACAAATAGCCTCTCTGAGTCTCTCTAAGTATGCAACTTTAAGTCCCCTGAAAATAGTTCAATTTGCCCAACTCTTTCATCTTAAAGTTTTTTGTCAATTGAGTCTTCACTTCCTCAGTCGTAATCCTATTGTCTCTAACAATGACCATGTCATCTACATGCAACATGAGTATGCATTGCCCTCTATTGGAAGCAGTCACAAATAAAGCAGGATCATGAAAATTTTACTTGAAACCTAATCTCTTAAGAATTGAACTGAATTTGTCAAACCAAGCTCTTGGGGATTGCTTCAAGCTATACAAAGTAACAAAACTATATTTAACCTACATACTCTTCCCTCCTTATCAATAATCCCTTGGGGTAGTCTTCCCTCCTACATACTATTATGTAAACTTCTTCTTTCAAATCTCCGTTTAGAAACACATTCTTGACATTAAGCTGCCATAAATCCCATCTTCTAACTGTAGCAACTGCCAATAATGTCCTCATAGTGGTTATATGAGAAACATGAGCAAAGTTCTTAGCGAAGTCTATCCCATACTGCTAACTATACCTTTTCGCTACGAGTCGATCTTTGTACTTTTCTATCAATCTATCAACTGTGGTCTTAATTTTGTATACCCACTTGCACCCAACTATATTTTTCCCTTCTAGAAGCTTAACTAACATTCTTCTCTTTGCTTTGGTTAGCTTAAGAGTCATACACAACATCGGAGGGCCAAGGGATTAGAGGTGGGCAATGCACCTTGTGGTAATGATTAATGAATGAGTCAATTTTGTGGTATCAGAGACTCTGCCATATTGATTGTTCTAGGTTGCAACATTTGATATATGCTAGGAGTTTAGGCGAGCCATAGTTGTTCGTGTCAAGGCATGTTTAGGAATTTGAAAGTTAAAGGATGGCGAAGGGTCATGCTTTGCCATTTGACACTAGAGACTGGGAAGCTGTGTTCGTCTGATCTTGTTCATTCAGATGTGCGGGGTCCCTCACCAGTATTGTCCAAAGGAGGTTCGTTGTATTTTGTCACATTTATTGATGATTGCACAAAATATGCTTAAGTATATTTCATGATAAGTAGGTGTTAACTTTTTGAGATCTTCAATTTTTTTTTTTGCTATGATTGAAATTCAATTTGCAGCTAAGATTTAACTCTTTGACTGATTCAATAGGCATATTTTGGAGACTACTAGAGCTCTTCTCTTTGGTAGATGTGTGCCAAAAATATATTGGGTTGATGTTGTTTATGTGACTATCTACTAGATAAATCGTATGCCTTTGGGTGTTCTCAAAGGTATATCTCCTTTTCGGAAATTGTATGAAATTGTTTCGAACTATAAAAATGATTTAAGTGTTGGATGTACCTATTTTGTGTTTTTACTTGATAGACAGAGATAAATTCTCTCAAAGCTGCTAAGTGCTGCTTGGGTTTTTTGAATGGGCAAAAAGCCCATAAGTGCTATGATCCGATTGAAAGAAAAGTTTAGATATCTAGAATTGTCTTCTATGAATTGTCACAAACTGATGTTTATGCTTTAGTGAGCCACTTATGGGCAAGTGAACACTGTGAGAATATGACCTCTTATGGGTCAACACAAGAAAACACAAGAATAAGCCACTTAAGGGCTGATAACACATAAAAAACAAGAAATATTATTAGGGTACAACCCTTTGCGATTACATAAGATGAGAGAGAGGGTACTTCACAAGGCTCATAGAGAGCCGTTGGGTAGGGTCCAACGACTCCCTATTAATTCCCAAAAATTCCATGATGGCTGGGAATATTTACATAAAGAGGAATAAAAAAAAAAAAATAAAAAAAAAAAAATAAAAAAATAAAAAAATAAAAAAATAAAAAAATAAAAAAGATAAAAACACACTTAGTTCTGTCATAATGTGAAAAGACAAAAATAACCCTAAATTTACAAATATACAAAAATGTACAGAAATATATATGTAAACATATACATAAATATATATATATATATATATATATAAATATATATTAACACTCCCTCAAACTTTGGTGGGATAATCGAAAGTTTGTCCAATAAGAAATGAAACCTTGGGGAAGACAAGGTTTTTTTAAAGAAGTTTGCACACTCATATTTTGAAGTCACATATGGCAGTGAAATGGTCTTCAAAAATTCTTTGCGAGCATAATAACAATCCATCTCAATATGTTTAGTGTGTTAATGAAAAATATGATTTAGATAACACTCTTGTTATCACAACATAGTCTTGACTCTTGATGGCTCTATCATGATTACTCCCATATCCTTGAGAATGTTAAAATCCAGTATGCGTATGGATTTGGATCCAGATCCATACGCACGTTAAATAACACACGCACAATGCAGTTTCATTAATGGCATTTTTGTAATATTGTCTATTGTATATTTGCTTTTACTTTATAAGGATTAGGGCTCGGTGGTCGTGAGTGCTTGAGCCGCCCCAGCCATTGTACATCTCTCTCTCTTCCTCTCTCTCCGCTTTCTGTTTTCTATGCAGATTGGACTGCGGTAGAGTCTTCTCAAGACATCTTATATGGTATCAAAGCTAAGGTTGCAGAACCCTACCAGAGAATCGTTTTAACGAGATCTTCGTTTCCTGTGGTATCTTTTAAATCTAAATCCCTGTCGGTAAAGTTTCTGGCCCTCTTTTCCTTCGATTCAAAGCATCACGCACAACCCTCGATATTCTTTTCTTAAACCTCTACCGTAAGTTCCCTTAATTCTTTTCCTTTTGCTGTACGTTTGTCGATTATGTTTTCTTTAACTTATCGTTATTTGTCTTTTGTCCCTAAGTCAATAAGTTATATCAGATAATCAATATCGTTGCTCTATTCTGCGTTTCTTTTTCTCTTTTCCTTGACGTCATTGGTATCAGGTTGTGATTTCCCTTTTTAATCTACAACTTACACGAGTCTGAATCGTTTCCTTTGTATTCCAGATATAACAGTGACTGACGTTCAGCAATATAAAATAATAATAATAATAATAATAACAATAATAATAATAATAATAATAATAATAATAATAATAATAATAATAATAATAAGAGGTCGTTTCTTCCCTTCCGACCTGTTTGCTTATTCGTTGTTTCATCAACATGGATTCCTTTTCGTCTTTCGGTCCCTCTGCAAATTTCTTAAATCAGCTTGTTACAGAAAAACTTACTCATTCTAATTTCTTGACATGGAAGAGACAAATACTTTCGTTTATACGAAGTCAGGATCTCGATGAACATCTGGATGGTTCTGTTCCTGTACCATCACGACTTATTTTGCAGGAAACCAATGATGAGAAGGGTGACATCCTTACCAAATCTATTAAAAATCCAGAGTATACAGCTTGGAGAAAGCGGGATCAATCTTTGGTTGCTTATATTACGTCAACACTCTCTTAAGAAGTGTTGGCGATTCTTTCAGATGATTGCACTGTAGTAGAACTATGAAGTAAGCTCTCTTAGACATACTCTTAGATATCAGAAGCTCGGGTTATGTACTTGAAAAATGAGTTTCAGAGTTTGAAGGCTCAATGACAGTTATGGAATACATAGGCCGCATGAAGAGTATCACTGACCAACTGATTGTTATTGGAAGTGCTATTTCAGATAAAGATAAAGTACAACTTCTTAATGGATTGGGCCCTGATTTTGACATGTTTACCACAACTTTATCATGTCTTCCGCACTTGCCCAACTTTGATGATCTTCAGGCAAAACTTCTTTAGCATGAGATGATTATGAAACAAAGGGCAGAAGAAAATGAATTAGCCCGTTCTCACTCAGTTTTGGCCATGGGCACTTCTGTTGGCTTTGGACGAGGATACAACGACAATCAAGGAGGCAGGAGCCGATGACGTTTTGGGCAGGGAGGACGTGGTATTTTGCCTACACCTAATAGTTCAGGTGTCTTTAATGCAGGGAATCAGAGGAGAGTGCCCACTTGCTTCTTATGTAACAAACGAGGACATGTGAAAGCCGATTGCTGGTTTAATTTGCAGAACAAAGGAAAAATAAACAAAATTGAAAATAAGCCAGCTATGATTATGGACTCGAAAGCACCATCTGCAGATGTGCAACAACTTTTACTATCTACATTATCACAAATGACGATCAAGCAAAATGAACAAGGAGAATGGTATGTTGATTCTGGTGCTACCACACATGTCACGGGTAATGCGGGTAAGCTATCTCACTTATTGCCTTATCTTGAAAAAGGTAGTATAGTTGCGGGAGATGAAACTTATCACTCCATCATTCATATTGGCAATGCACATATTCCTCTGTCAAAGTCCTCACTTCACTTGTCCAATGTCCTTCTTGCTCCTAATATTAAAAAGAACATTGTCTCTGTGGCTAAACTTGTTGACGATATGAATTCTTCAGTCGAATTTACTTCCTCCTCTGTTTATGTTAAGGATCTTCGAACGAAGGAGACGTTCGCTAAGGGGGAGCGACGAGAAAACATGTACGTCTTCAACGAGATTCCCTCAGTTCCAGTTCTCCAGTTGGAGCCGTCCAAGCATTCTTCAGTATCTTCGCCTTCAGAGTCTTTGTCTTTCCGTCCATTAGAAAATTTTGATTCATCTCATTGTAATAAGCTAGATATCTGGCACAGTCCCTTGGGACATTGTAGTCGGGGTTTCATTGAAAAACTTGTATTTGATGGTCTTGTTCCAAAGTCTAGTTTATGTTCCTTTTTAGAGAATAAAAGATGTTCATCTTGTGCACTCTGCAAAAGCCATGTTCTTCTTTTTCATGTTATCAATAAAAGAGCTTCAAAGCCATTTGAAATTGTTTCTTTCGATGTTTGGGGACCTGCTCCTATTCCTTCTCTCTCTGGCCGCCGCTACTATGTTATATTTATTGATTCTTATTCTCGCTATACTTGGATATATTTCTTGAAACATAAGCTTGAAGTTTTTCGAATATTTCAGGAATTCCATTCGATGGTCAACACAAAGTTTTCCTGTAATATTGTGCATTTACAATGTGATGGTGGAGGAGAGTATTCATCGAATGAGTTTATTGCTTTTCTTCGAGATAAAGGCATAAGTCGACAAGTTTCTTGCCCCCATACCCCTCAACAAAATGGGGTTGCAGAGAGGAAACATCGGCATATTGTCGAAAGTGCGATGAGCATGTTACATGACAACAATATGCCCATTGGTCTTTGGACAGAAGTTTTTCACACATCTGTTCATATCATAAATCGTCTTCCTATGACACTTCTGGATCAGAAATCCCCTTATTATACTTTATTTGGGCAACATCCCTCTTATGATGAGCTGCATGTTTTTGGTTGCGTATGTTATGTACATATTGATTCATCTTTGCGAAATAAGTTCCAGGACAAGGCCGCTAAGTGTCAATTTGTTGGGTATGCGGATGAATACAAAGGCTATCGATGCTATGACTCTACCGTAAAACGTATTAGGACCTCTCAGAATGTTGTTTTTGATGAACAAAATTTTCATATCAATGACTCTGAACCGTTGTCATCTCGAGCAGTAGAGGTGTATGATCCATGGATGAGCGCAACCCTTTTTGCCAATACAGGAGAGACATGTCAGGCGCCTTGTCCTTCATTCGACTTGAATAGGGAGTTGAGTAACACACCGATCCATGTCGAGCCATCCTTCGTTGAGCCACCTCCAGTTGAACGCTTTTCTGGACAGGTCTACACTAGAAGGGACAGAAATACAAGGTCGAGAGATCTGAAAATCGTTTCTAGTCATCCGGCTCAAAGGTCGTCATGCATCAGGCACCCTATTCAGCGATGGGTGAGTTATGAGACCTTTTCTCTTGATTTTCAGTTGTTTATGTCTCAACTCACAAAACAGAATGAACCTACTTGTTTTAATCAAGCTCTTCAATCCCGTCATTGGATTGAGGCTATGAATGAAGAAATGGGAGCTCTTCATGAGTGCCAGACTTGGGAAATAGTACCTCGGCCAGAAGGAAAGAATGTAGTTGGTTAAAAAAAAGGTTTATAAGACAAAATATAAGCCCGAAGGAAGTATTGACAGACATAAGGCACGACTTGTTGCTCGGGGATTCACACAACAATATGGTGAAGATTACGATGAAACTTTTAGTTCGGTTGTCAAAATGGGCACAATTCGTGTCATCATATCCTTAGCAAGGTGCAAAAGGATCCGACCCAATCCATGTAAAAAAAATGTGTACAATATACGTTATATTTTAATCGGGTCTGGATACACCAGACCCGGATCCAAACCTCTGTAAAAATTAAGTTATAAATGAATAGTTTAGGTCACGATTTCACACTGAAATTGTGACAGCCGCTCACCTCTTGCTTTCATCTCTTTATTTCTCTCTCTCTCTCTCTCTTTCTCAACGTAGGTACGGGTGGATTTCTAACATGGTATCAGAGCGAAGATCTGTCTAAGGGCAAAAAAAAAGGGAAGGAGGTTTCCGGCAGGTGCGACCATCAGAGTTTTGAGGTTTTTCTCCCTTTTTCTACTCTTCTTCGTTTCCTTCTCTCGTTCTTTTCCCTTTTCTATTTTTTTTTTGTGTACCCACATCGCACGTGGGCTTGCTTCTCTCTTGGATCTGAGATTCAGTTTTTCCCCCTTTTTCTACTCTTCTTCGTTTCCTTCTCTCGTTCTTTTCCCTTTTCTGATTTTTTTTTGTGTACCCACATCGCACGTGGGCTTGCTTCTCTCTTGGATATGAGATTCACGTGAATCCCGTTCACGTGAACCCAGATCGTAAAAAAAAAGAAGGGGTTGAGCATTTCGTGAGCACTCTTGCTGAATTTCATTCTCTATGGATCCTTATTCCTCCCAATCACATATTTCTTCAAGTTTTCTCAATCAACTCGTTTCTGAAAAGTTGAATACCTCAAACTTCTTGATTTGGAAGAGGCAAATCATTCCTTTTATAAGGAGCCAAGGTCTCTTAGGTCACCTGGATGGAACCACCCCAGTCCCACCAGAATTTGCTCCGAGAGAAGAGAAAGATGATCAAGGGGCGAGTTCGATCGTGTATGTCAAAAGTATAGAATTTCTCAATTGAGAAAAGAAGGATCAATCAATTGTTGCATACATCACCTCAACTCTGTCTCAAGAGGTCCTTGTTGCCATTCCCGACAATTGTACAACACTACAACTCTGGGAACGATTGGTTTAGACGCATTCGCAGGTTTCTCAAGCAAGGATGGTTTTTCTGAAAAGAGAATTTCAGCTGTTAAGAAAAGACTCCATGACCATCATGGAATATTTGAACAAGATAAAGATCAACTTGCAGTTATAGGATGTGCTGTAAGTGACAATGACATGGTGCAACAAACTCTGAGTGGATTGGGATCTGACTACAATATGATAGTCACTTCACTATTGTGCCTTCATGTTCTTCCTAACTTTGACGAGATACGAGCCAAATTGATCCAATATGAAATGACTCTGAAGGGATTCTCTGAAGAAACACACATTCACTCAAATTCTCAAGAAGTTTTTGCCACAGGCGTGATTTATGGTAAAGGACGGGGACGAGGAGGGCGAAGTGGATACAGAGGGCGTGGTCTGCTTCCCACTCCAAACATGTTAGCTCATGCGCAAGGACCAAGATCCATCCCTACTTGCTTCCTTTGTAACAAAAAGGGGCATATCAAGGCGAACTGCTAGCATAATCCAGAAAATAAAGGAAAGGGTCCACAGACAGAAACCAAAAGAAGATTCGCAAATACGAGAGACAGTGGAGAGATTAAAGATCTGCTGATATCTGCCTTGTCAGAGTTGAAATTGAAGCAGAATGACGAAGACACTTGGTTTGTTGACTCAGGGGCAGCGACTCATGTGACAGGCGATGCAGGTAAAATTTTTAACCCTATTCCTTATTTTGGAAAAAGTAAGATTGTCACTGGAGATGGATCCCATCATCCTGTTTCTCATGTTGGAAAAACTGTCATTTCCATGTCATATTCTACTCTTACTCTTTCTGACATTCTTCATGCTCCTGACATCAAGAAAAATATTGTCTCTGTTTCCAAACTTATTGATGATAATAATGCTTCAGTTGAATTTACCCCCTCTTCTGTGCAGGTCAAAGACCTACGCACGAGGGAAACATTCGTTGAAGGAAAGAGACGAGGCAATATGTATGTCTTTGAAGAAGCTCCATGTCATGCTGTCCGCCCTGTTCATCTGAATTCGAAGCCTTCATTAGAGTCATGTTCACCCTTTTATGCTAATGTTTTTAGTATTTCTGAATGTAATAAGCCATTCTTATGGCATAGTCGATTAGGACATTGTGGGGGTCATTTTTATTGAAAAACTTGTCTCTAATAATCTCATTCAAAAAGAAAGTCTCAATGGGGATGAAAGCAGTCGTAAGTGTTCCAGTTGCCTTTCATGCAAGAGTCATGTATTGCCTTTTCATTCAATTAATAAGAGAGCTTCAAAACCTTTTGAGATTATTTGTTCTGATGTATGGGGACCCGCCCCAATTGTCTCTGGATCTGGAAGCAGATACTACCTAATCTTTGTTGATAGTTATTTTCGATACACTTGGATATATTTCATAAAAAATAAGTCAGAAGTCTTCTCTTTGTTTCAAAATTTTCTTTCCTTGGTCAAAAATTAATTCTCTGAGTCTATTTAATTTTTCCAATGTGATGGAGGTGGGGAATTCTCATCCTGTGATTTTATTTATTTTCTTCGAAATAACGGAACAGGAAGAAGGGTGTTCTGCCCTCACACTCAACAAAATGAAATTGCTGAACGAAAACATAGACATATCGTTGAAAGTGCCATGAGTATGCTTCATTAGAGTAATATCTGCCCTCACACTCAACAAAATGGAATTGCTGAACGAAAACATAGACATATCGTTGAAAGTGCCATGAGTATGCTTCATGACAGTAATCTTCCCATCAACCTCTGGATAGAAGCTTTCCATTCTGCCGTGCATGTGATAAATAGACTGCCCATGGTTGTTCTGGAAAATAAGTCTCCTTATCACTGTCTTTTTGGAGCTTATCCTAGTTATCATGATCTGCATGTTTTTGGATGTGTTTGCTATGTGCATATTGATCAGTCTCTGAGAAACAAGTTTCAGGACAAGGCCTAGAAGTGTAGGTTTGTGGGATATGCAGATGACTACAAAGGATATAGGTGTTATGATCCCACCAACAAACGTATCAGAATCTCAAGAAATGTTGTCTTTGATGAACAAAACTTTGATGACAGAGCTGACGCAACGAACATGCCAACTGAAGTTTACTATCCTTGGCTGAGTTCAGAACTTTTTGTTGGCTCCAATGAAGCATGTTCCTCAGATTGCGTGCAACAAGAAGAAGAGATGTTTGAGAACATTGGGACGTCGGGATCACAGAATGCAGAGGAAGTACCGGGCAGATACAAAGGTATTGTCTATTCTAGACAGCGACTGTCATTCAAATCATGTCTCAGTCGCCAATCCAACTTCTTCTCATACTCTTGAGGTCAGAAAATCAAACCGCATACAACATCCCATTGACAGGTGGGTTAGCTATAACAACTTCTCCTTGGATCTTCAACTCTTTTTAACTGCACTCAATAAGGAAGATGATCCCATTATGTACTATCAGGCAACCACTTCTACCAAATGGGTAGAAGCCATGAATGATGAAATGCAAGCCTTACATGAAGGTGGAACCTGGGAAGTTGTTCCCAGACCACCTGACAAAAATGTTGTCGGATGTAAATGGGTCTACAAAATAAAGTACAAGCCAGATGGAACCATTGAACGATATAAGGCAAGGCTTGTGGCAAAAGGATTCACTCAAGAAGCAGGGCAAGACTATAATGAGACCTTTGGTCCGGTTGTAAGAATGAGAACAATTCGAATTATTATTTCTCTGGCTGTTAAACATGGATGAAAGCTCAGTCAGCTCGATGTGAAAAATGCATTCTTGCATGGAGATTTGAAGAAGGAAGTATACATGGAGCAACCCCCTGGATATCAAGAATAAAATGGTAAAACCCATGTGTGCAGGTTAAACAGAGCTATCTATGGTCTGAAGCAAGCATCTCGCTCTTGGTTTGATAGCTTCTCGTTAGAGATTCAGAAACATGGATTTTCACGTTCCATGCTAAACTACTAATTTATTTTTAAAAGTCAGACTGTGACCACTCTATTATTAATTTATGTCAATGATATTATCATCACAGAAAACTCTACCTCTCACCGTCAAAAAGTAAAAGGCTTGCTAGGTCAAAGGTTCAAAATGAAAGATCTTGGAGTTCTACGTTATTTTCTTGGTGTAGAAGTTGATAACCAGACTCATGGTTTGACACTCACTCAACATAAGTACACCGTAGACGTTCTCAGCAAGGCAGGTATGAAAGACAGCAAACCTTTAGGAACTCCGAGTGTGCTTCATCAAAAACTTAGCGCTGATGATGGAGATCTGTGTGATAACCCTACCAGGTATCGAAGCATAATAGGAATGTTACAGTACCTCACATTCACTAGACTTGACATCGTTTATTCTGTCAATCAAGTGTCTCAATTTATGCATGCGCCACGTACTCGACATATGGAAGCGGTCATGAGAATCCTTAGATATCTGAAAGGGACTATTGGGGATGAATTGATATATTCACCACAGTCATGGCAAAGATGAGCACAAACTTACTGTATACTGTGATGCAGACTGGGCAGGAGATCCTGACGAACGAAGATCTACATCAGGATATTGTGTCTACATTGGAAGAAATTTAGTCTCTTGGAGTAGTAGAAAACAAAAGGCTATCGCTAGATCAAGCACTGAGGCTATGTATAGATCCATGGCTGCTGCTACTGCCGAAGTCACATGGATCAGTTATCTACTAACTGAAGTAGGAGAAAAGATCTCTCATACTACCTTGCTATGTGACAACCAAAGTGCTATCAACATGTCATTCAATCCAGTACATCACAGTCGTGCTAAGCGCATTGAGATTGACCAACACTTTGTGAGACAAAAGGTTGAAGAAAAAGAGATTGAACCTGAATTCATCAGTACTGAAAGACAAGTTGCAGACATATTTACCAAAGGGTTAACAAAGGATCGTTTTTGGATGCTTAAAGGCAAGTTGTTCATGGTCCAAAACCATGATCAACTTGAGGGGGGGGGGGGGGTGAAAAAGGTGCAAAAGGATCCGACCCGATCCATGTAAAAAAAATGTGTACAATATACGTTATATTTTAATCGGGTCTAGATACACCAGACCCGGATCCAAACCTCTGTAAAAATTAAGTCATAAATGAATAGTTTAGGTCACGATTTCACACTGAAATTGTGACAGCCGCTCACCTCTTGCTTGTAAAGAGTCTTACACACAATCAAGTCTACAAACAACTTGACAAAACATACATTCACCCAATATGGTAAACCAAAATAGCATACAAAATGCTCCACATCACAAACATAAGAATAGTGCATAAATACACTTGAATCTGAATATGTAAGAGGTAAAACCCTCTACCTTTATGTTTAAATTACAATGGGCAGCATGCCCTTATTTATAGAGAGATTACATGAGAGGAGCTATTGGAATAGCTGTTGGGCTACTCCCAACAACTCTAATTAGAGCCGTTGGGAGTAGCCCAACAACTCTATTCAAACAGTCAACATTTTGACTGTTTGACAGAACCTGACAAAAGGCTGTTGGCTGTTTTGACAGCCCAACAGCTCTAGTCCCTTATGACTGTTTGACAAAAAGACAAAAAAAGAAAGAAATAAAATTACAAAAATAAACAAATAAAAAAGTATTACAAGAATATAAGTATATACTTTAAATATATAGTTATATACATATACATACTCTTGTATTACAAAAAGTATGTATATATATATATTCAAGTATATACATATATATGTTATTTTCTAATAGTCTCTCTCAAACTTATGGTGAAATCACCGAAAGTTTGTCAAGTAAAAAGTTGAATCTTGGTGAGTACAGTGCCTTGGTGAAGAAGTCAGCAAGTTGATATTCTGATGTCACATAGGGAGGATCAATAGTCTTCTTTAAATATTCTTCACGAACAAAATGACAATCCATCTCTATATGCTTAGTTCTTTCATGAAACGTATGATTTCGAGCAATGTATATCGAACTCTTATTGTCACAACACAATCTTGTAGGATTCTGAAGGTGAATCCCCATATCTGAAATCAGTTGTTTGAGCCACACAACTTCCATAGTAGTAGTTGCCATTGCTCTATATTCAGCTTCTGTAGATGATAATGACACCTTTTGTTGTTTCTTGCACCTCCATGAAATCAAAGTTTCACCTAAAAATACACAAAAACCAGTTGTTGAGCGCCTGTTATTTGGATCTCCTCCCCAATCAGCATCAGAATATGCAATAAGATCTAAGGAGGAAGAAGAGGACAGAAAGACTCCCTTATTTATAGTGCCTCTGATGTCTTTAATAATTCTCATGACTGCACTCATATGAGCTGATGTTGGAGCATGTTGAAATTGACTGGCTATATGTACAGCATGGGCTATGTCTGGTCTTGTAATACTTAAATACATAAGAGATCCCACTAGTTGTCTGAAGGGAGTTGGATTGTCCAAAGGAACTCCATCACCGACTCACATTTTCATTCCGACAATCTCTGGAGTACCAACAACTTTATCATATGAAAGTCCTGACCTGTCAATAATATCTGAAACAAACTTTGTTTGTGACAATATGTATCCTCGGTTAGAGTATGCAACTTCTATACCAAGAAAGTATGTTAGAAACCCAAGATCTGTCATTTCAAAAGAAATTTTCAAAAACTGTTTTACTTTCTTGATTCCCTCCTTGTCACTACCTGTAATTAACATATCATCAACATATAAAAGTAAAATTATAATACCAGCAGAAGAGTTCTTGATAAACAAAGCTGTATCAGTATAGCATGGTTTAAAAGCATACCTTGTAATAACATTATTAAAAGTATCAAACCAAGCTTTAGGTGTTTGTTTGAGGCCATATAATGCCTTTTTTAATTTAAGCACTTTACCTGAAGAAATTATTATTCCAGGTGGAATATCCATATATACTTCCTCGTTGAGATTCCCATTTAAAAATGCATTTTTAACATCCATTTGAAATATATTCTAATTTTTAATAGCTGAAATAGCTACAAGCATTCGAATAGTGGTCATTCTGGCAACAAGGGCAAAAGTTTCTTCGTAATCTACTCCGTATTCTTGAGAATATCCTTTGGCAACTAGCCTGGCTTTATGCCTTTCCAAGGATTCATCACTTTCGGTTTTTACTTTAAAAACCCATCTACAACCTATTGTCTTCTTTCCCATAGGTAAATCCAGAATTTTCCAAGTATTAGCATCTTTAAGAGCTTCTAATTCTATGTGCATAGCTTTTATCCATTCAGGTAAATTTTTTGCTTCATTGTAACATGAGGGTTCAAAATATGAGTGGATAGCTATAAGACATGCTCTATGTTTAGGAGGGAATGAAAATTTCTGATGCTTCATGATTACTTTGATTTACACCTTCATTGGATGCATTTCGATTTCTTCTAGTGTATACTATTGGTTCAACTGTTGTTCTATTTTCAATAAGAGGTTCTACATAAATATTTTCATCATTAGACAATAGTTTAAACAAGAAAGAATAATAAGAGTTTATGTCTTCCGACACGTTTTCTTCAAATCCACTTTCATTTTCAACAAAATTAACATTCCTTGAAATGAGAAGTTTATCATTTTTGGTATCATAACATTTAAATCCTTTTTGTGTTTCTGAATAACCAATGAACGCACATGAAATAGCTTTAGAAGATAGTTTATCTCCTTTATCATTCAAAACATAACATTTGCAACCAAAGATTCTCAGTCTTTGATAGTCAGGTTGATATTTGAATAATTTTTCAAAAGGAATTTCATTAGATAAAGTTTTGGAAGGCATCCTATTTATAAGATTGCAGCTTTAGCCCAAAGATTTTTTGAAACATTTTTAGCAATAAGAAGAGTCCTTGTAGTTTCCATAATATGTCTGTGTTTCCTTTTTGAAATTCCATTTTGTTGCGGGGTTCTAGGACATGATCTTTGATGTAAAATTCCTTCGTTTTCTAAAAATTGTTTAAACTCATTTGACAAGTATTCTCCTCCAGAGTCAGTTCTGAGAATTTTGAGTTTACTTTCAAATTGATTTTTAATCATGTTATGGAATGTTTTGAAGGTTGCAAATATATCTGATTTATACTTAAGAAAGTAAATCCAACAATATCTAGTGAAGTCATAAATAAACACAACATAGTAGGAGAATCCTCCTTTAGAGGCTACAGGAGCAGGACCCCATACATTCGAATGAACTAATTCAAAAGGCATTGAGGAGTAAAAAGTTCTTTGACCATAAGGCAAGACTGTCATTTTACCAAGTAAACATTCTTTGCATTCAAAATTATCTTTACAAAGATTCTTCATAATAGGTACAAAATTTAATTTCCTTATATTTGGATGCCCAAGTCTATGATGCCAAGTCCGTATGTCTTTTGTTTGGGCAGTGTTGCAAAATGATTCCTTTGGAATACAAAAGAAATCCATATAATAGAGATCTCCTTGCCTAGAACCTTCCCCAATCAATTTTCCGGACTGGCGATCCTGCACCCAACATTTACTTGATGAGAAAATGACATCACATCCATGATCCGAGATTTGAGAAACAGAAAATAGATTAAGATGAAGTTTTGGTATAAGTCTTATTTTCGGAATATAAAAGTTATGTTTTGGCAAATCATTTTTAAAAATTCCAACACCCTCTATTTCCAAGGCAGTACCATCGGCAGTGGAAACAAATAATGCATTTGAATTAGGTTGACATTCGGATAGTATAGATCTACGTGGGGTCATATGAAAAGAAGCTCTTGAATCAAGAAGCCAAGAGCACATACCAGGAGTAGAAGATGTTGCAATGGCCGCTCCTGAGGTAGATCCTTTAAGCAGCGGTTGCAATGCCTCTGGCAGTTGAGATAATGATTTGGTGAGGTCTTTGAGATTCAAAGTATCTTCATCTTGTTTTGATGGTGCAGCCGCAACACGCTTTTCTTGAGGCCTATATTTGTATCTAGGACATTGAGGCCTAATATGACCGGGCTCATTACAATTATGGCAAACGATTTTTGATTCTCCTCGATTCTTATTAAAATGAGGAGGTTTATATGGCTTGATATAGTGTCCTGGTTTTGATGCGGCAAGTGCGCAATACTCTTCTTGACCATTGCTAGAAGTAGCAAGCACACTAATATTTTTACTCATGTTTAGTCTAGTCTCTTCTCCACTAAGTTTAGTGAGAATCTCATGAATAGGAGAAGGTGATGAAGATGATAGCAAGGAGGCCCTTGTTTGTTCAAACTCGGGTCTCAAACCATAGAGAAAAGCGAAAAGTCTCTCTTCTTCAACTTGAACTCTCCGCATTTCCATACACTTTCCTTCCCATTTGGGTTCAAATTGGGCAAGTTGGGTCCAAATGGAAGATAACTCCATAAAATAATCTCTTACATTCTTATCTCCTTATTTAATGTTTCTAACTTTTTCTTGGAGATAATACTTGTGAGCCATATCTTTTTCGGTAAACATACCTCTAAGATATTCCCATGCTTCATTTGCCTTTTTGTAACACAAAAGGTTTGAGGCAATTTTTGTCTCAACTCTACTAAGCATCCATGAAAGAATTTTGGCATTTTTCATTTCCCATTTATCTAATTTTTTGTAGTATTCTTCCATGGCTTTGTTTTTTTTCTTCAAGACTAGTCTCAACGTCATTTTCACCTAATGTAATTTTGGGAGTGAGTTCAAGAATAATACCTCTTACAAATCCCCACAAACCTTGACCCTTGATGAATGTCTCCAAGTGTCCCGCCCAAATGTTATAGTTGCTTCCTTCAAGTTTGAATGGCGGAATGAAGTTGGAGTTGCTTGTATTGTGCGAAAAAAATTTACCCATGATGAATCCAAAGAAAAAAAAGAACCACCAATCACGAAAGAGAGAAGACATGCTTTACGAGGCAGCTCACCAATGCACGGTTGATCATACACCAAGCTCTGATACCATGTAAAGAGTCTTACACACAATCAAGTCTACAAACAACTTGACAAAACATACATTCACCCAATATGGTAAACCAAAATAGCATACAAAATGCTCCACAACACAAACATAAGAATAGTGCATAAATGCACTTGAATCTGAATATGTAAGAGGTAAAACCCTCTACCTTTATGTTTAAATTATAATGGGCAGCATGCCCTTATTTATAGAGAGATTACATGAGAGGAGCTATTGGAATAGCTGTTGGGATACTCCCAACAACTCTAATTAGAGCCGTTGGGAGTAGCCCAACAGCTCTATTCAAACAGTCAACATTTTGACAGAACCTGACAAAAAGGCTGTTGGCTGTTTTGATAGCCCAACAGCTCTAGTCACTTATGACGGTTTGACAAAAAGACAAAAAAAAGAAAGAAATAAAATTACAAAAATAAATAAATAAAAAGTATTACAAGAATATAAGTATATACTTTAAATATATAGTTATATACATATACATACTCTTGTATTACGAAAAGTATGTATATATATATATATTCAAGTATATACATATATATGTTATTTTCTAACATTGCTTTCATCTCTTCGTTTCTCTCTCTCTCTCTCTTTCTCAACGTAGGTACGGGTGGATTTCTAACACAGTCGACCGAGGATGGAAGCTTAGTCAGATGGATGTTAAAAATGCATTCTTGCATGGGGCTCTAAAGGAGGAAGTATATATGGAGCAACCTCCTGGGTATGCCGAGAAGGATCCTATTGCCTGGGTGTGCAAGATAAGGAAATCTCTATATGGGTTGAAACAAGCGTCTCGTTCTTGGTTTGAAAGTTTCTCCATGCAAATTCAAGGCTACGTCTTTAGAAGATGCTATCTGGACCACTCGCTCTTTATTTACCGGGAGACAGACATAGTTGCACTTCTTATATATGTTGATGATATTGTGATCACAGAGAGCTCAGATAATCATGTGCAAGAAGTGAAGCGGTTTTTGATGAAAACTTTCAAAATGAAAGATTTAGGGGAGTTGAGATACCTCATTGGTGTAGAGGTTGACAGAAAAGAAAACACATTGACACTCATGTAATAGAAGTACACTCTTGATCTTCTGGAAAGAGCCTGGATGACGAATTGCAAACCTGTCAACACTCCGAGTGTACTACAAAGGCTGAGCTCTGAAGATGGCCACCTTTGTATCAATCCTACACCGTATAGAAGTCTCGTAGGGATGCTGCAGTATTTGACTTTTACCAGACCTGATATAGTTTATGCTCTCAATCAGGTATCTCAGTTTATGCATGCTCCAACAAAAGGTCATATGGAACCTGTGAAGCGTATTCTACGCTATTTGAAAGGAACTATAGGAGACAGACTTGTTTATCGCAAAAACGATAACCTACATATAGGACATGAACTCATCACTTATACAGACGCAGATTGGGCAGGGGATCCAGATGAGAGACGATCCGTCTCTGGATACTGTGTATACATTGGACACTATTTAGTGTCTTGGAGCAGTAAAAAAATAAAAGGCAGTGGCACGATCGAGTACAAAGGAAGAATACAGGTCGATGGCCACAGACACGACAAAAGTTACATGGATTAGACACTTATTGAGTGACCTTGGAGAGACAATTATTCGATCATTTATCCTATGCGACAATCAAAGCGCAATCAATATTGCATGCAACCCTATTCAGCATAGCAGAACGAAGCATATTGAGATTGATCAACATTTTATACGGCAGAAAGTCGAGATGAAAGAGATAGAACTACGTCATGTTCGAACAGAAGATCAAGTGGCAGACTTGTTTACCAAGGGGTTAACATGACGTCAATTTTGGCTATTGAAGAGTAAGTTGTACATGCTCCAAAACCACGTACAACTTGAGGGAGGGTGTTAAAATACAATATGCGTATGGATCTGGATCCAGATCCATACGCACGTTAAATAACACACGCACAATGCTGTTTCATTAATGGCATTTTTGTAATACCGTCTATTGTATATTTTCTTTTACTTTATAAGGATTAGGGCTCGGTGGTCGTGAGTGCTTGAGCTGCCCCAACCATTGTACATCTCTCTCTCTCTGCTTTTTGTTTTCTGTGCAGATTGGACTGCGGTAGAGTCTTCTCAAGACATCTTATTAGAGAAGACGCCTCAATCATACAATTTCAGTTATAGTAGTTGTCATGGCTCAATATTCGGCTTCAGTGGAGGATAGCGATACCTTCTGTTGCTTCTTACATTTCTATGATACCAGGAAATTTTCTACAAAAATACAAAAACCATTTGTTGAGCGTTTGTCATTTGGGTCTCCCCCCAATCAGAGTCAGAGTAAGCAATTAAATTAAGAGATGAAGAAAAAGATAAAAATAATCTTTTAGAAGCATAATTTTTCAAATATCTAATAATACTCATCATAACGCTCATGTGCTATGTCTAGTCCGGTAACAGTCAAGTATGTCAATGATCCAATCATCTGCCGATATGGAGTAGGATCATCCAAAGGTGCTACATCATCAATTTTCATCTTTGCATTTATCACTTCAGGAGTATCTACTCTTTTGTTATCAGTAATTCCAAACTAGTCAATAATTTCATCTACAAATTTGGATTGAGACAAAAAATACCCTCTAGGAGAACATGCAACCTCATTCCCTAAGAAAAATCTGAGAAAACCATGGTTAGTCATTTCAAAACTTTGTTTAAGAATAAATTTAACTTGATCTACTCTATGTTTATCTACTCTAATTATGATCATATCATCAACATAAAGTAGTAAAATAACAATACCTGCAGCGAAATTCTTAACAAACAAAGCAATGTCAGTATAATAGGAAGTATATCCAAGCTTAAGCATAACAGAACAAAATCGATCATACCAAGCCTTTGGAGCTTGTTTAAGACCATACAAAGCTTTTCTATGGTGAATAACTTTTCCCTTAGGAACATTATATCCAGGGGTGGATCCATATATACATCTTTTAAATCGCCATTTAAAAATGCATTTTTAACATCCATCTGGTAAATTTGTCACTTTCTAATAGAGGCTATGACTATGATAATTCGAACAATAATCATTCGTGCCACAAGAGCAAAAGTTTCATTATAGTCAATTTTATATTCTTAAGAATATCCTTTGGCGACTAACCTAACTTTATGTCTTTCTAGAGATCCATCACTTTTAGTTTTAACTTTAAATACCCACCTACATCCTATGAATTTCTTATTGGTTGGTATGTCAGATAATTCTTAAGTTTGAGTTTTTTCTAAGGTTTTAATTTCTGCTTTCATATCATTTTGCCATTTAGGATAATCCTTTGCTTGATTATATGTAAAAGGTTCAAAGTATGAATAATTTTTTGCTAAACAAGCTCTATAATGAGATTCAAATGATTCATATGGTATAAATCTATCTGGGGCTCTACGTGGTCCCTTTGAGTGCCTAATTCTTATGTTTTCTTGTTCTTCTATGTTCAAATATTTTTCTAAAGTACTTAGTTGTTCATTATCTTTTCTTCTTTAGTATTTAATGACAGCCAGATGAGATTCATTATACTGAATATCAGATTGAGATTAATTGCGAGCTATCTCATTAATGTCTTAATTTTGTGTAGCATTGTTTTCAAGGGAAATTTCTAAAAAAATTGTATTCATTTTCATCTTTTGGTGTGGTAGTGTCAAAAACATTTTCTTATTCTAAAAATGTGACATTCCTAGAAATATATAACTTATTATTTTTAAGGTCATAACACCTAAATTCTTTTTGGCTTTCTCCGTATCCTAAATATACACATGGGATGGCCTTAGGAGATACTTTATCATTTTATGGGTGAGTACAAAACATCTAGACCCAAAGATCCTTAGTCTAGGATAATCAGGTGAGACTTTATAAATCTTTTCATATGGTGAAACATTTTGAATTTTTGAGGAGGGCAACCTATTTATAAGATAGTTGTTTCAGCCCAAAAATATTTTGGAACGCTCTTAGATATGAGAAGGGTTCTAGTGGTTTCTATTATGTGCCAATGCTTTCTTTCGGCTAAACCATTTTGTTGTGGTGTATTAGCACATGACCTTTGACGAAGTATTCTATTTTCTCTTAGATATTACTGAAAGTCATTAGATATGTATTTACCCCCTGAATCAGAACGAAAAATAGATATATTGGTCTTCAAAAGATTCGTCACTAATGAAATTTTTTAAAATTCTCAAATACTTCATATTTATGTTTGAGAAAATATATCCAAGTATAGTGAGAGTAATCATCCACAAAAATAATATGATAAGTATATCCTTCCTTGGAGACAACAGGGGCAAGATCTTAAACATCAGAGTGAACTAATTAAAGAGGTTTAGAAGCAAAGAAAAACCTCTCTTGATATGAAATTGATTTCAAATTGATTTCATTTTAGCAAGAATACAATCAGTACATGCGATTTGTTCATTACAAAAAGTCCTCAGATTATAAATATTGGATAATTTATATATACTAGGGTGCCCTAGTCTTTGATGCCACAAAACTTTATTCAATTTTTGAATATTAAGGCAAAAACTCTTGGAGGAAATTTTTCAGCTGATCCATATAATACATGTCTCTTTCTCTATGCCCTTCCCCAATATGTTTTTTGGACTGGAGATCTTGTATTAAACATTGGTTAGAAGTGAATGTGACTCTACATCCATGATCAGTTGTTTGAGAAATAAAAAGCAAATTTAGATTTAGTTTTGGAACAAATCTTATTTGAGGAATACTAAAACTTGGACATTTTTCAAAATTTTAAATTTTACTAATATCAAGAGAGGTTCCATCGGCAGTAAAAACATTTATTTTACCAGTAGAATTACTATAATTGAAAAGTATAGATCTATTATACGTCATACAAGGAGCCATACCTGGAGGAGAAGAGGAAGAGACAACGTCACCAGTCACGGATTGTCCTTTGAGAAGAGGTTGAAATGCTTCCACAAGTTGAGAAAGACACATGTTTGAAATTGATTTGCTTGAAGGGTACCAACCGAAACAACCTTTCTTTCATCTTTGTTCTTGAATTTCGGATAAAATGGTTTAATAGGTTTCAGTTTTCCACAATTATGACAAAAAATGCATCATCTTTTCTTTCCATTTTCTTTTCCCTCATACACACAATTCTTCCCATAATTATTGTTCATATGAAAGTGTGACAGTTTGTATGTATGGATGTTGGCTCTCGGTTTTGAAACGACCAGCACATTGCCTTTAACTTCTCCTGTTTCATTTTGAGACTTCAATCTAGTCTCTTCCATACAAACTTGAGCTAAAACCTCTTGGATAATAAGAATTTCATCTTGTCTACTATGAATGATATTACTTCTCATTTGTTCAAACTCTGGTCTAAATCCTCTCATAAATTGCTCATTATTTATTTGCTTCTTTCTAAGTTGAGCGTTATTGGGAGTTTCCCAAATGGGCTCTAACTTCGCCATTTGATCCCACAACTTCTTTAGAGATCCAAAATACTCTCTAAAACTCGTCGCCTTGTTTACAATTGTGTATTTTATCTTGAAGTTCCCATCTAAAGGCAATATCACATTGAGTATATGTTTGTTTAATAAAGAGCCATGCTTCATTGGCTCTCTCAAATTCCAAAATAGTTTCACATGTATGTTCGTTCATACTTCCCATGAATAGGGAAAGTACCTTGGCATGGGCTATTTCCTATTCTTTCAAGGCTTTCTTATAACCCACAAGAGCCTTTTCCTTTTCTTTTTCTTTGAGAACTTCTTTCTTAATGGTTTCGTCCATTTCTTTAATAGATTTTGTGAGAGTGAGTTCTGATTCAATTGCTGAACCATCAATACACTCTCATAATCCTTTACCAATAAGAATTCTTTTAATAGTGGTAGCCCATAGTTCTTTCCATCAAATTTGATTGGGACTACCGTCGCCACTTCTTTGTTGGTCATGAAACCAAAAAAATACAAAGCAAGCGAGAAGAGAGAGAGAGAGGAAGAGGAATAAATACTTGGAACAACTTTCAACTCTTTTTGAAGCTCCGATGCCTTTATGCATTCATGATATGACCATTCTTTAAGAAAGTTGGTAGGCACACTTTCCAAGGCAAGGCCCGATCTTTACACCACTTCAAATATGCTTGAGGAAGAGTTGAATATCACCAAAGAGACGATCCAGCTCTGATACCATGTCATGAAGTGATGCTTATGCATTAGTGAGTCACTTATGGGCAAATTAACACACGTAAAAAATAAAGAATATTATTAGGGAATAACCCTTTGAGATTACATAAAATGAGGGGGTAGACCTTTTTATATACATCACAAGGCTCATAGAGTCGTTGGGTAGGGTCCAACAACTCTCTATTAATTCTCAAAAATCCCATGATGGCTGAAAATATTTACATAAAGAAGAATAAATAAAATAGAAAAATTAAAAAGATAAAAACATACTTATTTCTGTCATACACGTGAAAAGACAAAAATACCCCTGAACTACAAATATACAGAAATATATATGTAAACATTACATACATATATGTTTACATTAACATGAATATACACCTTATTTTAGTCGGATTAAGGATAAGGTGGAAGAAAAGGCTGGTGTGTCCTTGGTGCCATTTCCTTATAAAGAGGGAGTTGATGGGCATATGGGGGTTCAGGGGGAGCAAAAGGGAGTTGATGGACATATGGAGGTTTAGGGGGAGCAAGTTTCCTTAGGAAGCCATAGGTTTGGATGTATTCCATACAATGTGAAAATATTGTTGAGATACCTTGGATCACGTGGAGGCTCAGGACCACTGTTATTAAAAACGCGCCTCAAGGCGAGGGCCTTTGTGCCTTGAGGCGCAACATAAAAGCGTAAATACCTCGAGGCGTACGCCTCATACGCTTTGAGGCGTACGCCTCAAAGCGAGGTGCACCTCAAGGTGAGGCACACCTCAAGGTGAGGCGTACACGCCTCAAACCCTCATTCACTGTTCGTCTCTCTGCTCTCTCAGATCTCGCTCGTCTCTCACTCAGGCCCTCTCTCGTCTCTCAGCAACGCTATATCTCATGTGCTATTAGTGATAGAATTGCTAAATCTCAAAACCCACTTGTTAATTTTTTCATCCTCTCATTGTTTGTAACAATCAGAACCCAAGTGGAGCAGCACTAGCGCACAAATTACTGCTTTCTCTCACTAAACGAATAGCCAAAATTGAAGCGGATAAAAAGCAGAAGTGGGGTTTACGGGCTCATGTTAATTTGTTTGCAAGCATATTGGTAATCAGAGAGAGAGAGAGAGAGAGTGAGAGAGAGAGAGAGAGAGAGAGAGAGAGAGAGAGAGAGAGAGAGAGAGAGACTGGAAAGCTGGAACACAGCTCCTCGTTTTTCCTCTTTCATTTGAGGTCTTTGGCACGCTCGAGTTGCCTCTTCACACTCATATACTGTGGGACATGGGGACGACCTGAACCGAACCAATCCGACACAATTTTAATTAGAGTCCATGCCACCCAACGGCCCAACCCTAACCCATCGACAAGAGGGGATCAGGTCAGAATGTGCTCACGGTATTCCATCAAAGCACTTCTGGATGCCGTTGATCTCAAGATGGACGACATCCAATACCTGTACCAATGAGATGCCCGTCACTTGGATGGACCTCACTATTTTTCATTTGAATCCGAATTCCACTAGGTCAGTTCCGATTAAGTCGAACCTAGATCCGACCCGTTGACATCCTTACTTACATTTTGTTGTTTTATTACCGTAGGAATAAGTCAATGCATGAGGCTGTTTGCAAAGTGAGAAGCGTGAATCTAAGAATGTACGTGAAGTGTGAAGCATTTAAGAAAAGTAATGGAAATTCAGTAGTGATAGAAAATAAAAGTAAGGAATGCATAAAATGCAGTTAAAGCCTTTATTATTTTAAAACTTGTTTTTTAAAAAATCATTGCATGCATAAATTTAATGTAAAAAACATACAATTAAAATACCAAAGTACAATTCTTTTGGCATGAAAGACATGTTTCCCACATCAGGAGAATCCATTTTTATATTAGGAAAACAATATTTTTCACTTTTTAAGAAGCTTGATTTGCATAAAGTTTTCAAAGTGTGATATGCTGAGTTTCCTCTTATAAAGTGAGTTTTTAATCATTGTAAGAAGTAACTATAATTTATGTACAATTAATTTTTTTTTTGAGGCTTACGCTTTGCGCCTCGAGGCTTACGCCTCGCCTCAGATTTTGGTGAAGCGCCTCACTACGCCTCAACGCTTTTCACAACACTACTCAGGAGGTAGGAAGCAAGAAGGACAATTTTGATCCAATTCCTTCTTCATCTGATCCAGAGCATCAAAGTTTGGAGTCATTGTCTTGGTTATCTCCATCTTCTTTACCCTCTCCTCAGATACGTCGAAGCTCTAAAGTATCTATTCCTTCCTCTCGCTTTGTGTCTTATGAGTCTTTCTTCCCTAGACATCATGCATTTTTATCTTTGATTCATTCTTATGTTGAGCATGAGTCTTATGTAGAGGTAGCTAGTAAAGAAGGGTGACAACATGAAATGTCTGAGGAAATGAATGCTCTAGAGATAATGCATGCATGAGATCTTGTAAAACCTCCACCAGGCAAGAATGTAGTGGGGAGCAAATGAGTTTATAAGATCAAGAATAAGGCATATCGGTTAATCAAGAGATATAAGGCAAGATTACTGGCAAAGGGCTACATCAAGCAGTTTGGAATTGATTTTGCATAAACCTTTGCACTTGTGGTTCATATGACTACCATACAAACCTTGTTTACAGTAGCTGCAGTGAAACAATGAAACTTGTGACAATTAGATGTGAAGAATGCCTTCTTGAATGGTGATATAGATGATGAGGTATATATACAGTTACCATAAGGATATTCTGAGGGCAAAATTTGCAGGTTGAAGAGATCTTTGTATGGGCTCAAACAAGCTCCTTGTGCCTAGTTCAAAAATTTTAGTATTGCTGTGAAATCTGAAATATTTTCTTTGCTTAGAAATTACATACTTAAAGAGAGGACTTTACTTGTCCCAACATAAGTATGCAACTGATTTAGTTGTGCATGCGAATTAGTGGATGATTAAAAAAAGGTTAGTTCTCCTATAGATGCTAATGTCAATCTGAGAACTTCAAATGCGGTGGAGTTTGATGATCCAGTGGTGTATAGACAGTTAGTTGGGAGCTTGATATACTTGAGTATACCCTATACTTGATATCACTTACGTTCATGTAGTCAGACGGTGTATCAGCTCCCTTAGGATGGTTCATCTTGTTGCCGTACTTCGGCTTGTCAGATATGTGAGAAACACCATGCACTATGGGATGTTTTTTTCATCGTCCTCCTCCATAGATGTGAGAGCCTTTTGTGATGTTGACTTTGAAGGCTCTACCGGGGATCGTCTCTCCACTAATGGTTTTTGTATTTTTCTTAGAAGCTCCCTAATATCATGGAAAAGGAAGAAGAGTTGCCTTGTCTACAATTGAAGCTGAATATAAAGCAATGACACATGTTACAACTGAGATTATTTGGATAAGGTGGTTATTGGGAGAGTTAGGAGTTCTTATCAATGGTCCAGCCTCTTTATATTGTGACAATACGAGTGTCATTCATATTCCAAAGAATCCAGAATTTCATTAAAGGACTCAACATATTTAGATAGATTGTGATTGCTCAAGTAGGCTCTAAGGATCAGATTGTAGATGTGTTTACCAATAATCATGCTCCGTTGCACTTTAGCACATTCCTTTCCAAAATTAGGATGATTCTTCTTGCAACATCTCAAGTTTTTTTTTCGGGGGGGGGGGGGGGGGGTGAGTCTTATGTACAATGTGTATTACATTTTGTATGCTACCCCTCTATGTATTTATGTGTACATGACATTCTTTATAAGGGTATTTTTGTACTTCTTTTAATAGTGGAGTCAACTGTTTTTGTCTTGTAGTGTGATAGGAGGGATGTCCTTCATGTATGGCTGTATTCTTTTTTTTCTCACTTAATGAAGTTTTTCTTCTCATTTTCTTTGCTCTCTTTCATTGATGGAACTCTATTGCTTTGATAAACATCAATGCAAATTTTTTTATTCGGAAGCACTTGAAAGCCTCTTGAATGAAGATTCGTCCCTCTTTTGTCTCTTTGATGCATATGAATTGGGCAGAATGATAAAACCACTCTGATTTTATGCTAAAACTTCTGACAGGATTGAATTTAATTTTCATTGGAAAAAAAGAAACAAACAGATCAGTAATGTGCTGTTATGAATGGTCGATAGGCACTCGGCTGCAGTGCATTCCTTGAACTTAGATGATTATGAGTACAATGTAAAGCTACTAGTGATCTGCTGGTATATTTGTTGCAATCAGTGTTCGAAACCTATAGAAGGCATCCCTTGTCGCAAGGTCGAAGCTGGGTGTACTCGTCGGGACCTCAAGGGTTTTATCAACTAGAGACCTGCCAATCTGCAGTTGGTGATGGGGTTTTCCCTTGGCATAGCCACAAGAAAAAAAGGAATGATTAGCAATGGGATGTATGTGTTGTCAGTATAAGCATCTGTGTAGCTTGTTGTCGACACCATTCATTATCTAGCTAGTATTAACTCATTATATCTAAAATTCTGACTTTCAATGTAGTTCAACTCTGCACTTTTTAGCTAGGTAACAATTCCAGCATGCAGTACAATATATGTGAAGTATAACACCTCTTGGGTAGTGAAGCACATCCCTTCTGCTCATGATTGAGTTTGTTCTCTGTTTTCACTTATGGCTTTGAAATGTGGTATTTGGTCTTCAAGACCAATGTTAAAATATTTGTAGCCACGCATTTCTTTTTGCGTTCTTCTTAGCTGTGACATCATCATTTTAATTTCTTGAAAGCCATTGGGCTTCATGTTCTGAACCTAGTAACTATGCAGGAACTGGAAAGAAAGCTTGCAGAAAAAGAAGCTTCCCTTCCTCCAGAGCCAGCTTCAGACAATGAAAATGCAGTAACACTTCTTGTAAGGATGCCAGATGGCAGCCGTCGTGGACGGTGCTTCCTGAAGTCGGACAAACTTCATGTAAGCTCGTTGTCGTGCTGAGAGTTCACATTCTTACCTAGTTCATATTCTACTGCCTATCTCACAATTGTTTCCCTTTGCAGTTGCTTTTCAACTTCATAGATGTCGGGAGAGCAGTTAAGCCAGGCACCTATAGACTGGTATAGCTTCTGCTCGAAACCACTTTTTATTTTCTTCTATTCCATAGTGGATTGAGCCTGCCTATGTCGGACAGAGTCCGTTTTGACCCCCGTATCATGTTCCTTATATATCATATTGAAAGCTTCATAAAAATGGTTGTATCTCCATATCTGCACATATCCGGGGGTGAACTAGAAGCCTGTTTCTCTTGAATGGGGCTTGCTAGTAATCCCATACTTTTACATTTTTCTTTACCCTTCATGCTTTGCAGGTGAGGCCATACCCTCGGCGTGCCTTCAGTGAGGCAGAAAAAGAGTCGTCTTTGAGTGATTTAGGTCTTGCCAGTAAGCAGGAAGCACTCTTTTTGGAATTATTGTAGCCATAATATCCTTTAGCACCACTGATAAGGTGGGAGACGGAAATAACTTTTTTGCTGGAGGTTTCCTGGGTTCGATATTGCAAGTTTGTGCAGTTCTGTCAGTAAAATCAAATATACAAAATTTAAGAAGCCTGTCACTTGCGCCAGTAATATTATTGTGATGCATTGGCAGTGATTTATTCTTGTTTTGTTAATGTTCTTTTCTTGTTATTCTCTCTATTTGTGTTTTTTTGACATGCTTATTAGTTGATGTTACTGTAGGTTATGCGCATGGGAATTAGCCATCATGGCAACTTGAATATATATATATATATATATATATATATATATATATATATATATATATAGAGAGAGAGAGAGAGAGAGAGAGAGAGAGAGAGAGAGAGAGCTGCTGAATAAATAGGTGCTTGAACATCTACTTGATGTTGCTGAGCATACATAGTGTGCTCAGCATTTTTTTACGCAACAGGAAAAAATGCCCAAAAAAGGGCCGAAAAGGCCATTACCGCAGCTAAAGCTCTAAATCTAATGCTGTGCCCATCCTTTTACATTTTAGTGGTGCTTTTTAGCACCAGTAAAACCCCATTATGTGTGTTTTGGGGTGTTTTTAGCATTTTTTTCGTTGTTGCACACTGACCATCCATCAATGCGCCTGATGGACAGTCAGCGCGATTAAGCAGCTATTAATTCAGCATCTACGCTCTACTCTCTCTGTATATATATGAATATAGTTTGTTTTATAGGAATCATGCTTTGGATCATGGGTTTTTGACATAAAAGATTTTTTAAGTCATGAAATTTTGATACATTATGTGCCGTTGATTTTTAAAGGTCGTAAAAAACATACATATATGCTACAATCACATGATCTAAAACTTCTTTTTTTTACTAAATAATGCTTATAGAGGGTATGATCAACTAAACAAGTTTTAAGAAATTTGACAATCTAAAGCTTTATTAGGTGGGAGTAGGTACTTTGGGATATATATATATATATATATATATATATATATATATATATATATTTGGGTAACTAGAATATGTAAACCAGCAAGTAAACTGGTGTTCATCGAGATTTTTATAGTTTTTTTTTCAAATTTCATAGTATGGATGCAATTTAGATGCTTGGTTTTATAGAAACACTCTTAGATCATCCTATTATGATGTATAAGAAGGATCCTCTGAGGCTTAAAAATCAATGGTTCAAATTTTTTATAAATATTAAATCATACAAAATCACATTTCTTGATTCAATTATGATGATCCAATAGTCGGTTCCAAATAAATGGATCACGCCAAATGCATTTGCAGGGTTAAATTTGCAAAAAAACCCTATGAAAATCTTGGTTCATAACATATTTTACTGGTTGCATATTCCAGTTTTTTTTCTCTATATATAGGCGGATGAAAACCTCTTCAATGAAAACCCTCATGAACCTTTTCAATAGATTTTTTTTGGTATTTTTCAAAAGTGTGCTTGTAGGGATGTGTTCAGCATGATTTATTTACTATAAATCAACACTTGTACTTGTCTATGCATCGGAATCAATTGCTCCAAGAACTGTTTCTTATAAAAACAAGCATATAGATAACATCAGTACTATCAAAATTTTGAAAAATAAAAAAAATCCAGTAAAACATCCTTTTAAGAGGTTTGGGACGGTTTTTCATTGGAGTAGTTTTCATTTCTCTCTCTCTCTCTCTCTATATATATATATTTGAAAACTGAACATATTAGGACCAGTTTTCTCATTTTGCCCCCATAGGTTGAAGTGTTTTATGATAGATCTGAACCTTTAAATGTGTTTATCATGCTCGATTTAGTGAGAATCGACTCTTGGATCACGTTTTTTCAACAAAAAAATGTATTTTTATGAGTCAGTAAAAACTGATGCCTTTGTAGCCATTGATTTTGGATCACCGAAAAACCCTGTATACAGGTCAGATTCTGGTGATCCAAAAGCCAGTTCCCACTAAACAAAACCTATAGTTCACATCAATGGTGTTAGATGTGAATAAAAATGCAAAAAACTACTATTTTTGAAAGGACCTAATGGGGCAAACGAGAAAAGAGATCAGCACCAACACTACTCTCTCTCTCTCTCTCTCTCTCTATATATATATATATATATATATATATATATATATATATATATATATATATATATATATATAGGGTGCTCCCTGTTCACTTACTCCCACCTCATATAAGCTTTAGATTTTCAAATTTATTAAGCCTTTTTAGTTATAGATATGATCTGTAAGCATTATTTAGCAGAAACCAAGTTTTGGATCATGTGTTTATAACGTATATATAAGTTTTTTGAAACCTTTAAAAATCAATGGATGGAAATGTATGAAAATTTTGTGACTTGAATAATCCTATTTTTATGTCAAAAAAAAGTATATGAAGCATGATTCCTATCAAATAAACTATGTTGAGTACATACACAAGGTCTGATTGAGAATATACAACTGACAACTACGATTTCTAGTATGTGAAAGTATATATATATATATATATATATATATATATATATATATATATATATATATAGAGAGAGAGAGAGAGAGAGAGAGAGAGAGAGAGAGAGAGAGAGCTGCTTGAGCACCTACTTAATCAAGCGGACTGTCCATTGCGTGCTTGATGGACAGTCTGCACACAAAAACAAAACCCCCCATCAAAAATGAGTTTTTCTGCTAAAAATATCCTATAGCTGCACTTTTTGAGCTTCACTAAAGACTTAGGGACACGTGCATCATTACAAAATTCTAATGAAGCATGTGTCTTTTGAACATTTAGCAGCATTTTTAGCATCTAATGCCCTTTTGGGCACGTTTTGACGAGATTTTTTTTTGTTTCTGTGCTAGCCATTCATCAAGCACGCGATGGACGACCAGCGTGATCAAGTAGGTGCACAATCCCCTATTGATCAAGCATCTATGCTCTCTCTCTCTCTCTCTCTATATATATATATATATATATATATATATATATATATATATATATATATATATATATATATATATATATGAAAAAAATAAAAAGGTTAGGCTGGGGTTAGGCAGACCCCTACCAATTTATTGATGAATCAAACTAGTGTAAGCTGTACACTTGGAGCTTTGTATATCAAAACTATACACCATTCACAACGGCTGCCAATCAGGTTGGTGATGTAACCAGTGTCGCTCCTCAAAATTGGAGGTCATCTTAGCTAAATTTGAACAGGCTTTCTATTACCTCAAGGGGGCATGAGCCAACCCTTCCACGACCTTCCACCAGTGAAGTAATCAGCGGCACCAAATCCTTCCTAGACGTTTCGATGATCGAGAGAGGAAGTAAAATCTAACACTTCCCTTCAAGTTGGAGCGTGTGGATTTATCACACCCAACTTGTCTTTTAGTTGAATAAATTGATCTCAACTTAGAGCCTTATTGAAGATATCAATACATTGATTGTCATGTAGACATACCGGGTCTGGATCATTTTTTTGGGATCTTTTCACGAACCACATGACAATCCACCTCTATATGTTTTGTACGTTCATGGTAAACAAGATTAGTAGCTATGTGAATTGTTGTTTGGTTGTCACAATGCAAGACCATTGGCTCTCGATGACTGATGCCAAAATCATGAAGGATATACCTTACTCATGTCATCTTGCATGTGGTCACTGCCATGGATCTATACTCTACTTCTATGGAAGAGTGAGACACAATACTTTGTTTCTTTATTTTTCAAGATATTGGGTTGTCTCCCATCATAATGCAGTGACCCGATGTGGATCCTTGAGTCATGGGATATGCAGTCTAATCCACATCACATTAACCTGTTACTTAAATTTTGATGTTGACAACATAATACCTTGCCCTAGAGTTTCTTTGATGTAGCTTAATAAACACAAGACAACCTCTAGATGTGATTTATGTGGTTGACTAGTAAACTAACTGAGGATATTGGTCAAATATATAATATTCGGGCGGGTGATAGTAACATACATAAGACACTGTAAATACCCCAAAATTTTCAAAGTTTTAAAATTTTCTTTTTTTTGCCCTTAGGACCTACTTTCTGAGTCAGTCAGAAAGGCAATTAGGTCAATTTCTAATCATTTCTCAGATTCACTTCCTTATTGATGATCCAAAATCGAATTTTATTTTATTTTTATACTTGGCCCAATCTCGGATCCAGATCAGACATCCAAATCTAATTCTGAGCCTGGATCCTTTATTTCCACTTCAAATCTAAAAATCCAAAATCAGTTCTCCGTATGGCTCAGGTATTTCATACAGATCTAATCTCTATTTGGATCCATTCATTTCATTTTTTCTCAATTCGAGATCCAAACTCGATATTTACTCAAAATCACGGATCCAGATCCATTTTTTTTAAAATTTATTTTTTAAAATTAATTCTTCTATTTCAAAAGCTCTCCTTTGCAAAATCCTCAAACTTCAAATTCAATATTTTTGCAAAAATCCTTCAAAACTTCATTTGGATCTCGTCTACCGAGTCACTCACATTTTCTTTTATATATTTTAGATTCTCTTCCGAAAATTAAAAAGGCAAAATTTCAGAAAGTGACTTTTGGTTAAATAAGAAAGGTTTTTCTTGAAATTTTTTGCAACTAAAACCTCATTTTTAAAAATTTTAAAAATCTAGAAGGGGCTTTTTTTGAAAATTTCGTAACCACCTTCTCCTTTATAAACTCACGTAAAGGAGAGGGAGGGGGAGGAGGAGAGGTGGTCGAGCTTTTGGAAGAGGAGGAGGAAAACCAAATTTCTCTCTTCTCCCTCTTTCCGTCTTTCATTCTGATTTCCCCTCTCTTTTTCCTTCTCTCTCCCTTGTCCTCTCATTTTCTCTTCTTGATCGGTAAAGGAGGTCGGCCCGACAGCAGTGCAAAGAGGAAAGATCCCTCTCCTCTCAACACAAGCCAATCCGCGGTAAGAATTACTCCCTTTCCCTCTTTGCTTTCCTGTGAATTTGTATCTTAAGCATTCTTTGAATTTTGCTGTAATTTACATATGTTGATCTCTGTTCATTTACTCATTTATGTTCCATTCAATCGCTTACTTCATTTTTTTTTTAGCATCTATGCATCTGCGGGTTTCAATTCCATCATCTGTTGTTGCTTCTGCATATCTTTTCATTTTCTGCATCATCCTTGATTGTTTCATTTCATTTGAGCATTATGTGATTTTCATATCTGTCGATTACTTTATGCACTTTTGATTCACCAGTAGCATTCTTCATTCTGCATCATTTCTATTTCATTTTATTTTCTTTCATAGCATCGGGTTCATTCTTTCTCTAGCTCACATCTCCTATCTCTTCCTTTCAATCAACGTCTCTTATTGCTCTCTATCTCATTCACGCCTCTCATAGTCACTTTCATTCCATTTCCAACAATTTTTTGAGGAGAGCATGATCTTAATGATTTTGGTGACACTCAATTTCAATGATTTTGTAAAGCTATACTTTAACATTTTTTAAGATTATTCATTCCAACAATTTTTAAAGAGTTTGATTCTAACAATTTTTGTGAGGTAGGGTGCGTTCTAACCATTGAGTGTGAGTATAGTTCTAGAATACTCAAATATGGAATTATTCATGTGTTGGATTGATATTCCATGCAAATCTGAATTTATATTGTTGTTAAATTTATTTTTTTCTCAAATATGATATTTATTCATGTATTGGATTGTTGTTTCACGTAAATTTGAATTTATATTATTGTTAAATTTGGGTTTATTCTAAAATCTGAAATTTATTCATGCGTTAGATTGTTCTTACATGCAAATCTGAATTTATTTGGTCATTTGATTTGGATTTTTCTCAAATATGAAATTTATTCATGTGTTGGATAGTTGTTTCATGCAAATTTGAATTTATATTATTGTTGGATTTGAGTTTTTCTCAAATTTAGATTTTATATACATATGTTGAAATCGTGATTCATGCATATATGAAATTATAATTATGTTCAATTTTTTGTTATGAAAATCTAAAATTATGTTGGTGTTGGACATGAGATTTATATGCAAAGTGTTTGTGCATATGTTTATGTGCACATGAAATTTGATTTTTATAAAGTACTTATATGAACATAAATATCTGTTTTAATGGTATGCTTATATGCACATAAAAATATGATTTAATGGTGTACATATATGCACATAAATTTCAAATTCAATAGTGTGCATATGTGTAAAACCTGTAAATTTTGGATATTATAAATATAAAGAGATTAACTTTATCTTTGAGTTAGAAATGTGTTTCTATCTTCTAAATGTCAATTGTGGGTATTTTACATGCTCAATTATTTTTTCTAACCAATAAGGGTAAAATAGTTATTTTAATAATTATTTTAGATAACATTTTATTTAAATATTTAAATTATCATGAAAACTAATTGTTTTAGAGAGTCACAACCTTATCTAAGTGTTTTAAAGGTGTTTTGGAACTTAACTAGATGTATTTTGATGGTTTATGAAAGAAATTCTATATAAGAGTATTTTGGTCATAAATGATGATCATTATTTTAGAAAATACCAAAACCAAGAACCCAAAATTTAAGATTTTGTTTTGAGAAAAGAATTAGATTTTTTAATATGGACCTGAAGTCTATATGGGTCGATCCAAATTAGGTATATGGTTTTAAAATAACTAAATCGAATTCACATTTAATTCTAATTTGAACGATTAAAACAATATTCGTATAAATGCAACTTTTATTAGTTAATTGAGTTTTAGTTTAATTTGTTTTTAAAAGTCATTTAGGTTGGGACCAAACCAGACCCAAACCGGACCCGATTTAGGACCTAGTTTGGATTTGTGCACTTAGGGTTAGGAATAGGTCGTGTGGGGCCCACTAGGACACCGACCCACCCTTGTCCCTTTTTTTTCAAGCCAAGATCGACACTCCCCCATTTTACCTTCTTCTTCTTTTGCTTTTGAGAGAAACCATATCTCTCTCCTTGCTACCTCTTCTTCCCCACCAGAACAGAACCCCTTCCTTTCACCACACCACCGAGTTCTCGGTGCTCCAGACCAGGTTCCTTCATCGTAACACCGATGTGAAGGCGAACAACACCCTCTTTAGCGACCCAGACCATTATTGAGAGACACCATGTCCTTAGAGGAGCCGCCATAACCAAGGAGCTTATCTTTGCTTTCAAGTTTTCCTGATAAAGTTACCTACAGAGCCTTCTCCGCCCCTGCACCATCCGATCGGTACAATGTTACACTTCACTCTCTCTCCCTCATGCTGCAAAACCCTACCTCCTCCTCTGTTTGACATCGTCGTTGTCATCTTCCTCTTCTTCAGCGGTGTTGCAAAAGAGTTGAAGGTTGGGTTGTTGTGGAGGATGGCGAGCAAGCAGACAGTGCTATGGTTCTTTCCATCGCTGGCGAGTCTCTTGGCAAGGGTCCACCCTATCAATATCTTCCCGCGATAACGAGCTTGCAAAGTTTTCATTTTGGAAGGAGATTCATTGATTTCAGGCATTCTGGATCAGAGATTTGCATTATTGCGTTGACGGGTTTTCATCTGGTGCAAAATTGATCGGTTCCAGCTGATCGCTATCGGAGTTCGAGTTTTTAGCAGGTTGTTTGAAGATTTTTGGGAGTTCCGACGATGCCTGCATTTTTGGCAAGGGTTCACCACTCGTGTAGTTTCTGTTTTATTGCTGTTCTCGAAGGGAATGTGTTTCACGTGTGGAGATTTGGGTGATCCCATCGTTACAGAGCAAACAAAGGCAGTGTTAGGAGGGTGTGTGTTTTCGCTCTTTCGATGTTTAGAATAAAGCGATTGCTTTTGGGGTAGATTTTGTAAACTTGAGCACATCTAGAAGAAATTGACATTTCTCATGTGTGGTTTCAAGCAATTTCAATTCTTATTCATTTTGAGAATTTTGAATATTTTATTTGGTGTTTTAGCATGTAATTGGACTGAAGGTACTATCTTCAAATTTGTACAAGGGAATTGCGAGCTGCTTTACTCAGTCTGTATTATGCACTTCCACCTACGGTTCTTATAGTCTTGATCTCCAAATACATCAGACAATTGTTGCTGCCAGCCTCATTCCCTTCCTCTTTCTGCAAACCCCCATCGACAGCCTCCCTATCGCCTCCACTGTCGACACCCCCTATTATTGTGTAGTGAAACAAAAAGAAGGAAAAGAAAATAAATAAATAAATAAAGAGAAGGGAAGGCCTGCATATAGTCATCGAGCCTAGTGAGCCTCGTATCACTACCTCGCTACACCAGACACCTCATATTGCATGCAACCATCGTAGAGAGTCTCGTCACCATGCAAAATGCCTTAGCCAATCCATTTCGTGCCCACACTTTTGAAGGTTTTAAAGCTTTTGGCATTTGCCATCGCACACCAAGTGTTTGTTGTATTGCTTGGGTAGCGGTCTTTGTGGTTTGCGAAACTTCAAGAATTTTTGGGTTTCGCTACTCTCAATTTATCAGTTCTATGAAGGTAAGTTCCCTTAACTGAACTTGTAGACAACATGTTTAGGCACTAATTGTGTAAGCATGATATTGTTGCACCAAATACTTAACTGAATTGCAAATGCACTTTATGGCACACACCACACTTAATTGTGGATATCTAGGGTTATTATGTATGCAAAAGTTTTCCTATATGTTTAACTGATTTGAGTGTAGGATATACAAAAAAATGCGATACTTATATTAAGTATCAAAATAACTATAAGCCAGTGTATATTGAATGAAATGCAATATAAAATGCAAATCGAGTAAACGACCGTGGTAAGTATACGTGATGCAAATGCATCACACAATAATTTATTTTATTGTATGCAACACCTTCAGTTGTGGATATCTATGATTGTTGTGATTATAGTTCGGAGATCATGCTTAACATGATTTGAATATATGAGAATATAAGTGTTTTTCTTGTTGTAGTTCAGAAGATCATGCTTGTCATGATTTTAGATAGTGAAATGAGTGAGTGTCAACCTTGGCTTGAAAAAAAAAGAGACTTAAGGGTGGGTCGGTGCCCTAGTGAGGCCCACACGACCTATTCCTAACCCTAAGTGCACAAATCCAAACTGGGTCCCAAATCGGGCCCGGTTTGGTCCCAACCTAAACGACTTCTAAAAACAAATAAAACCAAAACTCAATTAACTAATAAAAGTTACATTTATACGAATATTATTTTAATCATTCAAATGAGAATTAAATGTGAATTCTATTTAGTTATTTAAAAACCATAAACCTAATTTGGATCGATCCATATAGACTTTAGGTCCATACTAAAAATCTAATTCTTTTTTCAAAACAAAATCTTATATTTTGCTAACAAAAAATAACTATTCTAACTCTAGATAGTTCATGGTTTTAGTACTTTTTAAAATAATGATTATATTTAATTAAAATATTTTATTTAAATAATTTATGACCAAAATACCCTTATATGAAATTTCTTTCATAAACTACAAAAATGCATCTAGTTAAGTTTCAAAACACCTTGAAAATACCTAGATGAGGTTGTGACTCCCTAAAAGAATTAGTTTTCATGATAGTTTAAATATTTTGACAATATTTTGTCTAAAATAATTCTTAAAATAACTATTTTACCCTTATTGGTCAGAAAAAAATAATTGAGCATATTAAATGCCCACAATTGACATTTAGAAGATAGAAACACATTTCTAACTCAAAGATAAAACTAATCTCTTTATTCATTTATAAATATCCAAAATTTATATGTTTTACATTCTATCCCCCCCTCAAAATTTATACAATCATTCAAACAAGTGGGAGTATTCATCAGGTCATTGACCTTTCTTTTACAAGCCATTTGGCCAAGAAAAGATCACACAATAAATATGATTTATAAGCATATTTCTAAGTTCACATCAACAACATTTTAAACATGACACATCATAGAGGTTTTTCATATTTAATATCGACACATTTCATATATGTGCATAAATAATATTTACAAACGGATACCTTACCTGTGAAGGTCGTCTTACTCGTATCTCGTAGCCATTGTTACCAAACTATTCTAATACCATTTTATAATGCCCTCAAAATTTTAACCTTTATAATTGTTCAAATATTAAAATTTTGAGACCAATTTTTTTTATAAGTAAACGAGATCTTATAATGCAGAAATAATTTTTTAAAACGGTTAAGACTTTGGGCGGGGTTACAATAAAGACAACAATCAAATCAAAATATATAAGATATATGCATCTCAAACCACATATAATATAAGACTGAAATATAAAGAGTTTTAATTTCATTTCAAATCAGAGTATAAAAATGATAGTTCAGTCTCTACATGATCAAGTACTTAAAATAAAAAGATCATGTCTACTAAGATCGCAAGTTAAGAGTGAACACTCAAGGGTGCAGCTTGTCCAGTCCTTTGCTTCAGTTACTCATCATACTTTACTTGCATTACCTGTCCCTCATAAAACAAGGTTAGAATTGCTAAAGTTTGGTAGGGTAACCCAAACTTAAACTTGAAGAAAATATATCAAGCATTCAAAGGTAAAGACATGATGTATTATTCATCAATTATAAAGTGTTATATAAGAGAATAACGTTCCATAAGGCATTCATTCAACTATTCAAACATAAGGTATTTAAAAGCATTTCATCACTTAATATTTCATTTAACCTTAACTCACATCATAAAGCATAATCCATATGCATTCAAAACATATAAGTTATCACACACACACACACAGAGACACACACACATATATATAAGACATTGAGATCATTGCATCATTTTCATATGCATTCATAATTTTTATAAATAATAGGTCAAATCATATTTGATCATTCTAGCGTGAAACACACACATATACATCCTAAGTAACTCAGTTAGATACTCATAATACATATCAATTATGATAGATAGGTGTGATATGTTTAAATCAGACAATCATAATACAATAATTTGCAATAAAACTATATAGATGTGATATATCATTCACCTAATAAGTCAACCTAGTCATTTATAGGCGTGATATGTTATTTACCTATACACTAACATAAGTGTCACAATTATAACCTCATATCAAGATCTAAAATCAATAAAGGTCTGATTCTCACATCAAAAAAGCCAAATCTATAGATTCATATATGACGATCTCAACCAACTCGCAAGTATCACCACAACTCATCATAGTATTTTATTTAATCATAATAAACATTTGTATGATCCACGCCGGATCACCTAATCTAAAAAATATATAACCTCACAAGAGTTACCGCCCTAAACGGATGACCTGCCTGGTCTTTAACAATGTACTTCATTATAGAGATATATCGTCTTCGTGGGCTACTTGCTCTTGAACAATACATTTCCTCTCAAAGACTTATCGCTATAGCCGTATTACCTGATCTGATCGTGCACACCCTCATAGAGAATCTCTCGGGAAGAGTTCCTTAATGGGTACCTTATTTAGTGAATATTATTGTCATACACACATCTACATAATTGACAACTTTCAGGGTTGATAGCCACCAACACGAGCACATGCATGTATACAATCAATTGGCAAATCACATGATTTTAGGTTACCACTTTGGAGTACCAACACATATCAATTCAATCGCCTGAACATAAGGTCGTGAGCCACTATCCAGACTCAAATATTCAATTGATCTCAAAAGATCTATCATATATCTTATTTCATGCATCAATCAACATGCATCACATCATATATCATGGCATTTAAATCATAAAATTACATATTTAGCCAACAAGGTTTCATGAACCAAAGCTCAATCCTGAGCTTAAACATTTATCACAAGCATTCGTTATTTCACTTCATGTGGTATTTAATAACATATAGATGCTTATCATAACATAATCATATGAAATCATCAAGTTTCATCAAAATCCACATATTCGTAGATTAAACCTCAAAGCATGCATAAACAAAATATGAATTTCATGCATGCGTATATGAACATGCACATTCTATAATATAAAGCAACTAAACCTCAACATATGTAACTCTAACGTATTTTGAGTTTTGCACACATGATAAAAATCATATATGCATGTTTTACCACATGAATCAATATGCAAAGCAAGCATCTCATGCACAATATGTCTCACACATGATATATATATATATATATATTAATAGCATTCACATTTAATTCACTTAAAGCATAGTTCATTCATGAGAGCACAGGACATATCAGTCCATGAATAATGATATTTGCATAATCCTATCATGAACATGATTCTATTGCACATGCTTTCATGCATAATTCATTCATAACATAAATGACATGTTTCACAAAATTATTATTTCATACAAGCATTCACAATAGTCATGTCAATCACATCAATCATGCAATATTTATTTCATACAAATACATGCTTAAACATGTACCTACAACAAACACACTCTATATTTCATTAACTACAATAATGACAAACATGATCTCCTGAACCATAAAAAGAAAAATACTTCTATTCTCATATATTCAAATCATGCTCAATATGATCTCCAAACTACAATCACAACAATCCAAAATATCCACAACTAAGTAAAGTGTGAGAGCATGAAGGTGTTGCATATAATAAAATAAATTATTGTGTGATGAATTTGCATCACGTATACTTACCATGAGTGTTTACCACATTTACATTTTACATTGCATTTCATTCAATAAACAGTGACTTGTAACCATTTTGTTACTTAGCATAAGTATCACATTTTTTATATATCTTGCACTCAAATCAGTTAAAGATATAGGGCAACTTATGCATACATAACAATCCTAGATATCCACAATTAAGTACGGTGTCTGCACATAACTTGCATTTGCAATTCAGTTAAGTATTTAGTGCAACAACATCATGCTTACACAATTAGTGCCTAAACATGCTTACAAGTTCAATTAAGAGAACTTATCTTCATAGATCCGATAAATTGAGTGTAGCGAAACCCAAAAATCCTTGGGGTTTCACAAACCTTAAAGACCGCTACCCAAGCAATACAACAACACTTGGTGTGCAATCATAAATGCCAAAATCTCCAAAACCTCCAAAATCGTGGGCACACAATGGATTGGCTGAGGCATTTTGCATGCTGACTAGACTCTCTATAATGGTTGCATGCAATACGAGGTGTCTGGTGTAGCGAGGTAGCGATACGAGGCTCGCTAGGCTCGACGACTGTAGGCAGGCTACCTCTTCTTTTTATTTATTTATTTATTTTCTTTTCCTTCATTTTGTTTAACCACACAACAATGGGGGGTGTCGACAGTGGAGGCAGCAGAGAGGCTGTCGATCGGGGGTTTGCAGAAAGAGGAAGGGAATGAGGCTGGTGACAATGATTGTCTGATGTATTTGGACATCAAGACTATAAGAATCATAGGTGGAAGTGCATAATCCAGACTGAGTAAAGCATCTCACAATTCCCCTGCATAAATCTAAAGACAGTACCTTCGATCCAATTACATGCTAAAACACCAAATAAAATATTCAAAATTCCCAAAATGAATAAGAATTCTACTGAAAATGCTCAAAACCACACACGAGAAATGCCGATTTCTTCTAGATGTGCTCAAGTTTACAAAATCTGCCCCAAAAGCAATCGCTAAATTCTAAACATCGAAAGATCGAAAACACACCCCTCTTAACTCTGCCTTCATTTGCTTTGAAACAATGAGATCGCCCAAATATCCACATGGGAAACACATTTCCTCCGAGACCCGCAATAAAACAGAAACTACACGAGTGGTGAACCCTCACCAAACACGTAGGATCTGTCAAAAACTCCTAAAATTCTTCAAACAACCTGCTAAAAACTTGAACTCCGATAGCGATAAGTCAGAACCAATCAATTTTGTACCAGATGAAAACTCATCATTGCGATAACGTAAATCTTCGATCCAGAATGCCCAGAATCAATGAATCCCCTCCCTAAACACAAACTCTGCAATTTCGTTACTGCGAGAAGACAACGATAGGGTGGACCCTCACTGAGAGACTCATCGATGAAGGGAAGAACTGCAACACCGTCTGCCCACTTGCCATCCTCCACAACAACCCAATCCTCAACTCTTCTGCAATGCCACCAGAGAAGAGGAAGACAATGATGATGATGTCAAACAGAGGACGAGGTAGGGTTTCACAGCATGAGGGAGAGAGAGCGAAGCATGACATTGTACCAACCAGATGGTGCAAGGGCAGAGAAGGCTTTGTAGGTAACTACATCAGGAACACTTGAAACCAGAGATAAGCTCCTCGGTTATGGCAACTCCTCCAAGGACATGGCATCTCTCAACGACGACCTGGGTCACTGAAGAGGACATTGTTTGCCTTTGCATCGGCGTTGAGGTGAAGGAACCTGGTTCGGAGCACCGGGAACTCGGTGGTGTGGCCGAAGGAAGGGGTTCCGGTAGGAAGGAGAGAGATATAGTTTCTCTCAAAAGCTAAATAATAAGAAGGTGAAATGAGGGTGTGTTGTCCTTGGCTTGAAAAAAAGGGATTAAAGGGTGGGTCGGTAACCTACTGGGTCCCACACGACCTATTCCTAACCCTAAGTGTGCAAATCCAAACCGGGTCCCAAATCCGGTATGGTTTGGGTTTGGTTTGGTCCCAACTTAAATGAAGTCTAAAAACAAATAAAACCAAAACTCAATTAACTAATAAAAATTATATTTATACGAATATTGTTTTAATCATTCAAATTAGAATTGAATGTAAAATTTATTTAGTTATTTAAAAACCATAAACCTAATTTGGATCGACCCATATAGACTTCAGGTACATACTAAAAATCTAATTCTTTTCTCAAAACAAAATCTTATATTTTTCTAACACAAAATAACTATTCTAACTCTAGATAGTTAATGGTTTTGGTATTTTCTAAAATAATAATTATATTTAATTAAAATATTCTATTTAAATCATTTATAACCAAAATACCCTTGTATGGAATTTCTTTTATAAACCACCAAAATGCATCTAGTTAAGTTCCAAAACACCTTAAAAATACCTAGATGAGGTTGTGACTCCCTAAAACAATTAGTTTTCATGATAATTTAAATATTTTAATAATATTTTATCTTAAATAATTCTTAAAATAACTATTTTACCCTTATTGGTTAGAAAAGAATAATTAAGCATGTAAAATGCCTACAATTGACATTTAGAAAACAGAAGCATATTTCTAACTCGAAGATAAAGCTAATCTCTTTATTCATTTATAATATCCAAAATTTACAGGTTTTACAATATAGGCACAAAATTTTTTGATTCAATGGTGTGCAAATGTGCACCAAAATTTCAGATCTAATGGTGTACATATGTGCATAGAAAATTTAGTTTGAATAGTGTGCATATATGTACACAAATTTTAATATTAATGGAGTGGAGTGTTCATATGCAAAGAAAACTTTGTTTTATTGAGTTGCATATGTGCACAGAAAATTCTGTATATTTGCACAAAAATTTTAAACTTAATGTTGTGCATATCTTTACAAAAATTTCAGATTCAATGGTGTGCATATGTGCATAAAAAAATTCAGTTTGAATGGTGTGCATATGTGCACATAAATTTCAGTTTTAATAGTGTTCATATGCAAAGAAAATTCTATTTTAATTGCTTGCATATATGCCCAGAAATTTCACATTTAATAGTGTTCATATATGCACAAAATTTTTAGATTTAATGGTGTGTATATGTACAAAAAAATTTAGTTTGAATGATGTGTATATGTGAATAAAAAAAAGTTAGTTTGAATAGTATAAATATGTACAGAGAAAATTTAGTTTGAATGGTGTAAATATGTACACAAAAAATTTAGTTTGAATGGTGTGAGTATGTATACAAAAAATTTAGTTTGAATAGTATGCATGTATACAAAGAAATTTCAGATTCAATGGTGCGCATATGTGCACAAAAAATTAGGTTTTAAGAGTGTGCATATATGCACAAAAAATTCTATTTTAAGAATGTGTTTCTAGGCACAAGAAATATGAATTTATCATGTGCTTGTAATAGAAAATGATATGCATAGAATTTCTGATTATAAAATATATTTGTGCCATGGTTGTGGGCATAAAAGATCTAATTATATATATGTGTTTGTGCTATGATTTTGGTGTAAAAAAATCAGATTATATATATGTGTTTTGCCATGTTTTTAGGCACAGATACATGGTTGTACTATGATTGTGGTGCACAGAAAAATTGATTTTTAGCAAGATGTATGTGCAAGGATTATGTGCATAGAAAATCAATTTTAAGTATCATTATTGTGTTAAAGTCATGTGCATAGAAAATCTGTTTTAAATATCATGCCTATGATGAATTAATGTAAGCATGATATTAATATGTTGTTATGATGTTAATATGTTGTCATGATGTTAAACATGAAATTGATATGCTGTCATAAAATTAATATGTTATCATGATGTTAATATGTTGTCATGATGTTAATCTTGAGATTAATATGTTCTTATCATGTTAATATGTAAAATGATATATTGATACATAACATGATGTTATGGTATGCAACATAATGTTATGTTGTTAGATAGTGCTATACGATGTAAAATCATGCGTGCACTTGTTAATGCTCATAAATGAGCTTGTGGTTCAAGAAACCAATGTGGTGCCATAAGTGCACAAATGATATGGTGCATATGATTATGTTGATGTGCTATAAGGCAAGAAAGACATGCATGCACATGGATTTACTCATGAATTAGCAAGGGGGTTGAGACATCCCATTGGGTGCTAAAAGTGCACCAAGTTGTAAAATGAATATACATGCATACATAACATAAAAATATCTTAGAGCAGATGTAAGGTATAATTGCTCAAGGTCACCTCAAATTGATGCAGAAGTGCATACCAAAAGCATTCTAAATGGGTTATCAATATAAATGAATAAAAAATTTGTGTAAATACCTCAGAGTGGATGCATGGTATAATTGTTCAAGGTCACCTTGGTGCGGATGCAGGGGTGCATATTGAGGACATTCTAAACGAATGAGCAAATAAACAACGTAACTACCTCAGAGCAGATACATGGGTAGAATGCTCTTACCAGAAAGACAATTTTGACAAGTTACCTTAGAGCGGATGCGTACTTGGCCATATTTAAAAATTACCTTAGGGTGGATGCAGGGGTAATTGACTATAAAAAACAATTATGAAAAATTACTTCAGAGCATATGCAAGGATAATTGACTAAAAAAAGGCAATTGTGGAAAGTTATCTTAGAGCGGATGCAGGCGTAATTAGTTAGGAAAGGGCTGAATGTTTTATGACTTATGTGATAAAATGTAATTTATGTATTTTTTTTATTTTACATGTTTAGATTAGTTGTTTTAGTGTTTTATTGGATTTTTGTATATTCTGATTTTAGATCTGTAGAAATCATGCTACTTCATATTTAAATCTCTGTTAGGAAATTCTATTTTTTTTATATTTAGTCCACGAATTTTTCATTAAGTCTCTGTAAAAAAATCATAAGTTTTGGGGTTTGGGAACCCTGTTAGAAAAATACAAAGTCGGATCATGATTTCTGTTATTTAAAATTGTTATTGATATTCAGATATAAATTGCAGAGATCCAATTCAGGATCCGAGATCCAATTCAGGATCCGTAAATTGAAGTAGCTTTGTGTTAATATCTATTATTTATTATAATTTTCTTATATTTTTCTGTCACTATCTGCTATTTTTCCTATGTTAGAAAGTAGGATCAATTTTTTAGAACTTGTTATGCTTGATTAAGATCCTAAGCTAACTTGTGTTGATCGTATCTCCCTAACCAGAGATTCGATCAGTGATCTATAAAAAGGGAAATTCTTTATCTGCATATCTTTTATTCACTGCTAAAAGTTTAGAATTTTCTGATGTGGTTTTCTATTTTCCCCTGTATTTAAAACCGAAAGTATCTATTTTGATAGATTTTATATTTATTAAATTCAAGTACAGATTGCGGGAACGATATCTCCCTAACCGGTGATGATTTTTCCAATCTGTAAAAGAGAAAATCTTTGTTTTTCTGTCTGTTATTCTCTGTAAAATGTTATGAATTTTTATGGTGAATTGACTCCTGATTCAAGTCTGACACTGTGACAGGTACGTGTCTGTATGTAAAAAATAGCATATTTTAGGGTTTTTATGCAATTTTCATATTGAAATAATTTCAAAATTAGATTTTTATGTTTCCAATTTAATTTTAGGGTTATAAAAAGTGCAGGTGTCAATTTTTATTAATTTTGGAATTCATTTGGTGCTTGAATCGATTATATGGCGAAACAGGGTGCCGAGAGGATCCTGAAACACTGGCAAAATCGTGTTTTTCGTGATATTTTTCATTTTCTTCATAAAATTTTTTGTTTTTAGGGTTTGTTCATATTTAGAATCATGCTAAAACATTATGTAGTTGATTTGGCTTTGATTTGAGTCTTTTTAAACCCTAAACCCAAAGTTTTACCAAAATATTTTCGTAAAACCTTGATTTCAAGGCCATAGTCTTGTTTTCAGGGGTATTTTTGTTATTTTTCCTCAAATTTTGAATTTCAAATTTATTTATTTTTATTATTTCTTCAATTTTATTTCATATTTTATTATGTTTATCTCAGAAAAATCATGAAAAAAAGCTTATATCTAGACAAATCCAGTAATTTCCAGGTATTACTAGGTAAATATAGAAAAGCCAACATATCTTCACTATCAAGATTTTCTAGTTTTGCAGAGATATTCAAGGCTGTGTTTTCTTTTAATTTTCTTTATTTAAATTCAATTAGTGATGTAAATTGTAAATAAATTTGGAATAAGAATTTCAATTCCTGCTTAGGATTAGGATTTGTATTGCATATAGTTTAAACTTTGATATATAACTGTCATGTTTGTTATTCATGCACATATTTCAATTCCACCATGGTCTACATAAATGACATGTGCACTAGCTTCTAGGGAGTTGGTAAACTCGATCGAGTTTGTATTTATGGCCATAGTCAGAATACGAACAAAATCTAGATTTACCATCTTCTTTTAAGCCACAATCAACCTACACTCTTAGGTTATCTTTAAAATCATTGCATATTTCAAAGTTTTATAAACCTTTTCTCCTTTTAGAATCAAATGCGATACATTTAATCCATATCTATTGCCATAGTCAGGCATATGAGGCAAATTTATTTCATTGAAGTTCTATAAGGCACATAAAATCTCCTTTTCCAAGCAATCTTCTCAAAATTTCTTCAGAAAATATTTTTGACAAATTGCAATTATATATCATTTAGGTTTACAGTGCATCATGAATGTATTTCATAGGGTCACACATCCACCTTTCTGATGTATTTTTCCAATTCCATCTTAAAAAATCAATTTTCTCAAATTTGCCCTGATTATCCTCCAAATCGATTTTCTCAAAACCTCTTTGGTTTTTTAAGGATCTTTTAAGTATTTCTCAATCCCAATTCACGATTTTCCAAGTTATATTCTCAATTTCAAAGTTCAAATTCAGAGAAATCAACTTTCTCTAAGTCATTTTGAGTTTTATCAGAAATCATTTTTTCTCAAAACTTCCATATTTTTTCAGAAATCGATTTTCAATTTCTTTAAAAATATTCTCTCAACAAGGCTCACAATTTTCAAAGTGTTATCTTTTCCAAGGACTTCTTAAGTATTTCAAATCTCTGAAGCATACATCATGTTTTTAAATCTGCATTTTCAGAAATTCATAGCACATGCCTGATTCTTTGTGCATTTAGGAAACATAACACGATTTAGACAGTTGAGCAAAGCAAAACATTAGATTGATCTTTGGTTTAATTAGCCCTGGTAAAGGTGTCAGGAACGGTTAAACCTCGTACCGACAGGCGAATCCCATTCCACAGAATTTTCTCGCAAATTTTCAAAACAGAGGGGAGTTATTTTCAAAATCTTTTTTAAAGGTCAGTTTGACTTACAAAAGTAAAATTTTGCAATGATAACACCAACCTAGCCATCCTTTTTTTCCTTTTCTTTCGGATGTCATAGCGTGTTAGGAAAAGGGGTGGCTGCATAAGCTACAACCGTGACCCAGGCCGACTGAGTGAGGGTCAACACAGACCACTCCTCCTTTCCCTTCTTTTTTTCCTGCTCGCGGTCGAGCTACAACAACCCTTGGTTCGGGGCTCTGTTGTAGCTCCTTGGCCTGTGAGCTTGGCCGGTCTGAACCATCCAGGTTCAGACCCTACTAGGAGCTCTCTGGTTCGAACAGGGGCTCTCTGTCGTAGAGCCTTGCAAAGCTAGTAACCAGGTGCAGGCTGCACCCGAATCTTGGTGGTTGGGTGCAGCTTCCTAGCGTAGACCCATAGCCTGCATCTTGGGCCCTGGTCCAAACCACCTTGGTTTAGACCAGGGACCTCCTTGTCACAGTAGGGTTTGGCCCCTCATGGACCAGACCATGCTGTGGGTAGTTTGGCAACTTTGGAGCACCCGGACTGTTCCAGTCCGGGGCTACCTACTGTGAGTTGCATCGCACTCCATGGTTCAGACCAGGGCGTGGTTGTGACCAGATGGGTCTGGTCCCTCATGGACAAGACCTGTTTTGGTAGGGTGTTGTGCTTGGGCGCCCGGACTGTCACAGTCCAGGGCAACTTGTTGCGGCCTGCCTTGCAAACTGCGACCCTTGATGTAGCAACTGGCGTCGGCAGCATGCCATGCCCTGCTCCTGGCTGTTTCCTGCATGTGTGCAGGGCAACAACCCTGCTGTGTTAGCAGTGTATGTGCTGATGTGCTTCACAATCCCGCAAACTATTGCGATGTGTGGCTCAAGGCAGCAGGTTGAGCTGCCTTGGTGCCCCCTTTCCTACACATTCGTGCCATGTGCATGACTGCAAAATGCAGTCCCTAATTTCCAGCTGGATGGCACTAAAGCGTGGTGCCTCCATAGACCTTCCTTGCACAAAAAAGTTTAAGCGATAGCCATGTGCTTTTAAGCGCTTGTTGTGGCTCAATGGTCGCCGATAAAATGTATGGTAAATGTGATTCGAGTGTGCAATGTCGCAAACATATATATATATATATATATATATATATATATATATATATATATATATGCGTGTGTGTGTATAGTTTTGTGTTTCAATTGCTTAGAATACCATACACCACTCACACATATGAGCACGTGCATGAATATCTTTCATTGAAAATGTGTTTAGTGTCATAATTGCAAGTAAATTGGTGGAATTGCGTATTTGATTCATATATCGCATGTTGTTGCCAAATGACACTTCTCACTTGCACATATTTGCACATTGCAATATAGATTGAATGTGATATACATAAATGTTGCCATTTATATTCGATATTTGTGCAAGAATATGAAAAATATGTTGAATAGCTTTGCACTTTCGCCTTGACACACCGAGACAATAAACTAGATTGTCTTTTGTGTACATCGAGTGTCGTATTTAGGTTTTGTGCGCTATCACTACACTGATGCATTATCGAACAGTACGCACTTGATGTATCTCGACAAGGGTTGGGAAGTTAGCACCATATAGTGTATTGGCAGAATTTGCTAGTTGGGGTTGTGCGACTCCACTTGAGTCTTGTTGGGCGATGGTCCCTTGTCCATGAATGAGCTCACGCATTATAATACCCTAAAAAATAAAATAGTGTTGTATCACCTTCACAGGTGATGTGCTCTTTCCTTGGCCGTGTGAGGCTCGAGCACGTAAATAGGTGAGCAAAGACCTCGTTTGTGTGACCCTGCGGGGACCACGAGGCATGTGTGCCTAAACACCTTGGAAGAAGGTGTGTTGTCAAACCAGCTTAAGAAAGATAAACCGCCCGGTTACCCATTTGCAAAACGGTTCACCTTGGAGAGGGTGGATGGTACAAACCTCGAGTAACAGGTCGTTACTACGACATGTTAATAGGAGCAAAGGCGTCCTTTTGGCCTCCAGTCACTCAGAGTTAGTAGGGTCGAGGTAACCTATTGAGGTGCCTCCACTACTGCAGTAGTGAGGATTGCAATTCATTACCTATGCGAGGTTTCTCTCAGCCTTGGGCTGCTCGCATGAGGTTACTCGGTTTGTAGCTTCCCCGGTTACTACATTAGAAATTGAATAACAGACGTCGGGTGCATGCCTCACAAAATGCGAGGTTCCTTCGCATACTCGAAGAAGTAAGCAAGAAGAACATAATTACTAACCAATCACATGCTGACTTACTTAGATTAATTGTTTGTTTCATATATTAGAATTGTACAATGTGTTTTCTTCCTCGTTGTGCGTACAATAGTTGCTTTGCCTTGGTTGTATGTTTCTTACTGTCTCATCATGATGTTCATAGCTTGTATTGCTTCTTGCTAGTTCTCGTATTTGTTGCACACTTCACATATATGTATGCTCACACGCACATGTACTTTGGTTGCATAATTCAAACTGTTTTATCATGGTAGTTATAGTTTTGTTACATACTTGTGATGCATATCTTAACTGCTATCATGCTTTATGTTTTCTTTTAAAATAGTATAATATGGATGTTGTATCTCACCAACTCGCAAGAGTTCTGACCCCATGTTATGGGGATGCATGTGATGATTAGCTTGAGTTGTGATGCGACATCTGCATGGCGGGAGGCTTGGAACCCACACTTGGACTAGTGGTCTTGGTTTTGGTTTAAGGGGATTTTTCTCTGACTTTTTGGGAGACTTGTATTTATGATGTATCCATAGTCTCATTTTGTAAAAGACTTGATATAGTATCGTTTGTTGATTAATATTTATTCCTCTATAACTCATCCAAACTTGCAACCCTTGTTTTAATTGCTTATTTAAAACCTTTAAAAAAAATGTAACTCTCTAGGGTTTTTCCTTAGTTGGGGTTTGGGGCGTTACACCCTCCGATGAAAACATCGAAGGGGATGAGTTCAAAAAAAAAACAGAGGGGGGGGGGGGAAGTCAGTTCCCCTAAAATCGAGGAACCACTTTCCCCGATCTGCGAATAGGGTGGGGGATGAGGATAAACCTCACCCCCCACGATCGACTGTGTGTGTGTGTGTGGGGGGGGGGTTCTGAGGGCTGACTGAAATCCGACCGACGATGACAAGGTAACCTTCTTCTTCTCCTCCTCCTCTTTCTACTTCATCTTCTTCATTTTTTGCTTTCTTTTCGGGAAAAGGGGGGTCGATAGACATCGCTATCGATGAGGTGAAAAAAAAAAGAGGGATTGCAGTTAAGAGACAGAGAGGGTCGGCAACTGTCCCCCTCTGCCGCAGAAGGGAAGGGGGTGGGTCGGCTCAGAGCCCCCCCCCCCCCCCCCCCTCTGCAATGAAGAAGATGGAAGGGGCAGAGCCCCTTCCATGTTCTTTTTTCTTTTAAAGGAGGTCAGGTCAGCTTGGGTGCGACCTAGACCGAACCGGGTTGGTCTGGGTCGCACCCAGACCGAGATCGAGCCAACTTAAAAATAAAAAAATAAACAAATTGGTCAAACCGGTTTTGGCCGAACTGGGTCTGGTTGAGTCGGTTCAAACCAAACCAGTTTGGATCAAATCAGGTCAAATCGAACTGGTTCATCTGACAGGGTCTCAGATCCATTTGGATTTGATCTGGACAGATCCAAACAAAACTGGATCCAGAGAGACATGGGTCTGGTTCAGATCAGTTCTAGATTCAGATCAGAACTGGGTTTAGATCCAATCACGCGGTTCTGGATCCAAATCGGTAAGGAGTCTGGATCTAGTTAGACAACTATGAATCCAAATAAGAAATGGATCTGGTTGTAAGTTATTTTTGAATTATGAAAATAATGTCAAAATAACCAAAATGCCCTTATGACTATCCATTTTTTTGGTAAAATGGGCATAACTTTGCACTCCAAACTTAGAATTGAGTGAGGTTTGTGCGTTAGACTCATATCACAGTGAAAAATCTGTTTGTCCACTGGTTTTAGTCAAATCAGGGACAAAAAAATTGAGGTCTCATGAGTAATTTTGGGAGAGATATTTTGGTAATTTTGTTAAAGTATATGAGGTTTTGTGCATTAATACAAATATGCTTATGTAATGACCAGATTCTACTGTCAGAGCGTCTCGAGACTCGACTGCGACTAGAGCACGATATGCACACTCGATGTAAGATATATTATAAGTAATTTTAGATGTGAATAAATATTTTTACGTTGCATATTGTTATGAATTAACATAAATAACATGATGGCTTTTAAGTATGAAAATGATATGTATAAATTGACTATGCATGATATTATGAGATGATTGTATACACATGTTAATTGTGGAATACATGTTAGTTGTCGTATGCCATGCTTGTTAGAAAGATTATTCTTGTGATAGCATATCTATGTGATAAACTGCTAATGCTATGCATTGTGATGGGATTATATTTAGACTTGAGTCTTACTTTTTATTTTATTTATGTTGTATGAATGAATATATTGAGATTAATATGCATAACCCCTTAAATCCCAAAAGTGGAGACCTGTGGTAAGGGATACATAGTTCACGGCTAGAGTATAGCCACCATAGAGAGTGGGCCACCAATGATTTAACGATGTGGAGACCCTACATCGTTGCATGCTTATTATGAGATAAGTGTGAGTCCTAATGTCATCTTGAGATTAAAGAATGAGATATGTTATGATTATTTCATGATATCACTTGTGAGAGAATGAGTGAAAATGAGTTTAAAAATGTGAGTTTATGCGTTGAACTTAGCTTATGACTTAGGGTTACACTCACACAGTGTTTCAGGACTCCAGACGATCATGGATGGTTGAGAACCATCATGATTAAGATGTAATATGAACTATACCGAGATTAAGATTAAGCCTTACCTCCCGGCTAGCTACCGGTGGAGTCCCCTTTTTGTTTTACTAGAGTGCCTGGTGGTTCGGAGACCACTGAGAGTGTATGATTCATTGTTTGACCAACATATAGAATGAGGTGTTTTACGCCAGTTGCTATACCCATAGACGGCTATGACTGATATAACCGACCTAGGAGTAGTGTTGTGTGATAGAGTATATTGGGGAGATAATTAAAACATACAAACATGTGTGGTGTGTCAAAAATTAAACTCAGACTACGGGATTAAAGCCCACTATAATTGTAAGTTTAAGTATTTATTTGCTTATAATTATTTCTTACTTGGTTATAGACTCACCCCCTGTTTAATTATAATTGTAGGTTCCAGGCACATTAGTACAGACAGAGCTTGATTGACTACTTCTTCGGCAGAGCACTTGGTAGTTTTTATTTCCTTGTCATTGAACATCTATATAATTATTACTCTCTTTTGTTATGAATGATGAACTATGTAAAGAAAGTGAGTTATTGAAAGATAATGAAAAAAAAAAATTTTAGCCATGTTTTTTCTGTGTGAACTCTGTACACTTTCCCTCTGGGAAGTAATACCAACTAAATTCGGACTCCCGAGGTCCCAGATCGAGGTGTTACAAAATGATATTAGAGTCAGGTTCACACAAAGAAGTTCATCATTCATAACAAGTTCAATGACAAGATATGATGTAAGTCTCTGCTCGATAAGAACACTTTAGTAATTAGGTTATTTTATAATTAAAAAATGGCTAGCGAGCGCAATAATCACGAAGACCCTATAGAACAAGACCATTCAGAGCCACCTGTCGTAGGAAGAGAGGAGTTTGTCGCTGTAATGACAATGGCGACTGGAGTCATGGCAAGCATGACTCAAATAGTTAGAGATCTATACCACGACCGCGATCGATTTATACCATAGCAAGGTAGAGAGACGCTTATCGACAGGACTACCTTGACATTACTCAAGGATGGCAAACACAATCTTACGGACAAGGGACTCACCAATCCTACCGTCAGATTGCTCGGTCAGTACATGACTGAATGACGAGAGATTGGATGGCGTCTCGAGGAAGAGTCGCAAGAAGAGCATCCCCTAGCACAAACTTTGTGTCTCAGGGAGGGTCTCGTACGACCAGTGCACGAGAATGACATATGTCCTAAGCCAGTTATGCGGCTGCCATGAGTGCAGCAAATCGAGAAGCTTCACATCCAGTTAGAGAGTTTCTTTCTAAAGAAACTAGGAGGGTAGCAATTCAGGCTGCTGAAGCAGCATGGCAAGCTACTGAAGCAAACAGGAGCGGCCCAACATTAGGGCAGGGATAGACAACATTGAGGAGTTCGTGGGAAGGAGGCAAGGATGGAGATCCCACTGATGATCCCACCTCACCTACCTATACACCCGCCTCACCTACCTATACTCCTGCTTCACCGACCTACACTCTTGCTTCACCTCAGTATGACCTGAATGCTCCTCCTACGACTCACCTTCAACAGACACAAAGAAGTTTAGGGAGAGAACCAAGCTTTGGATGGATTGAAGAATGATATAGCGAAGCATTTAGGAATACTTAGCTTATTTAGTTTAATTTGATTATCTTTTGCCTTGTAGTATTTTTCTTTTTGCTTGTTAGTTATATTTCTTTTTCATGTAATGAAATGAAGAATAAAATAAATATTTTCCTATATGAGTATCATAATTATTGTCTGTGATGAAATCTCATGCGAGTACAAATAATGCAAATAAGGATAAGTTATTTATGTGATAATTTCAATGCAACATACAAGGCCACTCATAGGAAAACATCCTATCCATTTAAGGACATTGTGGCCACTAGGCGAGAGATGGGACGTGTAACGTCCTAAAATTTTAATCTAAATTTTTAAAGATTTTTTTTTTATATAACAGCAGAAATAAATCACTTTGTTGGGTTAAGCAACCAAACACATTACAGGAGTAGTCAAAGCAATATCATTCATTTTATTCTAATTAATTATGAAATTAGAGTCTTGAATAACATAAATATCAATAATTAAAATTTATTGTTCGACGACCCGAGAACACAATAAATCAAGCATCTTAATCAGCATCCCACCCCACAGTCGTTCATAATACTCTATCTTCACCTAAAAAATAGAAAGATGATTAGAATTAGACTACAAATAGTCTAAGTAGAAAAATACTGTGATTTTGCAGGTATATCATGTGAAAAGTATGTAATGTGTGTGAATAACATGATATTGATCATAGGAGAAAATAAATAACATGAACTAAATCACTACAACAACAAATTCTAAGAATCTAACTAGCATGTGTGATCAATAGCAAACTCAAAGCGACTCACAGAAATACAAAATTTATTTTATACTAATTTAAATAACCATATGCTAAAAGTAACTATTAATATGCTAAAGTGCAAACCTGCCAACTCCCTGCTCAACTGATGTACACAAGATATTTTTAGTTAGTGTTTTTCTTTAATTATCTCGCGGGTACATACGGGTCAAGGCAACCGTAACAGAAGAGAACATTCGAGGAGTTATTATGCATTGATGTTTTATTAACCCGAATGTTCTAACTAAAACTGAAATCCTAAGGGAGTGGTTGAATTTCCTATAAAAAAATCACTTAACTTTTAATATTATTATTATGAATTTTATTATGGTTGATAAAAAAAATACCTAGTGTCTATTGTAGTTGTTAAACGTGACAATACCAAAAACTTATACGTGTGTTTGGAATTTTTTTCTTAAAGAAAATCTCTCTATTTCTCTCTGCCCACAATACTTAATATTCTATTGCTTCTGAATGAGACCTGAAATAAGTGTGAGGTACTGATGGTGATAAAGAACATCAAACTACCATGGCTGGATTTCCTTGGGCCTCATGAAAATTCTTGTATCAATCGATGTTGTAGATGAAAGGATGAATGTAGGGTCGTCATCTGGTTGGGTACCCGACCCATTAGGATGTACCTGAACCCACCTAAATAATAAATGGCCAATTCTGGGTTTAGGTTTGAGTTTTTTTCCAATTCTGGAAAGTGAAATCCCAAACCTGGTTTGGTAGATTGTTACTTGACATAGATGTAAAACACTCGGATTGGAGCAGGCACCAACCAAAAATTGAGAGCATAATGATTGCGTCGGCACTTTCTATGCTTCTACGAAAAATTTTGGGTTTGGGTCGCATTGAGTATCGCAACAGACCCGATCTGTTGCAGCCTTAAATGAACGACGTCTCCAATGTGCAGCCGAGAGAAACGTTCAAGCTGATAGTAATATTGTCACGGGTACCCCTAAGTTCCTAAACTGATCTGCACTCGCCTGTAAAATTTTGAGTGACCAAAACAAAGAGAGGAGTACATATGACAATAAATTATCCCATACAATTCATATCATTTTGATTACATAAACATATACTTTACCTGGTTTAGAAAGTTTATTTTGGTTTTAATTGTTAAAATATATATATATATATATATATATATATTGTTGCTGGTAGTGTGAATCTCTATTGTTGTACGACTGGACTCCATTGGCATCGTAGTGGGCTCCAACGTGAAGAAGAAACCACCATCGTTGCTGGTCAAAGCTTCGAACGAAGTAAGGAGTATTATATTTTTTTATGTGCAAGTGTTCGATGTCCTGTAGCTCAACCTTGTTGCAGCACCACCAAGGTTGTTTGCGACAACACCATCAACTTATGCAGGCCATAGGATTATTGAGGCCACTCGTGTTTGGGCTGAGCCACCTATTTGTCTATATGACGACACGTAGTGGTCCAGCCAATGGTTTTCGCCATGATTGACCAAAGGATCATGCATTTGCTGTGCAAGCACGCATGCAGTCTTGTATGATATTACAAAGAAAAAAATTATTACAAAAAAAAACACATGACCATGATCCAGCATTTTGGTGTGGGTCTTGATTGGGGGCTTTATGTGCATAGGCGTGCACCCGCTTGCCTGGTCCCTTTTATGGAGTTAAATATTCTATAGCATGTACATGTTGGGTTCATTATTCTGTAGCAAACGTATAGCATGATGATCCTGAAATAATGTTAGGTGGCATTTCATTTACGCACAACCTGATGCATGCTAGACAATAGTTATTAATGTAGTACACAAGAATTAGAACAATAGTGGACTGAAAACGTCATTACATGCCATCATGTAACCAAATGAATGTTGAAAAAAAAAAACTGGTACACATACAGCATGTATGTACCCTGGAGTACCAGGGTAAAAACATTTAAGTTTTTAGTTGATTTCAAGCCTAGAAATTTTATGGGATAACGTGGTTACTTGGTATGTATGGTAGCAATAATTTTTTTTTGGAATTTGTTACTTTGTCACCTAATGCCTCACACATATACAAGAGGAAAGGTCCTTCTTAGTTAACAAAATTCAAGTTTTATCAAGTGTGTGAGTGTTCTGAAACAAAAAAAAAATGAACTAAGGTTACTCTAAGCCTCAGCCACGTTCATTACTAGTAAGGGGTGTTAGGTTTGTGTGTATGTACTAAGTGTCTTGTAAGTACAAGGGTGTTGCAACCCCTTTTATACGACTGCTACCCACCCTGTTAGAGATTGAATAATCTTTTTGTGGCACCTACTTGGGAAAAACATTACACCGGTACCCACCATTGACTCATGCTGAGTTTATCCAAGTTTTTCTTTCTTTCTTTTCAAGTTGAGACATTCTTTTAGGTAAGCATCACACTCTGCTGTCAATGTAAATTGACTCTGCTGGATTTTGTTCTAGTCTAAGGTGAATAGTGGCTGGACATACGAATTGACAGAGTACTATAATATAATTGTTTTATTCAATCTACTTTGTAAGCATGATTTTTTGTGTAATGAGCCAACAATAGGTATTAGAGTTACGTGCAACGTGCCATAATTCAGATCTTCTAAACAGCATGCATGGTTTTTACATTATTTTCCCTAGACTACATAACTTGTTACTCTTTTCCATATCTTTATGAAGTTCAAATGTGGGACCTTGTTGGTTGGACATTTAGTACTGGTAGTAACTGCCAGTTGTCCTGTTTTCTTTGTGCTTATAGCTGTATTTTATTTTAGAAATGATGCCCTGATTGAACCTTCTATTCTGGGTAACTTAACTTACGTTAGAAAAAAAAAACAAGTTGTTGAGTTGATAACGCTATCTGTGATTTTCTACCATGACCTTATATCGACTATTGTGATATCATGATGCTTTTACTAATCATTTCTGAATACCAAGTATCAATTCAAATGTGAGAATATGATTTAGCTTACAAAAGTAACTATTTATTCATTTCTAAATTTATGCCATAGAGCCTTGTGACTAAGCCACTCATGTTAGTCAGGACACCATTGTTTATTACTAGGCTACACTAAATACTAGAACCACAATTTAGTAATAATATATATATATATATATATATATATATATATAAGGGGGAGGTCGATTGACCCCAACCTCACTCGGTTACCCCAGGGCAGTGGGCCGATCGGCCCATTCGGTCAACCCCCTTCAGTCCTGCACCAGTAGGGCTCGAGGGCGTTGCCATAACCTGTTGAGTCGGTCGTTGTATTGTACCATTGTCATTGAGACAGGGTCGGTCCCCATTCTGGTGCTAACCAGGCTTATGCACGTAGTGGTGACGGCGGGCTCTATATAGAGCGCTGGCGGGTGTTAGCATTCTCTTGTGGTGGCATAACTTGGGGTGGAAACCATATAAGACCACTACGAGGGAAGAATTGTGGCAAACCGAGGTGTTGGGTGAAGCCCATGTGATCTCATTTATGAGCGCATCTAAGTATATACTGGTGCCGCGTGGATGGCATAGGGTGTGTGTGGGTGCGTACATTCTTGTTCATGACAAAATAAAAATGTGGCCTCTAAGTCGAGCCGAGTTCGGGAGGTTCACTCCTCGATGATGCATATATCACCTTGATTATAAAATATGGATAAAATGTGTAAACCCTATGACGGGTTCGGGATTTTGAGAATCCTCTGTGGTGCAATGACTCACATAGGAACATAATTGAGAAATCAAAATGTGAGATTTTTGAGGCTCTAGGTATACCTGAAAGAAGGTATATGTTACAGGACCCCTCGTAGTGCGACAACTTGCACTTGGTTATAAAGAAAATGTAAAATGAAATATAAAATATAAAACCTTTGAGATTCTGGGTATATCTGAAAGATGGTATATGTTACCGGATTCTCTGGGCTCTGGGTACACCTGAAAGATGGTGTATGTTACTGGACCCATGGTCTACCTTAGAGAGGGTAGGTGGTACAAGCTTCGTGGACATTCTTGTTTTCGTGAGAGCTAGGCGTCTCACCAGGTCCCTAGTCCATGAAGTTAGGGGACCAGGACTACCAGTGTGTCCTAGGTGGTAGATCCAAGTCTTCTGCAGAAGTACATGGTGCATCCTAATACTTGTTCTAGCCATTGGGGAGTTCTCTCTTGGTCACTGACCGTCCCCTTTGGATATCCGTACGGCTAGTCATACGGGTTTTTAATTAATAGACATCCGTATGGTCTCGGTCCGCTACGAGGTCTATGCCTGTGCGTACCCACAGGGTAAGAGTAAGATAACCATTAAATAATTTAAGTTAAATGAAATACTCATTATTGAAGAATCGTGAACTGTCATTATGACTTTTGCAAAACTTGTAGAATCTACAGTTTATGCTAATGTGAATAAATGTATCTTTAGTTCGGTTATTTGTTGTACTGTATCATGAATTAGAAATGCATAATCATTTTCTTAGAATGATATAAATTTCCATGCTAGTTATATCTACAGTTGTTGCACATATTTGTACACAGGACACTGAGCACCACATATGAATATAATGCTTCTTACGCAGACAGGGGAGTCTGACCCTTTTGCTTTAAATATTTTTCAGGAAACAACTAAATCGGAGTATCGTGGGCGTCGCGTATGGAAGTAGTCAAGAGATCTCAGTTATTCAGTGTTTTCTGTTTGAACTCTGATTAGTAGATTTACATTTTTGTCATGTGATGTAATTAATGACATTAATGCTTTAATTAATGAATGCAATGCTTTTATTACTTCTCTGTTTTACCTTGTAATGCACTCGACTTGTGTTTTTCGCACTTTTGCTATTTCAAAAAAAAAAAAAATTTACCCCAAATTTTTTACTATAAAAAGTTGGGGCGTTACAGGTTGAATAACCAAGAGAACCTCCCAAAGGCCCAAAACAAACATGATGCATTCCTAACTTCTATAGAAGAACTTGGAGCTACCACCTAGGACAAGTTTGGTAGTCTGAGTCCCCTAACTCCGAGGACTGAGGACCAATGAGCTATTGTCACTCAAAGCAAGAACACACATCTCCGGAGTTGTGTACCACCTACCCTCTCCAAGGTAAGCCCGAATATGAGTGGGTTGCTTATCTTATTAATTTGTATTACCCGCTTAATCAGGGTTTTCCTGGATTTGAACCTAGTATCTAACAAACACTGGAGTTTCCCACAATTTGAATCATACCACCGAAGTAGTAGATCTCCAACCATTCATACCTTAAATAGATATGATACCCAAGCATTCATTTAATTATGTAAACCCACCCAGAGTGCTTCGGTACCTTTAAACCGTCAAGCATGGATGCCTCAGTACCTTTAAACCAGTCAAGCAAGAATATTAAATTTGCATTCTCTTTATTTGTGCATGTACTTTAACTTTCTTAGTTTAGGTGTACTTGTGACACCTTGTTGGTGTAAGTACACACCGAGCTCAAACCTGGGCAACCCCGTTTAACTTAATATTTACCATACCTATGCATATCACAATCTACGGGAATATACTTAATACTGTAATGAGAAGGAGGATGCAAACAGTCATTCAGTGAATGATGATATTAAGTATGAAATTTGCAGATGCTATCACACCACCATTGTCATACACACATATGCGTGTATAGGTACCTTTGTTAATAACACAATTTTAGTACACCATTAAGCATCTTAAGATGTCAAATGTTCAGATGAACACGCATAAACAAAATTTGTCATTTTAAGTGCCACAAATAGCACAATCCGTCCAAAATTAACGATTTTGGGTCTACTTAAACATTCTTTCTTCTTAAAAATGCAAATTAATACATTTCACTACAAGTCCAAGACCATGCTAGTACAACCACAAACAACAACTACTTATTCCTAAATATGCAACATAGACTAATAAAAGTACTCGAATTGATCTATTTAAAAGCATCTCCTCTCTCAAATACGTACATCAAATGGACATCAGGAATCATATATTAGCGTGTAACAAATTACCCAAACCCCTCAGTACACCTGAAAGAAATACCAACAACCCACATTGATGACAAATTATAAGTAACAAATAGACCCAAGGAACTAAATTTTGGAAACATTGGCAACTGTGTTCTGTGGGTTCAGAAGAATCAAGCTAAGTTCCTTTTTTTTTTATAAAAAAATAAGTTAATCTGCTTTGAGATGGTTACTATAATTCCAGTATCAGTAGAAAAATAATCTCTAGGTCTTTAAAGGAAGATTATAACATAATAACCTGTAATATCTAACATTGTCATAGATTTGAAGCAACATTGTGCAAGATGAATAGAAAGTGGTCGAAGCATAAGAGAAGAGCAATCATGTGCAGTAAGGTGCATATGCATCCGCCATAAGAAGACTCCTACAACCCTGTATTCATTGATAATATACATTGAGGCAGCCCAAGATGAAGTTATCTAAGAAGATGCTCTATTCACAAAGTGAGGCCATATACTTCAATGAGCCCCAAACACATACGTGCATACAAAGGATTACAGTCATTCTGAATAAAGATATACTAGCTAGAGATGAAAAAGCAATGACCTACAACATGAAAGAAGCTTACCACCCCTCTTCCTTTTTTTTGTTTTGATTTGGGGTTCATAGCAATCGAAATCCCCAAATCTACCGATTTGGGGTTTACGACAACCCTTAAAACTATTCTTTTGATTTGGGGTTTGTAGCAACTGAAACCCCCAAATCTATCCATTTGGGGTTTATGGCAGCCATCAAAACCCCTCTTTTGATTTGGGTTCTACGGCAACCCACTGTGCCTTGCTACCAGAGAGCGTACTCTCAATCACAGAGGATACCCACATTATAAACTCAAAAACATGGTATTCCCCCCCCCCCCCCCCAAAAAAAAAAAAAAAAAAAAATAGTAAACCCCTACCTTGATTGGTGTTTTCCCCCTTTGCTCAATCGTGGTTGGAGGTGCAGCCGGCCACCCTTGCTCTTCTACCGTGAAAGGGAGGATGAGAGGGAGGAAGAATGAGAGAGTGCATGTGAGGAAAGAAAGTGGAAACATTGGCTAAATAGATGGGATGGGAAGACGATTACAAAATTGCGAGAAAGGGGGGAGTCATGGTCGGCGGTTGCATACACAACCGCCTCCCCCCTTCTCCCTTGTCTATTTTAAAAGAAATCGCAAACCTCCACTTAGGGTTTGTTGTTTCTTTAATACATATAATTTTCTTTTTAGCGCACGTCACACTTTTTTTTCGTATTTTTATTTTAACGCACATGTATGTACGAAGACGGACCGACCGACCCACGATCCATACGCCATCTTGGTTCCAAGTTTTATGCCTATCCGGATCCATCCACGGATCCGAATCTTCTTCTCTTTACATTAAAAAATACCAATATTTAAAAATTTCAGAGAAGGGTATAACTTGAATCATTATGGATCTGATTACTTTATATTGGAGTTCACGTAACTATACTAGATCCAGAATCCATTTTGTTCATAAACCATTTAATAGATTTGGATCTAAGGATCCAAAGTTTTCATCATACTCTGATTTGGAACTATGGATCCAAATTACCATACATGGATCTAGACCACTATTATAGATCCAAATATAAAAATTTTAATTGGATCATCACCATAATTAAATTTCTGATGTCTAGGATCCAAACACCATATTATGGATCCGAACATTGCGTAGACTATTACAAATCCCTATAAGGTGTTATAAGTTCGATATAAAAATTTTCTTATTAAGAATTTGATTTAAACTTCATGGATCCACAACATTTGTCCAGGATCCAATATCAAATTTGATCATGATATTGAGGATCCAATACCAGAGATCCGATCCATTTGCCTAAAATCCCTTATTGGTTATCCAATTAAAATGTTCGTGATCCGATATCTAAGATTCGAATGAAAAAATCAAAGTTCCGAATAGGATATTTAAGAATCCAACATTGAAGATCGAAACAAAATATCCAAGATCCAAATATGAATAAACAAATAAAAAAACAAAAATATCCCTGTACCAACTTAAGAACATAATTTTAAGTTTATTTATCTGATAAAATTCATGAGTATTACATCCTTTCCCCATAAAAAGAATTTCATCCTCAAAATTCACATATAAGGACTACTCGAAAAGACTGTGATACTTTTCTCTCATACTGGCCTTCAATTTTTATGTGGTTTCGTCGGTACCATAATATTGACATCTAACCTTAACGACATATAACATTGGCATGATATTCAAATAACTCATCCATATCCAATATGTCCTCCTACTTAGTCATATCTAGTAGGATCAGGTCTTCGGTAATTCCTTCACGTCCAATAATATTTACGTGTCTGGTATATCGTTTACAGATATATTTACAATCTATGAATTGTAGTATTCTTACAATTATTAAAAGTACATATACATATACACCACATATATATATATATATATATATATATATATATATACTTTAAAGAAATATGCAAGTAACATAACCAATAAAATAAAATATACTCACAGAGCGCTTGCAGGGTGTGGCACGATCGTGATCTTTGATTTATTGTTCCCAGGCTCTGATACCATAACTGTAACATCTCAAAATTTTAACCCAAATTTTTAAGATTTTTTTTTGTATAACAACGAAAACAAATCACTTTGTTGGGTTAAGCAACTAGGCACATTACAGGAGTAGTCAAAACAATAACATTCATTTTATTCCTGTTAGTCTTCGGTCTGACAGGGTCTCAGATCCATTTGGATTTGATCTGAACAAATCCAAACATAATTAGATCCATAGAGACATGGGTCTGGATCTGATTGGATCAGTTCTGGATCCAAACCAGAACTGGGTCTAGATACAATCAAGTGGTTCTGGATCTAGATCTAATCAAGCGGTTCTGGATCCAGATCAGTAAGGGGTCTGGATCTAGTTAGACAACTATAGATCCAAATAAAAAATGGATCTGGATCTGTTTGTGAGTTATTTTGAATTATGAAAATAATTTCAAAATAACCAAAATGCTCTTGTGACTATCAAAAATTCATTTTGGTAAAATGAGTATAACTTTGCTCTCCAAACTCAAAATTGAGTGAGGTTTAGTGCTTTAGACTCGTATTATAGAGGAGAATCTGCCTGTTCATTAGTTTTAGTCAAATCAAGGATACAAAAATTGTGGTCTCACAAGTCAATTCGAGAAAGATATTTTAATAATTTTGTTAAAGTATATGAAGTTTTGTGCATTAATATAAATATGCTTATGTAATGACCAGATTCTACTGTCAGAGCATCTTGAGACTTGATTGTGACTAGAGCACGATATTCACATTCAATATAAGGGATATTATAAGTAATTTTAGATATGAATAAATAGTTTTATGTTGCATGTTGTTATGAATTAACATGAATAGCATGGTGGCTTTTAAGTGTGAAAATGATATGCATAAATTGACCATGCATGATATTATGAGATGATTGCATACATATGTTAATTGTGGAATACATGTCACTTGTTGTATGCCATGCATGTTAGAAAGATTATTCTTGTGATAACATATATATGTGATAAACTGCTAATGACATGCATTGCGATGCGATTGTATTTAGACTTGAGCAATATTTTTTATTATATTCATGTTGTATGAATAAATATATTAAGATTAACATGCATAACCCCTTAAATTTCGGAAGTAACAACCTGTGGTAAGGGCTACCTGGTTCGTGGCCAGAGTGCAACCACCATGGAGAGTGGGCTAGCAATGATTTAACAACGTAGAAACCCTACATCGTTGCAATGTCATCCTAAGATTAAAGAATGAGATATGTCATGATCATTTCACGATATCACTCGTGAGAGAATGAGTGAAATACGAGTTTGAGAATGTGAGTCTATGTGTTGAACTTAGCGTATGACTTAGGGTTACACTCACACAGTGTTTGGGGACTCTAGATGACCATGGATGGTTGAAAACTATCTTGGTTAGGATATAGCATGGACCATACCGAGATTGAGCCTTACCTCCCGGTAGGGTCTCCTTTTTGTTTCACTGGAGTGCCTGGTGGTCTGAGATCACTGAGAGTGTATGATTTATTGTCTGGCCAACATGTAGAATTTGAGTGTTCTACGCGGGTTGCTACACTCATAGACGACTATGACCGATATAACCGACATAGGAGTAGTGTGGTGTGATAGAGTATTTAATAGTATATTGAGGGGGTAATTAAAACATACAAATATGTGTGGTGTGTCAAAAACTAATATCAGACTAGAGGCTTAGAACCCACTACAGTTGTAAGTTTAAGTGTTTATTTGCTTATAATTAATTTTTACTTAGTTTTAGACTTACCCCCCTGTTTAATTATAACTGTAAGTTCCAAGCACACTAGTACAAAAATAACTTGATCGACTACTTCTTCGGCAGAGCACTTGGTAGTTTTTATTTCCTTATCATTGGACATCTATATAATTATTACTCTCTTTTGTTATGAATGATGAACTATGTAAAAAAAGTGAGTTATTAAAAGATAATGTCAAAAAATAAAAATTAGCCATGTTTTCTCTGTGTAAACTCTATACACTTTTTCTCTGAAAAGTAATACCAACTGAACTCGAACTCTCGAGGTCCCAGATCGGGGTGTTACAGTTTGATTTCTCATCAAACTCAAATATCATTCACTGTGCATGGATTATTAACTAAACGATCTGAACTTGCTTTTCTGGGATGAGAAACAAAATGAACTTAAAAAGGTTCTTAACCAGCCATGTTCAAGTCAGGCTCGAGCTGCTTGCTTTGATAATGGCTGAACATGGATCCCATCATACATGTAGCAGGAACCATGGGATCTCCAACCAATGGCTATAATTGGTCCACATCCTCACCCTAACCATCCAAATGCATCCATTGAATGGCTATGATCGACATATGATGCACTATGATCGACATATGATGCACGAGATCATGTCATAGGAGTTGGGAACCCAGGATCGCTTAAGTGCCTGGGTATGTGACACTAGCCAATCACATAACAGCATTGCATGGGAGCCACAACAACAGATTGCAGGCCCCACATTGAATGCTATCATGTGATTGCACCTACCCGAGCACTTAAGCGCCCCCTGGATCCCCTCTCTGTGTCATAGTATAGGATCCTTTCTCCTCTAAAGGGGCCCATATAGACATTTGGTTCTGCCCATCCATTTCGTATTGGCCCTCCAATTCTTTGTGACATAACAAGCCTTAGAATTGGAAAGAACTCATCCAACCTACATGTAGCACACTTCATTCATGACCAAACAGATCCAATTTTTGTTCACTTTTAAATTGCAACCAATGTGTGAAAGAGCCACAAAAGAAAGCATCTCTACTTCATTCCCCACAAGCAAATTAATCAAGATTGTGCAATTCATGGACAAGAAAGGACTGGTTGTGGCATCTCTGCTAATCACCTCATGGTTGAGCCTTAACATGGCAGAGATAGATTGCAGCACAGTGGCCTCTCTCATCTCAAACTGCTCAACCTATGTCACATATGGATCCCCTAAGCCAGAAGTGAACTCACCTTGTTGCAATGCCCTGGAGAGCCTGAGGAACATAGCCAGTGAGGCTGAGGACAGGAGGTTTGTTTGCAGGTGCATGATGGGCCTCATCACTATGTACAACCCGAACGCGACGGCCATGGCTTCCCTTCCTTCCCTCTGCAGGATCTCCTTGGGTTTTGCCGTCGACAATCCGAACGTAAATTGTAATTTGTAAGTGTTTGTCGCTTGTATCCTCCAAACGGTGAGTGCCTTTGCACACTAAAAGTATGCCGCTGCACCTGTCTGCTCTCCATCTTATTATTCGGACCCACAGCTGACAGGCTGTAGTCAGAGATGGAGGGCACTCAGGTGCAGCAGCACACTTCCTGGTGTGCAATGTGATTGGACCTGATCCGTCCTCGCCTGTAGCTGTTCACTTGGCCAAATTTGGGTCGCCGGATTTGCCAACTATGGTTTTTTACAAAGAAATTATTATAATTAAACTGCACCATCTCCCTGGTTAGTGCATTTTAAGAATCGTCACCTGCACAGGCAGAGGGGTATTCCTTACTTCCATTGAAGAAAGTGAATGTAGGGGCAGGGGGAGTGCTGTACAAGTTTTTTTTTTTTTTCATGTGCCAAACCAGATTCAGACTTTTTATTTTTGATTGGCAAGCTGGGGTTAGGCCGACAACTACCCGTTACAACGATTCAATACTCAGAGGATCAGGAAACCAAAAAGAATCTCTCCAAACTATTACATACCTCAAAAAGAGCTGCAGAATTATGATGGGGATGGGCTCACCCTTCAAGTAGTCTGTTAATGAACCCTACCGCATCTCTTCTTGATGACTCAAGCACCACCTGATCCGTGTTTTTTTCCTTTTTAATAAAAAAACCAGAAATTATGTGGATCGGGTTTGGAATTCCAATTTATTGACCCTGACATGACCTGAACTCCAACCGTTATTTGGGCTTTGGTGCACTCTGATGGATCTGATACCCGACCTGTTGACAGTCCTACCTCCATGAACTGGGACAAGTGAATCATTGGGGTCAGTTAGGGGTGTGGACCCGTCTGCTTGAAAGTGATGCTTGGTGGGGTCCACGAAAACGTGTGAAAGGTTTTCAGGTCGATGGTTGTGGGTCCAACCACAGGTTGGCCTAAAGTCTTTGTTTGTTTTCTCATATATTCGGGTTCTTTTGGTGCAGAATCCCTTGAAACCAAGTGAAAAGATGGATGTTTTCTAAGCTAAAGAAAAAAAAAGAATTGATGAAGAGAAAGGAGTTTCAGCCGTTTAATCTGTGCAAGTGGAACTAGTGAATCACAGAGAAAAATAAGTTCAATAATACAATGTTGTATGCCGCCTTAGCGTTTGCAATTGTGCTTGGACAATATTATTGACACAAGCAATTATGTAACGAGTAATATTGCAAGGCCGTATGTCTTTTAGAGTTCTCATTGTGCTTAGACATCCTTGATACACTGTTTTTTGTCAAAGCGCGTGCTAACAATCAAAATGGAGAGAGAGAGAGAGAGAGAGAGATAGAGAGAGAGAGAGAGAGAGAGAGAGAGAGAGAGAGAGAGAGAGAGAGAGAGAGAGAGAGAGAGAGAGAGAGATGCCTATTTAGTTATTCCAAACAAAGAGCCTCGAGTCCAAGAAGAAGATTGCCACATTTGCATTGGATCTTTTATTGAATTCTACAGTGCCAATCTTCAATCTTAGTCTTCACAGTTGAGACTTTCAGCCACAATCTCAAGCAGAGGCCCTCCAGTTTTGCTTGAAGTGCAGTTGGCAGATGATATACTCAAACTGTTCATTACACAATTCAAGCAACCAAGTACTTCAGCATCATGAACAAAAAGGCTATACCTTTCTCTCTTTCCTCTTCAATTATTCCACTTCTAGGAAAACCAAATAAGTCACTAAAGGTAGACATCAGTTACCCTTTCAATAAGGTCATTGGCAAGGCATTTTAGCATAACAAGAAGGGAGAGAGGATCAAGTCCATAGATGGAACAAATGCCCCATGCTAGATTGGCAACCCCATATATATATATATATATATATATATATATATATAGTGGTTGTGTACCATGATATCATATGGTGGTATATACTTATGTTTGCATAGATCAGGCCAACAAATGGTAAATCTAACTGTACTGATGTGTCTAGCATGATTTATTTAGTATATTAGAAGGTTTTATCATGTTTAATACACCATAAGATTCCATTTTTGAGACTATGAAAATCAATGACTCACAATTCATGAATATCAGTTGTGTTTTAGTGCTTACCATGTGGCTTCCTGTGTAGTTCACTTGAGCCGCCATATCTTGAAGGTGAAACTCTGTGACAAACCAGCCTGTCTTGGTACCAAGACGGGCGTTTCCATGGGTGTACTGGAAGCTTTTCTTAACACCAATAAACTCTTCTTCTTCATTGAATATAGACTCGTTCGAACTGGTTGCAAGCCAGCATCCCCTGCTGTTACTCCTGTTTTCAGTCTTTTTTGTGAAAAAGTACCAATTTTCATGCCTGGTTGTGTTTTCTGTGTGCAAGAGATGCCCAATGAGAAAATGCATCAAGGCCTAAGCCAAATGCTAAACTATCCCCAATGGGCAGGGGAAGTACTGGTGAAGTTTTACACTGCAGACATCAGCTCAAGTCCATGATCAATGTGATACCTCTTATCCTATAACGGGATGTCTAAATCATAAAGTGGTTTGTCTTTGCTAATTTTAAAAAAATAAGCGATGCCTAATGCATGAGAAAATATATCACTGCCAGTGAACCACATACCTATATAGTAAAGTTATAATGATGTCAATAAAGAGAAAAACGAAGTATATGTTTGGATACAGAGGAGGTCTCTGATCCCAGGGGCGATTTCTATAAAAAAAGTTGGGATCAGGCAGTTCCCTACCAGTTACATAAGATCATAGTATATCTCATTATAGAACCAAACTCGGGAATTCCTATCCCAATGGTTTTCCAATGCCACATATTCTAATGGAGGAATGCCAAACAGGGTACAGTTTATCCAGGGCTATCCTTGTATGGATTTCTTACATACATCATGGATGTGTATAATTTTGGAAAATTTTCCTTATTGGGCCAGAACCTTGTGATGATTCAACGATAAATTTCCTATTCGGTCTTCGTCGCTTGAGGAATATGCCAAACAGGGTAAGTACTACATTCGTACGAATTTCTTACGTGCAACATGAATGTGTACAAATTTGGAATTTTTTGCTGATTGGTCTAGGAACCTTGATTATTCAAAAATTTCCCGATTTGGGTTACGTGGAAGAGTTCGCAATTGTTTTACATGTCGCTTTTCGGGTACGTAAAACATGCTTCTCATGCAAAATCAATATTAAAGCCACAAAATGTGCTCCATACATTTTGTGTTATTGGAGTGTTGGATCTTCATAGACAACCTATCTTCTAGAATTGGATCTTCATGGAGAACCAAATTTCTAAAATTTGATGCTTAGAAATCCTAAGTCCGTCATTTTAAAATTTTGTTTAAGAACATGCTTATAATTTACTACATGTTTGTCTCCTCCAATCATGATCATGTCATCAACATAGAGAAGTAAGATGACAATATTTCTTAAGAAACAAAGCAATATCAATATAACATGAAGTATAACCAAGTTTAAGCATAACAAAACTAAATGGGTTTTAGGATCATGTTTAAGACTATGCAGTGTTTTCTTAAGTGAAGCACTTTGCCAACAGGAACTGTATATTTATATGGTAGATCCATATAAACTTCTTCCTTCAATTCACCACTGAGAAAGGAATTTTTGATGTCCATTTGGTGCTTTCTTTCTTGATATTTGCATGGAGAAATTGCCTTTAGGATCAGAGATCTAGCCGCACTTATGATCATTGTCCTGTCAGCATAAAACTCCATGGGCTTACCCTTTCCCTCAGGTTGTGACTTGCACAAGGGGTGACACCCATGGGATTTGAACTTAGACTGCCCGTCTAACAGCCTAAGCCCCATCCCATTACAGCAAACCCTTTTGGGGAATATAGTGCTTCCTTGAAAGATAGATCTCTTGAAACACTAGATGATACCCCCACTTCAGTACTTTTATAAAAAACATTCCATGCATCTTATGTCAATCCATGATGTGCAAATTTGATGCAAAAAATTTCAACCAATGTTAGTATCAAATTTTGATATCATGTTAACCCCAAGCTGATTGTCCCTGGTCTCAGCTTAGCTTCCGATGTCCGTTTACTAGATGGCCTAATCAAGCCATGGGAAGCTTTGCTAGGCCTAGAGCAGGACAACCCCAAAAACTATTTTCATGTGAGAGAAAACAACCAAACCAAATGAATAAATTATGCAATTCATTCCAATATGAGAGAGAGAGAGAGGTACCTAGTAAGTTCCATGGATCACAAGAGTAGAAATCGACCTCGGCAATTATTTGATATCTCAATATGTTCTTATTCTTAGGGATCAAATACTCCTCTATGAGTTCGTAATCAGTAGGAAGAAACTTATAACCGGCTAACGAGGAGAAAGACATGATTAAGCAGAAAACAATATTGCCTCTCAACCTGCAAGCTCACTACAGCCTTCACCATGAGCACTTATTTATACTAAAATGAAGGGGGTCAAATCTTTTCTTGTTTGCTTCCACGCGCCTTATGTTTCCTTCTTTAGCTCAAGCAAATCTTGTTTGATTTGGTGTAATACATTTTACCCTCTCACATAGTGCATGTATTTAATGTATGCACTCCCCTCCTTTGGACTGAGTGGTCAAATCTTGTTTACCATTATAAGACAACTTAAAAATTGCTAAACATGACCTAGGGATGCAAATGGGTCGGATCTGGAGCAGGTAAATTCATGGGGGAGTGATTCGGAACAGCCAAAAATTGCAAGACCTCCATCCTGAATCTGACCCATTTGCATCATGACCTAGTGTGGTTTATGGATAAGTTAGATATGGTTGCCCCTAGACCAACCATATCAACAACCTTAGGGGCACGTTTGAAAGTAAGAAAGACGTAGAAAAAGTGATACAAAGTAGAAAAACTGTATGATTCTGTTGACCCTTCCAAACTAGAGAGAATTTTTCTAAAAAATAACTTTTTGATAAGAAACATTCCTTCAGGAAAGGGGCGGAGGAATGCTCTTTACCAAGAAAAATGGAGATTTACACTAACTACTACCCATCTTACCACATGTCACTACCACCCACCATCCCACAATCACCACCATCACCCACGTCCTCAAAAACCGCCTTCCCTACGATGATTTTTCACTATCCATCACCACCACCACTACCCACCTCCCGAAAAACCGCCCTTCCCACCATCCATCACTACCCACCATGTCTCACTTCCCGAAAAATGATACCGGAGAAGCTCCACCACCACCATAATGATGACCCACCATCACCCACCTCTCCAAAAACTGCGTTGGAGAAGCTCCACAACCACCACCACCCTCCTCTTCTCTCTTATTTTTTTAAGATTTTTCATTTTATTTTTCTCATGCTATCCAAACAAGTGAAAAAAATTTATTTTAGAAATTTTATAGTATCAAAACTTCTCATAGGAAAATTTTTCTTTTTCCATGAGAGTTTTTCTTGCTTCCAAGCGTACCAGTGCAACCACTGTTGTGAGCTGCATTTGCTCCATAACATTGACTCCATGGGGAAATATCATTCCATGAAAAAGACCCGAGACTATGTAAAATGGAAAACGTTCATTTTAAGGTAGTGGACCCTTAAAACGATCCAAGGAAGCTTTTTCACTTACTGGAGTGAGAAAAAAGACGACTCTAATAAGATAACCAGTAAACATGAGTAGGCAAGGGAAGCCAACAGAAGGTCACTTTTCAAGCATTAGTAAAGCTACTATATGAAGCTTCGTCCAAAGGGTGAGGAAGTGAAGTGAATAAGAAAAGAACTGAGCGAGCGAAGCAAAGCAGTCCCATGAGATCTGAAAGTGCATAACAAGACTTTGTCTATATCATCATCTGAAGAAGAATGAGTTAGGCAATCAACAAGTAGGTCAGGCTTTTGCTCGCTATGCTAATAGTGATTAGCCTTTGTATCAGCAGAAATCCCTAAGTATCACCTGCCAGAAGCTTTGCTTTCGGGAATAAAACTAACAGCTAAAGCTAAGAAGCCTATCACTAGCTGCATCGCTCCTTGATCAACAGAGAGGAACCAACAAAGGATCAAGCGCTTTGACTTTGTCCGTTGTGTGATCGTTGCAAATTTTTTTTTTTCTTTTTAGGAAGGAAAAACTTTCGCAAGGTCCACTTGTAACGCCCCGGATTTCCAAAACAAAGCTAAGTTAAAATTTTTATGAATTTCTTTTTTTTTCCTTTGCAGCGAAACTTAGAAAAGCTTTTATCAGCGGAATCATACAATAATGAGTCGTCAGTTTTAGAAAACTCCGGGCACATTACAGGTTTGTGGTCAAGCAAGTCATTGACCACCAAAATGTTCTATTTTTATCGAAAACCACATGTTTATTACAACATCACTGCTTGGAAAAGCAGTATAGGTTTAATAAAAAGAAAGCAGTACAACTTTATCTAGAGAAACCCTGAAACTCAATGCCGCCTTGCTTCGCATATCGCAACGCAAGTCCAACACCTGAAATATTCATAAAACGGGGTCAGAACCACTGATGATCTGGTAAGAAAGCAATCAAACATTCATTCAACTCAAGTAAATGCGTTGACCACTCCGGGTCGCAGTTCGCAATAACGACGGTCAAGTCTCCATGACTTAGCTCATATCGCAAGAGCCTCCTTTGGGCTATGAGTTGAACATCTGCTCAAGTCTTCATGACTTAGCGCAAGCCTCTTCAGGGTTGTGATTTGAATCTCTTGCTCAAGTCTTCATGACTTAGCGCAAGCCTCTTTCAGGCTGAATGTCGTGCTCAAGTCTTTATACTTGGCACATCCGTATCCTACGTATCTAAGGACAATTCCTCAAGCTTCGCTTAGTCGTGCAGATACAACACAGGTCTTTGCTCAGTCAATCCAGTCGTATACCGATCATGACACCTTCATAAAGGTTATGCAGGACTTGACTCAACAATGTCCATCCACTCATACATTCAAGCATCGCTGAACCTAGAGCTAATGCATTGTTTCGATATTTAACCTCTTCCACCCTTGGTACGTGGGTGAAGCATTGTTCGGGCATCAACTCGACATTCTGGAGGTTGATTATTTCATGTATTTTAGATACCCCAGAGGCCTGTTGACCCTATTCATAGTAGGACGGTGTATTTCAATCTGGAGAACCCTACTAAGCCCAATTCGGATGCATCCTCTACTTGCAGTAGTTGGGTTCAATCCTTAAATCTTAACGATAACCCCAACCTCAAAACCCATGAGTGACTGAGGCCATCGTGGACTCTATCAGGTCCAAAGTCAATACGTGTCACTTAAGGTTGTACCATCACTATCATTCCACAATGAACATAATTTCTGAAGGGGTCTGCCAGTCTTACGATTACTTGGTCAGATATTGCATGTCATTTTAGGTAGCCCGTGCCTCAGCACTATGAAGATATGTACCCGACCCCATTCAGTATGCCTCAATCACGGTCATCAACTGAGGGGGATACCCCTAACACGATCATCAACCGCGGGGTATATGCGACCTTAAGTTTTATTCATATGCATGCTTAACTCTGCTCTCGGCACTGCGCCCATCACGAGCATCTCACCTCTTTCGGGTGAAAACAACACACTCTGGCTCTGCGTTCCTTACGAGCCTGGTTGTATAACAGTTCTCAATGAGCATGCATATGACTCGATCTTAATGGATTGGTCACTCAGCGTATTTTTATGCAACGAGCTCATAACCTAGTCAAGGTGCTAGCACTATTCTAGCGCAGCGGCCCTTACGAGTAAGGTGCTCTTACAGGTATCAGAGAGACGAGCCATTCTAGCATCGTTATGTCATTTAACCAGTTCAGGCAGCTCTTCTGCCAACCATTTCGCCAGCACCTCCCCTGCTCCAACGGCAGGAGTGCGGCGATCCTTTCTACGTTGTAGAAAGTGTTCAACGGACTGGGTAACAACTCCTCTTTATGACAGAGTAACCTGCTATGTTCTTTCTGAGCTATTTCTAGCTTCTTCAGAAATTCCAGCAACACTTTCTCTCTTTGATGGAAAAAGCATGTGTTTCCTTTAACCATTTCAGCGGCATCTCTCTTCTTTGGCGGAAAAATCTCTATTCTTAACTCGGGGATGGATGCACACCGTCGTGCTTACCCCGCATCCATCAAGGTTGATTGGAACCTTGGGCCATAGACAAGTCATACATAAATAACTTAGTCTTTACGAAAAAGCGATTTTGCACAAAAGTGAAGTCTTTCCAATAGGGGTTCTATTCGTCAAGCAAAATCTTGATCGAGGAGTGGTAAGAGAATCATATCGACGATTTGGAGTTGATCTCCATTTGAACGCTCATTTACACACCATATATGTAATAGCAAAAGTTTGTGCTTTATATAACGGTGGCGTAAAAGAAATGCATATACTTATTGTTCGGGGTGTGTAACCGAACAAAATATTATATATATATATATATATATATATATATATATATATATATATATATATATATATATATATTTGTAGAAAGCAGGAGCATTGGCGTCATTCAATGCGATGACATAATGTAAGTGCATAATCAGAAATTATAGAAAACAGGGAGCCTTGACATCATACGACGCGACGACGAATGGTAAACTACACGAGCCTTGGCGATATAAGACGCGACGGCCATTTCCAAATGATATACACCAAGTTTGATATCTAACGATAGTTATAAGGTGAGCGAGTGAACCCCGAAGTGTCCTAAAGGGCTCAACAAAAAACTAGGGCGAGATACCATTTTTAAGAACACATATATTGCATATTCAACATATATATTCGACAATAGTTACGAAGCGAGTGGGTGAACACAGAAGTGTCCCAAGGAGCTCAACCAAGAACTAGGATCAGATACTACTTCAGAAAGTATATGCTATATATAAACAAACAAATACTTGAGAAAGATGGATCAACGAAGCGAGCTTACTTCAAATCATGGAAGAAACAACTTCGAACGGGGTTCGAGCCTTCCTTCGAGAGGTTGGACTAGGTTAGATGAGGTTGACCTAGTTGAGAAAGAGGAAGAGCAGGTCAAGCTGCTCAACCTAAGTGGTTTGAACCAAACTGGGTTCGGTCCAAGTCAACTGGGTTCAGCAGGTTCAGACTTAGCCCAAACTGGCTGGGTCTGGGTTCAGAAAATCAAACCAAAGTTTGGGACTAAAAAGGAATTTGACTTTGACTTCAAACCCAACTAGGTTCAAGTCAAGTCAACTAGGTTTGGACCAGATCAGGCAGGCTCAGATCAACTGGGCTAGGTAGGGGAGGTTTAGGAGAGAGAGAGAGAGAAGGCTAGAAAGGGGGGGGAGGATTTTTCTAAAGGGGGGTACACCTTTATTTATAGAAAATATTACTTGGCCTCAAAGTAATTCTTTTTACCCCTATGCCCTTAGCTTTTCAGAAATTCTAAGAGGTTCATTTTCAAGTGGGGCCCACATGGGATATTTTGTGGGTCCCACCGGATATTTTTTGAGGAATATTTTCGTGGGTCCCACCAACATTTCTGTGGGTCCTGCAAAAATTTTGGGTTTTCGGCGATTTTTTCCAAAAAATTCTGAGTACGTCATTCTCTTCGTATTGACGTAACTAAGGAAGTTGGCTTGTACAAATCTTTTGATTTTATTCAGGAAGGAAGTTATGACTCTTTGACGATTTGAGCATATATTTGCGAAGATACGAATATCCTAAGCACAACTGGTTCGTACAAATCAATTTGATTCATATTTCGGATTCAGATGCTATTTTCACCTGGAAATGCCTCATGAATTTATTCAGAAAGTTACTGAAAAATTACGAGTCTTACACCAATTGACCTTTTGAAAAAAAAATTTAGAAAACAACATGCCTCCGTTTTTGAAATTTGCAAGAAAATGGGGAGACGGGGCCATATTTGAGAGATCATTCTGGTTAGTGAGAAATCATTCTGACAAGTTGGTCTAATTCCAGAAAAAATTTGAATGACCCAGAATGACAGGGTCAGAATCCTATTTTTTTTGGTGAATCAAACCAACTCAGAATAATCTATTTTTTTGTGGAGATTCTGAAACACATAAAGGAAGATGCAGTATAAAATTTAGATTAAAATGATACCTAATTATATACGAATTGATAAAATAAAAAATAGACTAGAATAGAAAATATCCTCTACACATGATTGAATAAAATAAAACCTCATTAATGAATTGATCTAATGATCAAGCATGAGATTTATCATTTAAAATAATGGATGATGATAAAAATAATATAAAAATAGAATTAAAATATCTAAAAATAAAATTGAAAGCATTGAATCATAAATTAAAATTGATTTAGCCCATTGAATATGAGATTTGATCTATTAAAGATCAAATCTCATAATTATAGATGGCTAGAATGAAAATGCACAAATCAAGTAGTAATTCAAAAACATAAAATGAAAATTAACATAGAAAAGAAGTAGATCTACATTGATATTTATGAAATTAGAAAGAAATTGAAAGAAAAGACAAGATCTAACTATAAAAATTGAAAAATTATGAAAGAAAGGAAAGAGAGAAAAAAAATTAAAAGAGGGAAGAAAGAACTTACCTTTGGCTGAAGAGAGGGTCTTTTTCTCCCTATTTGGACCCAATCCTAAGGAGCAAAGAAGGAGAGAGAGAGGAGAAGAGAAAGAGAGAATTCTTTTGATTCTCTCAAATTTTCAAGTTATGGAAAAGAGACCCGCAAGGGGTATTATTTATAGCCCAACTTGGGGGCTTCACATGGGGCTGGTGCCAACCTTATGTGGGTAATTTTTGGTTTTTTAAATGGGCATAATTGCCATTTTGCAAAAAATGTTGACACATGGCACCCCCTTGCAAGTGGGTGCCTATGTGAGTCTTTTCTAGGTTTTGTAAATGGGTAGAAGGGGAATTTGATAGAAATTTTGACACATGACACCACTTGACAAGTGATGCCCGTGTGTATTTTTAAAAGCAAAAAAGGGTTTTTTTAAAGGTGAATTAAAAAAAATGATTTTGATATAATTTTTTAAAATGCCAAGTGGCGGGCTTCTTTGAAAATGTATTTTTTTGTCTTTTTGATTTTATAATTAAGATGAAAAGTGAACTATGAGAAATAAAAAGGGGAAGTTTTAAGGTAATTGGATTCAAAAATCCAATTTTGATTTTCAAAATAATAATAAAAAAACAGATCTAGATTGAATTTTGAGAATTTTTTGCAAAAATATTGAATTTGGATTTAAAATTCAAAGATTATTTTTGAAATTGAGATAAAAATTAGATTTTGAATTTGAATTTGAAACCCAATAATTGATTTTGAATAAAAATTGGATTTTGAAACTGAATCTGAATCCATTTTGATATTTCAAAATCTAGATTGAATTGTGAATTGGATCCAAGGTATTTTTCAAAAGTTTTTTTTTAAAATGATGGATTTGAATTTGAAATTCAAGAATTAATTTTGAAATTAGGATAAAAATTGAATTTTGAAAAGGATCTAGATCTGAGGTTTTAAAAAAGATTGGATCTGGATCTTGATTTAAAGGAAATTGGTTTGAAATGAGAATCGAACCCTGAATATGGATTTTTGAAGAATTGAAAATGAAAAACCCAAATTCATGATAAAAATTGGGATTTAGATTTGGATTTAGGATCCAGCTCAGAGAATAAAATTGGATCTTGGATCTAAATCAGAATCCAAGAAGTGAAATTGAATATCATATGTTAGATTAATCTGAGTTCGGAAATTGATTCAATTTAACCTTCTGAATGGATGAGAAGGTGGATCCAGATTGAAAATGGATCCAAAATGATTAATTGGATCTCGGATATCCCATGAGATATTTCAGGTTAAAAAGAATAAATTGAACTCTGAATATAGATTTTTGAATGAATAAGATGAAAATCCAAGTCTGGGTTGAAAATTTGATACCAGATTCAGCATTGGATCCAATATCCGATTTGAAATAGATTAGATCTCGGATATTGATAAGATATCAAATGAAGGAATTGATTCGAGTTCGAATTGGGACTTGTCCCAGTTTAGAAAAATGTTAGAAACAATGTTCTTAGTAAATTTTTATTTTTTTATTTTTGCCCTCCAGGGGTAAAACACGGTACTAAACTGTCCTGAATTAATTTGAATTGTGTAGGTTTAGAACGAACTGAATCAGAAGCCAATTATACTAAAGTGAACTAAATTTGGAGCTAAAACACTAGTTCAACCAACTGGGATTAGCTCGATTTGAACTGAATTGAGTTTAAATGAGCTAAAATAAGCTAAAATGAAGGTCCGGGTGTGTGAAAAGTGACTTTGAACTGGACCATTCAAACTCTTGAGGAACTTAGATTAGACTCTTGAGGATAGGATCTACTAGATTTGGCTGACTCAGAGATAACCTGCCTGAAATTCGAGCTAAAAATGAGTTTATTTCTCTTGAAATAAACTAAATTTAGCTTGAATGAATTGACACAACTTATTTGTGAGCTGAGTAAAGCTAGAAATGACTGACATTCTAACTCTTCTGAACTTAGAATGTACTTGACTATGACAGACAAACAAAAGGGCTAAGGGTGACTCAGGGGCAAAATGATAATTTTATTATCAAAACGGGGTAAATTGATCTCTAGACTGGGATAAACCTAGGGGTGAGACTCGACACCGCCCTGCAGAGGATTTGACATATGTGAAATGAGATGTCCGTAACGGGTTTGAAAATTTTGGGGTGTTTACAGATGCTCCTCTTTGCTGCTAAGGCGGTTGAAAGCCGAACTTAGTAGCAAAGAAAAATACACCAAATTTTGAAATAATAAAAAAATACCCGAGTTAGAAAAATCCAAACTGGGTGTGGAAGAATGATTGTGTAAATGATATTCACGAAGTGAGTTTGTAAAACGTGAGAAGAATTAAGATCCCTAAAGCTTTGAAAAGGGAGATTGATAAAGGAAAAGTCACATGTTTGAGACAAAATAAGCTTTTACAGAAATTCAGGTTTAGCCCTTAACCTAGATGAGACAAAAAATACCTCATGAAATGAGGCTCAGGTTTAACCCTTACCTGAATGGGGATGAAAATACCTCAAGAAGTGAGGCTCAGGTTTAACCCTTACCTGAACGGGGAAATAAAAATACGAAATCCTCAAATGAAGAGACCATGATGGGACTTTTGGATTTGAAAAACAACTGCCCATGGCGGGACAATAGGGGAAAATAGGACATATCGAATCGGATATCAAGTTCTTAACTTGTGTCGAGATAACAAAAAATATTGCCAATAAGATTGTAGTTGATTCAAAATGATTGGAATGTGCACATCTGTGCAAAAAGTATTCCCTCTTTCTACCTAGAGTATTACCTCTAATTGGGCTAACTCCATAGAGTCAAGAATCCAATTCAAATTTGTTGTTGTTGAGTTTCTTCAAGGAAGATATTCATTTCCTTGATATGAAAAGAGAGAAAGTATTCTCAGTTTCATAAAAGCAATTGGATGAAAAGATATTGATAAAAGAATTTCACATAGATAAAGATGATTCCTAGCAATTTTGGCAGCTTGATATCTGGGATTTATCCATGATGCTCTTTTTGTACTCTTTGAGATATAGAATTGAGTTTTCTTGGGGTTTGACGAGAATTTTATCACATCAGCCTTCAACTTGGTGATATTCTGATTTTCCCTAAAAGGACATGTTTGATGCTCCTTCAACTTGGAGATGTTCTGAGTCTTCTTTGGTCTCATAAATTAGATTTGATAATGTTGTCTCTTTGATTGAAATTTCTTGATGATAACAGTGATCAAATATCTTTTAGGGTTTGGTGGGAGGTTCATTGCATCAACCTTCAACTTGACGATGGTTTGAACTTTCCCTGGAAGGACACATCACATACTCCTTCAACTTAGAGATGTTTCAAATCTTCTTTAGCCCTGGGGTCTAACACATCAATCAGTCTTCAACTTAACGATGATTGAGGGATCCCTTTTGCATATAGTTAATTGTAGCTTGAATAATTAGAGAGATATTGAGTGGATTCTTTTTATCGCTCAAGATATTTTCACTTCCTTATTACCAGAAGAATGATATTTAAAAATATGTCATAACTGTGATCAATATCAATTCACTTATGGCTTTTCAACATCCTTGGATTTTCATCTGTCGGCCATATCGAGGATCTTTCTTCATCCTTTGGTTGACCAATAGAAAAATCTTGAACTTTTGTTCCTTTTTGTTGAAGTTTTGTCCTTTTAGAGAGAATATTGAAGGTAGTTCGAGTTAATTCTTATGTATAATAAAAATTTGGAATCAACAAATATCTTTGGTAGCACACTGGCAATATGTCCTGGAATTCTTTGTGAGAGAGTTCACTTGATGTTAGATTGATAAATCTGTAGCTAAGCATTGGACCTTGAAAAAATTTGTTATTTGAAAAAGTTGAGTTTTTTGAAAGTTTGATTAGTATAAAACTGAATTCGGGAAGTTCAACTAATGAAAAACTGGATTTGGGAAGTTTGACCAGTGTAAAACTGGATTTAGGAAGTTCGATCAGTGTAAAACTGGATTCTAGGAAGTTTGACCAGCGTAAAACTGGATTTTAGGAAGTTCGACCAACGTAAACTGGATTTAGGAAGTTTGACCAGCGTAAACTAGATTGAAGAAGTTCGACCAGTGTAAACTGGATTTAGGAAGTTTGACCAGTGTAAACTGAATTTAGAAAGTTTGACTAATGTGAAACTGGATTTAGGAGGTTCGACCAATGTAACATGGATTTAGGAAGTTTGACTAGTGTAAACTGGATTTAGAAAGTTCGACCAGCGTAAAACCGGATTTAGAAAGTTCGACCAGTGTGAAACTGGATTTAGGAAGTTCAACCAGGGTAAACTGGATTTAGAAAGTTCGATCAGCGTAAACTGGATTTAGGAAGTTCGACCAGCGTAAAACTGGATTTTAGGAAGTTCGACCAACGTATCCTGGATTTCGGAAGTTCGACCAGTGTAAAACTGGATTTAGGAATTTTGATCAGTGTAGAACTAGATTTGGGAGGTTCGACCAGCATAACCTGGATTTAAGAAGTTCAACCAGTGTAAATTGGATTTAGGAAGTTCGACCATTGTAAAACTAGATTTAGGTAGAAAGATAAAATTGCAACCCAAATGTTCAAAAATGACTGACATTGATAAGATTGTAACCCGAAGGTTGGAAAATGATTGAAATTGATAAAATTGTAACCCAAAGGTTGGAAAAAGATTAAAATTGATAAAATTGTAACCCGAAGGTTGGAAAATGATTGAAATTGATAAAATTGTAACCCGAAGGTTGGAAAATGATTTGAAATTGATAAAATTGTAACCCAAAGGTTGGAAAATGATTGAAATTGATAAAATTGTAACCTAAAGGTTGAAAAATGATTTGAAATTGATAAAATTGTAACCCGAAGGTTGGAAAATGATTGAAATTGATAAAATTGTAACCCGAAGGTTGGAAAATGATTGAAATTGATAAAATTGTAACCCGAAGGTTGGAAAATGATTGAAATTGATAAAATTATAACCCGAAGGTTGAAAATTTATTGAAATTGATAAAGTTATATTCCGAAGGTTGGAAAATGATTGAAATTGATAAAATTGTAACCCAAAGGTTGGAAAATGATTGAAATTGATAAAATTGTAACCCAAAGGTTGGGAAATGATTTGAAATTGATAAAATTGTAACCCAAAAGTTGGAGTTTTTGGAAATCACTAGTGCGAGAACTGGGTTTTTAGAAAAAGGATTTGATCTTAGGATTAAAATTTTTGAAAATGGCCAGTACGAGGACCGAGTTTTGAAAATGGTTCAATCTAGGATCAAATTTTTTGAAGATGGCCCGTAAAAGGACTGGGTTTTGAAAATGGTTCGATCTAGGATCATTTTTTTTAAATGGCCAGTTTAAAGACTGGGTTTTGACTTGTAAGCTGAATTTGGCAAAATATTGGTGTTCTAAGAATTTTTTATGACTGTGATCATAATTTTATGAAAATTTTAGGCTCAGGAAGATTCACAATTTGAATGAAACATTATAGAGGACTGTGTTTCTTCTATGAATGGTCTGAGGATTATCTCTTATCCTACATGAGAAATTGACAAAAATTATTGAAAATTGATGAAAGATTTTGTTTGATCTTGCCCGCATATAGAATCTTTGAAGTAAAAATGAATTTTTATAAAAGATCAACTCAAAAGTTGGGTTTGCCATGACTGGTTTGAAAATATGATTTTGAAAATGTTCAGTTTGAAAACCAGTAAAAATTTATTTTTGAGAAAAGGATTAACTCGAAGATAGATTTTGAAAAAGACAAATAAAATAAAATTTTTGAAAGGAAGGATCAACTCGGAGGTTGATTTTGAAAAGATGATCAACACGAGGGTTGATTTTGATCAACAAGAGGGTTGATTTTTAAAAAATGATCAACATGAGGGTTGATTTTGAAAAATGACCAACATGAGGTCTGATTTTAAAAAATGAGCAACACGAAGGTTGATTTTGAAAGATGATCAACACGAGGGTTGTTTTTTTTTTTTTTTAAATAATCAACATGAGAGTTGATTTTGAAAGATGATCAACACGAAGGTTGATTTTTGAAAAAATGATCAACACGAGGGTTGATTTTGAAAAATGACCAACATGAGGTTTGGTTTTGAAAAATGATCAACATGAGAGTTGATTTTGAAAGATGAGCAACATAAGGGTTGATTTTAAAAAAAATGATTAACATGAGGGTTGTTTTTGAAAAATGATCAAAGCGAGGGTTGAAAAATAATCAACACGAGGGTTGATTTAAAAAAAAATATCGGTTTGAAAATAGTTTTTTGCAAAAGATGATCAACACGAGGGTTGATTTGGAATGGTCGATTTGAAACCAGGTTTTGTAAAAGAAGATCAACACGAGGGTTGATTTGAAATGATCGGTTCAAAACTAGTTTTTGCAAAAGAAGATCAACATCAGGGTTGATTTGGAATGACTAGTTCGAAACCAGTTTTTGTAAAAGAAGATCAACACGAGAGTTGATTTTGAAAAAGATTGGTAAAAAATAATTTTGATGAAAATACTCAATTTAAAGGTTAAATTTTTGAAAAGAGACCAGCAAAAACTAGTTTTGACGAAAAGACTCAACCCAAGAAAAAAGATTGTTGCTTTGAAAGCTCTCGGTGATCCTGATTGAGATTTTTGCAAAAGAAATTTTTTAAAAAGGATTTTACAATTTTAGACAGATTTGTACAGGTAGTCCTATTGCTCTTATAGATGATCTCAAGATTGTTCCTTATGGGAACGGATAGAAATTTGATAAAAATTGATGATGAAAGATTTTGATCATGCCTGCATACAAGACATTTGAAGTGAAAGTAGAATTTCAAAATAAAAGATGCCCCAGTATAGCAAAGGAAGGAGATATTAGAAAAAAAACATGAAAAAAATTGATATTTCATTGATGTATTGAGGAAAGGATGACAAATTAAGGCAAGAAATGAGATCACATGTCCTTACAGAATGACAAAAGTAAAACGAAAGAGATGAGAAAACATTGGCCTTGTTGCTCTTAAGGTGTTGATGAGATGGCTGGTTTGTCCTCTTCCTTGTCTTCCATTAGAAGATTTTTATCAATGTAGTCTTGAATGATGTTCTTGAGAACAAAGCAGTACTCGATATCATGCCCGAATGCTCGATGGAACTCACAAAATTGATCCTTAAACCTTCCCCTAACGACAATAGGATCAATGACTTTTGGGAACTTAATCATTTCTTTGGCTAGCATATACTCAAGGATTTCTTTGCGCGGTTGGTCTAAGGGAGTAAAGTTGCGAGTAAAGCTCCAATTATCGTGCTTCAGTTTTTCTTGAGTTTTTGATTCATGATGAGAGCTTGATTGGCACGGCTTGTCATTCTGTCTGCAAATGTCCCTCTTTTTGCCTTCATTGTTGTTTATAGCGGTATTCATGGGGAAGGTGATAGGTGTCTTTTTCTTGGTGTCTTGATAGCTCTTCGAGAGCGTGAGGCTCTCATACACATCATTTTCTATCCCCATTTTGAGTCATTCGGCTCGTTCTACCAATTCGATAAAAAATCGTGATGGAGAGGTAGAGATCAGGCCCCTCAGAGGTTGGAAGGAATTATTCAGGATCACTGACAATGCATGCCCTTCTAATATCGGATCCCTCATTCGATTGCAAGTGGATCTCCACCTGTAAATAAAGTCTCTGACCTTTTTGCCTTCTTTCTGCCTGAGGTTGCAGAGATGGTTCAAGGTTGGCAATGCCTCAACATTAAAGAGAAAATGTTCAATAAACAAGTTGGCAACCTTGTCGAATTCTTGTAATTCGATTGGATTGATGTGCTCTGAGTACCATTTTGTCGTTGTTCCATCCAAACTGCGAGGGAAGCATATGAATAAAGCTGGGTTGTCCCTTTTGAACCTTGCACATTCGGCGAAGAACATTGCCAAATGAGCTTTAGGATCGTCTAATCCATCAAATTTGATAAATTTCCTGGGAAGATCTCCCGGGTCATCATCCCCTTCCAGCCCATTATAGAAGTCTTCACATGTGTAGATCTTCTTACCCATATCCTGGGCTTGTAGGTCCTTGACCATCCTGGTCATTTTTTTTAGCTGGAGTTGGATTGGATCATCGACTGTTGGCTGCAGCCTTGACTGTTAGAGTTCAGAGAAATGCCTCTTGCTCTTCATTTGAGGCTTCTTCCACGAAATCTACCCTTTTTGAATCACTATCAAGCTAAACCCTTTTCTTCATAACTTTGACAGGTTTCCTCATGGGATTTTCCTTGGATTTCTTCTTAGATGGCCTTTTTCCTGAACCTACCTTGGCTTGCTCTGATTGCATCTTGATCATCATCTTTTAAAACAAATCGTACATGGCAGGATTGATGCCATCATCGCATGTTCGACCTTGTCCTTTGGCCGATTTTGGAGAACCCATCTCTTCTTTGTTGTTGTTGATGTTGTACTGAGGCATAACTGTTTTCTTCTTGGATCTCGTCCAAACCACGTGACAATGTCAAAGCTCTCTGCTGAACAAAAGAGGATGGTTTAGACTGAAGATTTTTTTGAAAGATGATGGAGATATCAAGTGGATAATTGCGTTATTGCATTATTAGGGATTGGGTCATCATAAAAGTCATGATAATTGCATTATTACTCCCAAAAAGGAAGTGAACAACTAAAAATATGCCTTGTTATCCAAACAAGGTCACCAACCATGATAAAAGAATGAGTAAGAAAACAAAAGATTTGGGCTGACAACTTCCCATTGCGATGATCAAGGGATTTACTGGAAAATATGAGGAAAATAAGGAGAAGAGATTTTGAAAATAGATAATAGGGTTAAAATATAGGGATCGAAATCCAGGAGGAAAGGAAAGAGAAAAATTCATAATTGTTGAGAAAAGTAGCAGGCAAGACCAGATAGATCAAGATCCAAAATGATGAGAAAGAAAAAAAGGTATACGTCTGAAGTTTTGGAAAACAAAGGAGATTTTAGAAAAGATTTCCAGGGTTTTAAGAAAATCGATCTAGAGAAAGAGGAAAATATACACCTGGATTTTCAAAAAAGGGAAAATTTTGAAAGAAAATATCCAGGGTTTGAGAAAGATTAATCTGAAAAATATAAGAAAATATAAGAAATAAACAAGCATCACAGAATCATGACAAAATTGTACAAACAAGGATGCGCAAACAACATTCCCTAAAAGTTGACTCTAAATGCAGAAGTTTTGAAATGACTGTAGGACCCTGATCCTAACTTTAAGGTTTAGATCATCTAAATCCAATTAAGATATGCCGATATACTCAAGTCAAAGCTCAAAGTACGTAGCATAAAAATATCTCTAATTTTAAGGTAATGGTTTTTCAACATCCTTGAGTGTCTGCCGATATACTTCGGACTATGGCCCTTAGTACATGGCAGAGGGGTTTTAAACCCAAATAAGTGGCCCAATTGTGAGGCTTTGTCTCAAACTATGATTCATGGAAAAAGCTCAGCAACGTGAAGACCAGGACAATATAGGTAGGAGACATTTTTAGAAATATGATCAACATGCAATAAATCAAATGTCTTTAATGCAAAGTTCTAAAGAGATAAAATTTTGGAAAGCATAAAGAAACACAGACTTGCATAAATTGTTTGCATTCAATCCCTAGTTTGATAAGGGTTGTATTAGACCTAAGTCTAAGTAAACATGAATAAAATCTCCTCAATTTGATCCTACCAAACCATACTTAAGCTTATATGCATTACGTCAGCTGGGTCAGAGTTTGGGCTCCTAAGTTTTGTATGAAAATAAAGCTGACATTTGTAGAATAGTAACTTAAACAATTTTAAGCAAGGCAAAGGCATAGATTCAACCAGATGAAGATGAGTCCCATCTCGGTTGCTAAAACTGTGATCGTTGCAAAAAATTTCCTTTCTTTTTATGAAGAAAAAACTCTCGCAAGGTCCACTTGACCTTTTGAAAAAAAAAATTACAAAACAACTCGCCTCTGTTTTTGAAATTTGTAGGAAAATAGGGAGACGGGGCTCGCTCGTTGGTACGAGGTTCAACCATTCCTGGCACCTGTGATCGTTGCAAAAAATTTTCTTTTATTTCTTTTTAGGGGAAGAAAGAGAAAAACTCTCGCAAGGTCTTACTTGACCTCTTGTAAAGATATTTTGAAATTACTCACCTCCGTTTTGAAATTTACGGGAAAATGGGAAGATGGGATTAACTCGTTGGTACGAGGTTCAACCATTCCTGGTGCTTTTACTAGGGGTAATCGAACCAATGATCGAATTTACGCCTTTGCATTGCCTAAATTTATCTAAGAGATTATTCTAAGTCCTAGATGCAGATTGAATCAGGCTTGCCCTATGATTTTGAACTTTAAAAATGTGTACGCTTTGGAAAGGATTTCAGAGATTTGTATTTTTCCAAGTGATTTTCAAATGGATTTGAAAATATCTTTCAAGAAATGACTTTAAAGTTCAGAAATCGATTTTGCATTGAGGAGTTGGAATTTCAAATGAATTTGAAAGTTTTAAAATTTAAAGATTTTGAAATTGAATTCAAAGTTGATTTCTTGGAATTTGATATCAAAATTGATTTGAAATAGAAAATCGAAATTGGAGTATCAGTTTGATTGAGAATTGAATTAAGAAATCAAACTTGGAATGATTTGAATTTTAAAAAATCAGAATAGAATTGAATTTGAACTTTGATTTGAAATTGAAGAATTTTGAAGTTCAAAATTGAAAATGTAATTGAATCCGAAAATTATTTTGAAAATTAAAGATTGAAATTAAAATTTTGGGAATTAAATTGGAATTTAGAATTGGGAATTCAAAATAAAATTTGAATTTTGTTTTGGAATTTAAACTGAGGATTGAAATGAAATTCAAAATTTGAAGTTTTCGAATGGAAAATTTCAATTTGAGATGACAATAGAATTCAAAATTAGAATTTGAACTTTGAAAGAAATAGAAAATTGAAATTGAAATTGAAATTGAAATTAAATTTTGAAAGAAAATAGAAAATTGAAATAGAAAAAATGAAATTCAAAATTTGGAATTTAAAATTCAAAAATGAAGAATTGAAATTGATTTTAAAATTAAAATAAAATCAATATTTGAAATTTGAATAAGAATTTTGAAGTTAATATTTGAAATGAAAAGTAAAATTGAAATTATAATTTCGAAAATGGAAAAGGAGAATAAGATTGAAACATGAAAATTAAAAATTGAAAATTGAAAATTGAAAATTGAAAATTGAAAATTGAAAATTGAAAATTGAAAATTGAAAATTGAAAATTGAAAATTGAAAATTGAAAATTGAAAATGGAGATTTGAAATAGAATTTAAAATTAAATGAAATTGAAAATGAAATTGAAAAAGATAAGTCTGGATTTATGAATGGAAATCAAAAAAATGATTTTGAGTTTAGAAATGAAAATTATTTTGAAAATCACTTGGAGACTTTAAAAATAACTTGAAAGAATTAAAAATGATGCAATTTTATCTTAAATAATGAATGCATTAAAAGAATTTGTTTGAAATTGAATTTAAAAAGCAAATTTCATTCTTTTAATAAAATTAAAACAAGATTAAATTTTAATACATTCATGACTATGGCCACAAACATATTTCAATTTAATCTTTATTTAAATTCCAATAAAGAATAAAATTAATTTTATGCCTTTATAGAATTAAAACAAGATTAAATTTTCATATATTTATGACCATGGCCATGAATATATTCCAACTTAATCTTTATTTTGGATTCTAATAAAGGAAGAAAATGCATTTTTGTGAAATATGATGATTTTTGAAAAAGACTTAAGAGTGTAAGTCGATTTTTGTATTTTAATAAAGAATAATAAATTTAAGTATTATTCATATTCCGACTATTTAGTTTTATTTATCCTTTATTAAATAATGCACGTGTCATTTGTGTTTTTCCATGGTGAATTTCTTAAAAAAAGAAAACAAAAATGAAAGAAATACTTCAATTATGGAATTTAATCTAAATGCTCATTCATTCTAAACTAAGCATAAAATAAAAATTTCATTAATAAATTATTACAACACTTGAATGAATTTACATCAATTGAAAATAAAGAAAAGGAAAATCCTACAAAATAAGAAAACATGTTACAAATAAATGTAGGCATTTATGGATTTTTTTCAATTATTGAAAAATTGATAAAAATCCATAATTTAGCCTTTTTTATGTCCCAAAAACTAAAAGAAAAATCCATAAACATATTAGAAATTGATGAAATTTTATTTGAAGGTTACTAATAACTTTAAAAGTATCCTAGAATAAAAAAATGCAAGAAAAAGTTTGGAGAAAAACCTGAATTTTGGTTTTTTTATCCAAGTAAAATAAGACATTTCAAAATTGAGATATGTAAATCGACCCTTTCAGAGTATTTCAAATGAATGAAAGCCTAAAACAACTCAGATTGAGCTAAAACTTTATTTCATAGATTCCTACTTTTTAACGAAGCATCTCCTTTTTATAGATCTTGAAAAGCATTTTTAAAACTCGAGATATGATTAAAACATTGATAAATAAATTTTGAGATCAGGAAATTAAGCTTTGACAGACAAGTTTTTGTAATTTTCAAGTTTCAGAGGCTAAATTGATTCATTTTCTCCCAAATTTATGGGAGAAGTTGATCAGTTCAACCACAAAACATTTTCAAATTATAGATCTAAAAAAATGATCTCCCATTAGGGAGATCCCATCTGATCAAGTTGATCAAAAATCTGTAAAAGCATATGAAAGAAAATTTAATAGGTTTCTAATTTTTTATTCGGATGACAAATGAAAACTTAATGAAAAATTCTGAAAATTGTCATACATAAACTAGACATTTTAAGTAAAAAATGTGTTTTTACAGATCTAAAAAATGATCTCCCATTAGGGAGATATGAATTCAACAAGTTGGTTTTAAGTTAGAATAATGCCTGTAATTGAAAATAGATAGTGTCTTTACTTAAAATACAAAAGAAATATAAATAGTCTATAGAAATAAATGAAAATTTACATTAATAAATAAGACATGCAGATGAATAATATCCTTTTTACAGATTTTGAAAAGGATCTTCCATTATGGAGATATGACTCTAACAAAATGGGTTAAAAATTAAACCCTAAAAGTGACACAGTATAATAGGGTTACCGTTTTTTGCCATAAACAGATATGAAAACACCATAAAAATTAATGAAAATTGGCATGGAAAAACTAGACTCAATTCTAGAGATTTTAATTTTTACAGATTTAAAAGATCATCTCTTGTTAGGGAGAAAGCACTCCAACAAATTGGTCTAATTTTAGGGAAAATTTGACCGAGACCAAATGGTAGGGTCCGAATCTCGATTTGTTTGAGGGACCAAAATAACTCAGATTGATCTAATTTTTGGTGTGGATTATGAAAACATACTAATAAAAATTTGATAAAAAAATTAGATCAAAATAAGACCTAATTATATGCCAAATGATGAAGATAAAATTGGATCAGAATTAAAAATATCATCTCAACACAATTAAATGGAATAAAATCTCAAAATTGAATTGATTCAATGATCAAAACGTGAGATCTATCATTCTAGATCATTGATGATAATGAAAATGATATAAAAACATAAATGAAAATATATAAAATGAAATCAAAAGTATTGGTGCATAAATTGAAATTGATTTTGCCCATAGAACGTAGAATTTGATCTATTGAAGATCAAATCCTAATTTTAAATGGCTAAAATGAAAATACATAATGTAAATAGCAAATTGAATGAATCAAAACATAGAAAATAGAAAATAGAATTAAACTAGATTACATTGTTATTACACAAATTTGAAAGAAAATGCAAGAAAGGAAGAAAGGGGGGACGATTTTTTAGAAATTAAAAAAAATAGAAAGAAAAAATCAAAAGAAAAGGAGAGAGAGGGCCTACCTTGAGCTTCTTCTTCCTTGATCCAGCCATCACTCCAAGCTTGAGCCACCAATGCAAAGGAGAAGAGTTTTCTTCTTTGGAAAACTCATCAACCCCAAGGGAAAAGGAAGGAGAGAGAGAAGAAAAGAAGGGAAATAAATAACTTTTTTTTTCTCAATTTCTCAACTCTTCAACTTATGAGAAGAGAGACCCCCAAGGGGTCTATTTATAGTTTGAGAATATGGATGGCTTTTGCAAAATGATAGATATGGGACTAAAAAATCTCAAGAAGGAGATGCGAAGCCCATTTGGGTATTTTTTTTTTTGTAAATGGATAAAATGGTCTTTTTGGAAAAGCTTGGACACATGACACCCATCTTGCACATGGGTGCCCATATGGCAAAGGGGGGCTCACATGGGGTTGGTGCCAACCCCATGTGGGTCTTTTCTATCTTTGTAAATAGGCAAAATAGCCCTTTTGTCAAAAAAATTGACATGTGGCACCCTCTTACAAGAGGGTGCCCATATGAGTCATTTTCAATTTTCTAAATGGGTAGAATGGCCTTTCTTTTAAAAAATTTGACACATGGCCTCACCTTGTGGGTGAGGCTCATGTGGGTTTTTAAAGACAAGAGGGTTTTTGAAGGTTTGCTAAAATGACTTTTATTTTGTTTTTTTTTAAATGCCAAGTGGCGCCCCTCTTTAAAAACAATATTTTTTTTTATTTTGAAAATTAAAAAAAGGGGAATGAAATATGAAAGTGAAAAGGGGAATTTTTGAAAAAAATCAAACTTAAAAATTCAATTTTTGATTTATAAAATCTGAATTGGGCAAAACCGGATCCAGATTGAAATTTTGAGAATTTTTGCAAAACACTGAATTTGGTTTCTAAAATTTTAAAGATTATTTTGAAATTGGGGATAAAAATTGGATTTTGATTTTGAATTTGAAATCCCTAAATTGATTTTGAATAAAAATTGGATTTTGAAACTGGATCTGGATCCATTTTGACAATTTGTAATCAAAACTGAAATTTGAACTGGATCAAGGATATTTTTTAAGAGATTTTTGAAATTCAAAGGTTTATTTTTGGATTTGGGGATAAAAATTGGATTTTGATTTTAAATTTAAAATCCTCAATTTGATTTTGAATAAGAATTAAATTTTGAAAATGGATCTGGTACCATTTTGACATTTCAAAATCCAAACTGAATTTTGAATTGGATCGAGGGTATTTTTCAAAAGATTTTTGCAAAATGGTGGATTTGTATTTGAAAATCTAAAAGATTGATTTTGAATTCAGAATAAAAATTGAGTTTTGAAAAGGACCTGGATCCGAAGTTTAGAAAAAGATTGGATCTGGACCTCGATCTGAAGGAAATTTGATTTGAAATGGGAATCGAATCCTGAATATGGATTTTTGAAGAATTAAAATGGAAAAACCCCCAAATTCATAATAAAATTGGGATTTTGAATCTGGATCCAGTTCGAAGAATAAAATTGAATCTAAATTTAAATCAGAATCCCAGAAGTGAAATTGAATCTCAGATGTTAGATTAATCTAAGTTCAAAATTTGATTAAACTGAACTTCTGAACAGATCAGAAGGTGGATCCAGATTGAAAAGGATCCGAAATGGTTTAATTGGGTCCTGGATATCCGATGAGATATTCCAGGTTAAATGAATAAATTGGACTTTGGATATGGATCTTTGAACGAATCAGATGAAAAATCCAAGTCTAGGAAGAAATTAGACACCAGTTCCAACATTAGATCCAATATCCGAATTGAAATGGAGTGGATCTCGGATATTGATAAAATATTGGATGAAGGAATTGATCTGAGTCTGAATTTGGGATCTGTCCCAGTTCAAAAATTATTGAAAACAGTGTTCCAGATAATTTTATTTTATTTTTGTCTTCACCTTGCATGGGTAAAAACACAGTACTAGACTGGTCTGAACTAATTTAAACTGGATTGGATTGGAATGAACTAAATTTGATGTCAGTTATACTTAGATGAACTAAATTTAGAGCTAAAACACTAGCTCACCCAGCTGAGGCAAGCTCAATCTGGACTAAATTAAGCTCAAATGAGCTAAAATGAGTTGAAATGAGTTAAAACGAAGGTATGAGTGTGTAAAAAGTGACTTTGAATTGGAACTGCACCATTGAAACTCTTGATACACTCATGTTAGACTCCTGGGGATAGTATCTACTGGATTTGGTTGTCTCAAGGACAGTCTGGCTAAAATTTGAGCTAAAAATGAGCTTATTTTGCCTGAAATTGACTGAATTTAGCTCGAATGAACTGACATAGCTCATCGTGAGCTTAGAGAGGCTAGAAACGATCAACATTCTAACTTTTCTGAACTTAAGCTGAGCTTGGCTAAGTCTGACAGATGAAAGGCTAAGGCTAACTTAGGGGTAAAATGGCAATTTTATTAGCTGAATGAGGTAAAACTGACCTCTAGACCGAGGTAGACCTAGAAGAGACTCTATATCACCTTATAGGGGACTGTCATCTGTGAAATGAGGATGTTTGGAATGGACTTAAAAATTTTAGGGTGTTTACAGATGCCCCTCTTCACTGCTAAGTCGGTTGAAAGTCGAGCTTAGTAGTAAAGAAAACACACCAAATAAAATGCTCTAGTTAGGGAGAATCTGACTCGGTATGAAAGATTTGAGTTTAAATGGCCCTCACAAAGTGAGGTTCAGGCTTAATCCTTTATCCTGAATGAATTTTGAATAGGATGAAATCCTCGAGGATGAAAAGATTTTGATAAAAAGAATGAGAAAATCGTTATGGGACTTTTGGATGAAGGTCCCAAGATTGTGAAAATGAGGTCTCATGGCTAAGACAAGATAAGCCTTTTGAAAAGATTCAGGTTTTAGCCCTTGATCTGGATGAGATGAAAAATACCTCATGGGACGAGGTTCATGTTTGACCCTTACCTGAACGGGGATGAAAAATACCTCACGAGGTGAGACTCAGGTATAATCCTTAACCTGAACTAATATAAGAAATACCTCACGATGCGAGGCTCAAGAACAATCCTTAACCTGAATGGATATGAAAAATACTTCACGAGGTGAGGCTCATGGACAATCCTTAACCTAAATGGATATGAAAAATACCTCATGAGGTGAGGCTCAGGGACCATCCTTAACCTGAATGGATATGGAAAATATGGAATCCTTGAATGACGAGACCATGATGGGACTTTCGGATTTCGCACAAAGAATCCGAAAGGGGTTGCAAAAGGCAAGAAAAATGGGTGTTCCTAAAGTTTTGAAAAGGAGTTGATTGGGGCATCTCATGACTGAGACTGAATAGCTTTTGAAAATAACCTTTGGCCTGAAAATGAACAGTGGGACAGTGGAGACAATAGGGAAGATGTGCAGATCCGAGAGCCCAAGCACTCAGCCTAAACATAAGAGAAGGATCTTGAAAACTCCTGTTATCAAGTACTAAAAAGGGATGAATGGGGTTGCCAGGATGTTTCAAAAAGAAATCAAGTTCTTATTTCATGTCAGGGTAGCCAGGAAATTTTGACAACAAGATAAAGTTGTAGTTGATTCAAATGTTGAAAATGTGCACGTATGTGCAAAAGATATTTCCTCTTTTACCTAGAGTATTTCCTTCAATGAGGTTAACTCCATTAATTCAAGAGTCAAATCCAAATTTTGTTGTTGTTGGGCTTCTTCAAGAAAGTTATCTATTTCTTTGATATGAAAATAGATGAATTATTTTCAGTTTCATAAAAGCAAATGATGAAAAGACATTGATAAAAGAAATTTGCATAAGAAATGACGATTTTTAACAATTTCGGCAGTTTGATATCTAGGATTTTCCCATGATGATCTTTTTACACTCTTTTTGAGACATAAGATTGATCTCTCTTGGGGTTTGGCGAGAAGTTCATCACATCATCTTTCATCTCGAAGATGTTCTGATTTTCTCTGGAAGGGTACATCACACGCTCCTTCAACTTGGAGGTGATTCGAGTCTTCTTTGTCCCGGGAAATTAGATTGATGATATTATCTCTTTGATTGAAAATCATTTGATGATAACATAAATCAAATATCTTTTAGGGTTTGTTGGGAGGTTCATTGCATCAACCTCCAACTTGGCTATGGTTTGAACTTTTTCTGGAATGATTCATCACATGCTCCTTCAACTTGGAGATTATTCAAATTTTCTTTGTCCCCAGGGGTCTAACTCGTCTATCGATCTTCAACTTGACGATAGTAGAGAGGTCCCTTTTGCAGATAATCAATTATGCTTGCATTATTGAGAAAATTGAGTGGATTCTTTATCGCTCAGGATATTTTCACTGTCTTATTGCCAGAAATTTGTTTTTTAAAATGTACCATAGCTATGATCAATATCAATTTATTTCTAGCCTTTCAAAATCATTGAATGTTCCTTTGCGGTCATATCAGAGATTTTTCTTTCATCGTTTCGATTAACCAATAGAAAAAAATTGAATTTTGCTATTTTCGCAAAAAGTTTCACCCTTTTGAGAAAGAATACTAGAGGTAAATTGATCTGATTCTCTTGTGCAGTGAAAAATTTAAATCGATAAATAGTTTTAATAGCAAATTGGCAAAATGTCATAGAATCTTTTGTAAGTGAGTTACTTGATATCAGATTTGATAAATTCGTGGCTATAGTTTGGATCTTGAAAGTTCAATCATTGCAAAGATTGGGTTTAGAAGGACCAGTGTTGAACTGGGTTTGAAAGGACCAGTGCTAAACTGGGTTTGAAAGGACCTTCATAGTTGAAATTAAGAACAACATCGATTCACTTGGAACAACATCGGTTCACTTAAGAATGACATTGGTTCAATTAAGAACAACATAGGTTCACTAGGAATAACATCGGTTCAATTGAAAACAACATCGATTCTCTTGGAACAACATCGGTTCGCTTGGAACAACATTGGTTCACTTAAGAACGGTATCAGTTCACTAGGAACTACATCGGTTCAATTAAGGAGGGCATCGATTCAATTAAGAACAACATAGGTTCACTAGGAAAAACATCGGTTCACTTAAGAACAACATCGGTTCACTTAAGAACAACATCAGTTAAAATGAGAACAACATCGGTTCACTTAAAAACAATATCAGTTCAATTAAGAACAACATTGGTTCAACTAAGAACAACATCGATTCACTTAAGAACTACATCGGTTCAACTAAGAACACCATCGGTTCAACTAAGAACAACATTGGTTCACTTAAAGAACTATATCAGTTCAACTAAGAACAACATCGATTCAACTAGGAACAACAATTTTGAGAAAAGGGACCAGTACGAGGACTGGGTTTTAAAAATGGGTTCGATCTAAGATCGGCAATTTTTTAAAATGGCCAGTTCGAAGACTGAGTTTTAACTTGTAAGCTGTTTTTTTGTGAAATATTGGTATTCTGAAAATTTTTAATGATTGTAATGATGATTTTGTGAAAATTCTGAGCTCAAGAAGATTCACAATTTGACTGAACCATTATAGAGAGTTGTGTAGCTCTTATGAATGGTTTCAGTATTATCCCTTATCCTGAATGGGAAAGAAAGAAGAGATTGATAAAAATTTATTAGAAATTGATGAGAAATTGTTGATGAAAGATTTTGCTTGATCCTGCCCACATGAAATCTTTGAAGTAAGATGAGAATGTTCCTCCCCGGCACAAACCACGTTCACGATGGTTGTGCAGGAGCAAAACCTGTTACCAATGATCCAAGTTGGGGGTCCCTTGAACGAATCAAACTACTTGGCTTGATATAAAGTTGCCACTCTTTTTCTTAGTAGCAAATCCAAGTTGGGGTTCATTAATAATGAAAAAATTAAACCCTCAAATATGCGGATTTGTCTAATCTCCTGGATATGTGGATTTGATGGATATTTGAACCTGATTACATGTAAAAAAGAAGATTTGTTATGAGCTTTTACCATCTCAGTTTGAATTTGAATCTGAATTTGTTTAAGCAACATCCGATAACCGAATATGAATCATTTACACCCATACTTTGAGCACTTTATAGCCCATACTCACTTACTGAAGCCATGTTAGATCGGGTCCAAGTTACAAAAGATGGATCCGTCCATCTTACCCGACCCTGGTTCGGCTAAACCTTTAAGGCACATTTGGAAGAGAGAGAAACTCTCGTAGGAAAAAAAAGTTTTGCCTATGAGAGTTTTTGATATGAGTTCTCCAAAAGAAAGTTTTTCGCTTGTTTGTGTATCATGAGAAAAACAAAGTGAAAAAAATGTGAAAAAATGAGAGAGGAGGAGGGTGGTGGGTAGTGGTGAGATGGATGGTGGTTGTGATGGTGAGATGGTGGGTGGTGGTGGAGAGTGTAAAATTAAATTTTTTCTTGGTATAAAACATTTCTTTAACCCCCTCCTCCCATGAAAGAATGTTTCTGGTAAAAAAATGTACTTTTTAGAAAACTCTTTCAACGAAAAAGTCACTCTTATTTGGAAATGTCAAAAATCCATGCAAGTGTTCTGACTTTTCCAATCAAGAGAAAATTTCTCTTTGGAAGAGATTTTTTTAGGGCACGTTTGGAAGAGAGGCAAACTCTCATTAGAAAAAAAAGTTTTGCCTATTAGAGTTTTCAAAAAAAAGTTTTTTCAAAAAAAAGATTTTCACTTGTTTGTGTAACATTAGAAAAATAGAGTGAAAATGAAAGAGAGGAGGAGGAGGGTGGTGGTGAGATGGGTGGTGAGGAGTGTAAAAATAAATTCTCTTGGTAGGAAGCATTCCTCCACCACCTTTGTGGAGGAATGTTTCCTATCAAAAAGTGTACTTTTTAGAAAAACTCTCTCAATGAAAAAGGCTCTCGTTTGGTAGGGTCAGAAAATTCATACAGATTTTTCACTTTGCATCACTTTTTCTACGTCTTTCTCTTTCAAACATAAGTTTTTCTAAAAAAGTACACTTTTTTACTAAGAAACATTCCTCCGTGAGAGAGGTGGAGGAATGTTTCCTACAAAGAAAAATTTACTTTTACAATCCCTACCACCCATCTCACCACCACCCTCCTCCTCCTTTCTCTCATTTTCTCACTTTGTTTTTCTCATGCTACACAAACTAGTGCGAAAAACTTCTCATAAACTCTCGTAGTCAAAACCTTTTTTTTTCTATGAGAGTTTTTCTCTCTTCTAAACGTGCCCTTAAAAGTATATTTTTGTGTAGAAAACATTCCTCCACCTCCCCCGGTGAAAGAATATTTTCTATCAAGAGAAAATGGTGAGATCTACTCTCTACCACCCATCTCACCGCCACCACCCGTTTGGTGCATCATTATTGACCTTCGACGAGGCTTTCATATTTGTTGCACCAACCTTCAACGAGATTTTTGTTGTAGATTTTTTTGTTTTGTTGTAGCAGCTAGGATGTGCCGATTTCTAACTTGAGCTCGATTCAACTCTCTCTGCATCATTACAATATCCTTTCCCTTTGTTGTGGTCATTACCTTCCGTTGTTGAGTTCTCTTGCTGCACTAGTACCATCCCTCCTGTATACCTACTCGCACAGGATGCACGCAGTTCTCTTGTTGTGCCAGCACCATCTCTCATCACTGACCACCTTGTTTTTTCTTGTGTGCAGTTCTGCAGCAGCCACTTAACCAGCCCCAATTGCTTGAACCGCGGACAGCCACCGTTTTGGCTATTTTGGATGGTGGATGAGTGGCGCATAGGCATTTTGGAATGGTGGGCATTGACATTGAAGCCCTTTTGGAGAAGATTTGGAAGCTTGAAGTTGTTGGGACATTGGTGGTGTCGTTTACCTCCTCCATGTCTTCAGAGAAAAGCATGAATGGAGAGTTTCAAGGGTCACAGACTTTGGCTTCCTATGAGATTTTTTCTCATGCACACAAACAAGTGAATTTTGTATTTTAGAAAATTTATTCTCTTCCTATGATAATTTTTCTCACTTCCAAACTAGCCCTTAATGTGGTTCCCGTCAATGTTTTATTGGATCCATACTCTGATTCACTTAGGGTGCATTTGAATCCTTGAGATCTAGATCTCGGATCTCTAGCTTTTAAATCCTAGGACTTCTGGTCCAAACACTATCCCCCCTTCCCTCCTCAAGAGATATGTGGATTTAGGGTTTTTTTGTCTAAAGCATAGTTACCGTAATCAACCCTACCTCCACTTGTTTTCCATTTGTGGGGAAAACATTTTCTACTCACTTCTCAATTTGTTTTCTTCTGGCATCCCTATGTTTCACTTATAAAATGAATCCTGCTCTATGCTTTCCGCTTCATACTATTTTTTTACACTTGCTTCTCTGCTTCTCTTTAAGCATGGTTTTCTCTATCCATTTTTGCTTCTTGGTAACTATAGTTTAAAGTGAGGATCACAAGTCCTTGGACTTGAGATTCTCAATCTTAGAGAGGTCGGATCAAGGCGTGAAGGTTCACATGTCTATGGATCTTTTCAGATATTGATAACCCTCAAGAGCATCCTTAATTTTCATCTTTGTAAGTTCTACATAAATCTCTCTCTCTCATCAAAATTCAAACACAAGAATACATTGTAGGATATTTGGATCTGGGTCTAACCCATTGGGTGACTCGATAGTGGGTTGCATAGTGGAGGACGGTTAATGCTTAGTGGAGGAGGTTACGTGAATGTGGAGTGTCCATATTCATTAAACCACCTCCATTATATAAAGAGGTGGTTGGGCAATGTATGATGAGAAACTATTGTAATTCAGCCTCATCCTAGCCTACATTTAGTATCGTGGGTTCAGGGTCCTGCTCATCATCGACTTTAAGCCTGGGCTCATCGTGGGCGTCGACCGGCTGAGGAGAACACCGAATACCCTGCACGCGCTCTATGGCGAATACAGGTATGCTTTCTGTGATTGTTTTGCAGAAAATGTCACATTGGGTTATGGGCTCACAGAGTCCCACGCATTCTGCTGCGCGTGCGGGGTCATAGGGCTTTTCGACGTTTTCTGAATTCTGGCCACGCTCCAGTACCGTTGACTGCATGTCATCGTGGGGCGACATGGGTCACCAGTCATTCCAGTAGTCTATCACAAACAATGACAGATGATGGCGATGTTGTATTCCCCGAATACTGTTGCCATGGTGTGACACCAGACCCATTTTATGAGGTGCTCGCCTATCACCGTGGGGCGACGTGGGTAGCCGGTATGGCAACTGTCATCGTGGGGCGACTGCCACAACCAGCAATCGTACGCTAGTGGTGAGGAATGTCTCGACGACCCTTTGATTCAACAATACAGAGGATCGAGGGTTTAACCCATGTCGTTGGGTAGCAAGGTAGTCTGTCGATGCCGGGATCACAGCGGGATGTCGCTGGGGGAGGGAGTTTTATCGGACCGCTGGATTGCCGGGGGAGTGCGGAAAACTCCTTACCTGTTGCGTCGGTCATCGGAAAAAGCAGGGTTGAAAAAACCCCATTCTTCAAAACCCTTCAGTCGTCGGGCTGGGGATTTTGGCTGGTGGCTTTTCACTGGGGAGGTGAAGGAGTAGTGGCGGCCTTGTCGGTGCCGCTGGCTGCCCGGTGGCATCGTCGATTTATCGACAGTTTTGGTGACAGACCCATAAAAAGAATAGTAAGCCTTACCTGTCGTCAGGGGTGAGTTCATCGTTGGGTCACTGAGTCAGTGACATCCTCATCGGTGACTTTCTCTGAACCGGAGGGGATTTGATGCCGCTGAAGCCAGATGGGCATCGTGTTGGCCATCGTGATGGACGCCATCATCGATGGGTCTTTCGATCGGTCGTCAGCCGATGACGTTGGGGAGCTTTTTCTTCACCGATGCTGGTTGTCATCATCGGCAGCCTCACCGGTGTCGGTTGCTCATCTTCTCCCCATCTTCAGAGCGGTGGCTTTCAGTTTCTGACTGAAAACTGGTTTTTAAAAGGAAGTAACCCTAACAGGTCTGCCATTACTTAAGAGGGTCGGCCCTGACCCAGGTCTGGACCCAGATCCATTCGGGATCTCGGTCTAGGCCTGATCTACTGGGTCAGGACTAGAGGGTTTGACCCGAGACCATTTCGGATCGCGCCAGACCCGCATCCATTTCAGATTGGGTCAGACCCGGGTCTATTTAGGATCGGGTCAAGACCGGGTCCAGTTTAGACCTGGTCAAACCTGGGTCCAGTTAGGACTGGGTCAGACCCGGGTCCAGTTTGGATCAGGTTAGACCTGGATCCTATTTGGACTGGATTGGATCCATGCTATTGTAGGATCCAGACACTATTTGATGTGAACCGGATCAGGAACTGATTCAGCTCTTTCTGAGACCAGTTTGGAGCCTTTTTTAACTGACTCTTTCAAGTTTTTCACTGGTTTCGAGATGCTAAGATCTTATTTTCATAAATATATAAAGATACAAGGATTTTGGCATACAGTTATAAGGTTTTATGAACTTTTGTTCATATTTGGTACCGATTCATAAGGTTCAGAACTGGTTCAGACCCTTAGATGACCGGTTTGAGACTGTTTCAGACTGGTTCGGGCTGCTTTCAGACTGGTTCCTACTTCAGAACCTCGGGTTTTACCCATATGAGCATGCTTTTGTTATTTTTCATGCTTTATAAAGTGTTTATTCTAAAAAATTCATGATTTATGCATGTTAATTCATGTGTTTTGTGTTAGTTAAGTTGTGCATGATAGTTTTAAGCATGAATTATGACTAAATTCATGACAGTTAGTTTATGTATATTAGTTGAAGCATGAACTTGCATTATGTCATGAATATACATGCATTAAAATGTGTGCATGAGCATGCTCCATAATACAAATAGGTTTTCGGTAAAAGATCTTGATTGACTGATTCATGTAATCACAAAAATGATCTGAGTCATGTTGATTAAGGATTCTTTGGACCGTATTAAGATTTGTTATTATGATTGTGTATGAATTTATGAAACATCGATTCTACCCAAAGGTAGGTCATTGTGTTTTAAATTTACACAGGGTGTGATAGTAGATGTGTATTCCAGCCCATGAAGTATGTTCATACCCAAAGATACACTGCTGAATTGCCTCTGGATACATAATATGCTAGTTTTACAAACTGAAGTCAATTCCTTGAGAATTGAAGGAACGGAGCAACTATGAGTATTGTCGTTTCCACCAAAGTGGAACGATAATAGCTCAACTATGCTTGTCTCAGAAAATGTGAAAATAAAGGGTCTCACTTTTACCTTTTCAACACGAGTCTCGTCTGAACAATAATAGTAATGTTTTTCCATTTTTTGTTCCTTGTTGCATCAGGTTTCTTTCTTATCGACGGTTCCAGTAATATCTCTCTTTTAGACAAATCTAACTTTTCAGATTGGAAAGAAATCGTCTTATTCACTTTGGGCTATATGGATTTAGATCTGACCCTAGAATTGACAAACCTCCCACTCTTACAGAACAGAGTACAACCGATCAGAAGGTTGCCTCTAAGAAGTGAGAGCGCTCAAACAGACTTAGCTTGTTGCTTTTACAATCTCGGGTAGCTAAAAATATTTGAGGTGTCATTCCTCACTGCAGGACAATTAAGAAATTTTTGTGAGTCATTGAAGCTTAATTTGTTACTTTTAATAAGGCAAGGGCCAGTACGCTCATGTCCAAATTAGTGTCTATTAAATATTCTAGCAACAGTCACATCCAACAACATATTTTAAAAATGAAGAATATTGTAACTCAATTGAATGACTTTTCATAAAAGAATGTTCATCTCCATGACTCATTTGATTCATCCTTGTGATAAAGGGTAGCATGTGAACCCGCATGAAGAATTAAATTGAGATAACGGTATAGACCTCAATTTAATGTATTTTTAGTGTCAATGGGCCAAGTGGAAGAATGTTGGATATTTGGATCTGAGTCCAACCCATTGGATGACTCGGTTTGACATTAAAAGTATAGTGGGGTAGTGGGCTGCATAGTAGAGGAAGTTACGTGAATGTGGAGTGTCCACATTGACTGAACCACCTCCCTTACCTCCACTATATAAAGAGGTGGTTGGGCAATGTATGATGAGAAACTATTGTCATTCAGCCTCAATCTAGCCTACATTCAGTAATGTGGGTTCAGGGTCCTGCTCACCGTCGACTTTAGGCGTGGGCTCATTGTGGGCGTCGACCGACTGAAGAGAATGTTGAATACCCTGCACGTGCTCTATGATGAATATATGTACGCTTTTTGTAATTGTTTTGCAAAAAACACCACATGTAGATCCAAAGTAATCAAATAAACATTTTTCAGTGAGAACATTTAGACGTCCGGAGGCCACTGATTCCACAAGTAGGGCTGGTAAACAAGCTGAGCTTGAAGTGTTTAACTCATTCTTGTGGAGAGCCAAACCGAGTTAGAGTTCATAATGATTATGAGTTAAGCAAGCTGGGTTAGAGGTAGTTTATTTACGAAAAAAATGCATTGTTTTTAAACTGAAAGAAATAGGATCAGAAAAAAAAATCAATCATGTGTTATAAATATGCTATATGGCGTAAAATATATATAAACTTTACTTTTGATATAAGTCAAGCCAAGCTGATTACCTATTGTTCATGTTCAGCTTATGAAGCCTATTTTACGAGTTTGAACAAGTTCTTTATGAGTTGAGCATGATGACCCTATCCACGAGCAGCTCGGCTTGTTTCCCAGACTCTTCTCACAAGATTGGTTCTCCTTGAACACATGATAAGTATACGGAGCAGCACAAGCCCATTCTCTCAGCAGGCGTTTAGGGTGAGGCCAATTAGTGATTGTTCATGGTGGTTCATCGTCATAAAAAAAAAAAACAGGAGCCAAATCATACATTGACCTAACTTCAGCTAAGAAAGCATCTAATTCATCCTAATCCTTTTTTTTTAATGAGGAAAAACTCTCACCAAAGAGACGAAAAAACCGAGGTGGAGCACCACGATTACCCTGCCTTATGTGACCTAGGGGTGGCAAAATCTGACACGACCCGCCAACCCGCTTCATAGGCGGGTTCGGGTTTTGCTTAAACGGGTTTGTGTCGTAAATGGGTCGACCCGCCTAACCCGTTTATTAAACGGGTCGGGTTCGTGTTAGGGGTATGCCAACCCGTCAACCCGGCTGACCCGTTTAATAAACAGGTTAGGCAGGCGGGTCAACCCATTTACCCGAACCCGACCCGCCAGCCCATTTACCCGACCCCGCACGCTAACCCGCCAACCCGTTTATTTAACCGTGTCGTGTCGGGTTACCCGTTTAATAAATGGGTCGGGCTCGTGTTTGCAGCCAACCCGTTTAATAAACAAGTCGGGTTCGTGTTGAGGTATGCTGACCCGCCAACCCGACCCGATTGCCACCCCTAATGTGACCCATCTCTAAAAGCTACTAACACACCCGTACCCTAACGGAGTTTGATCCTAAATCATCCTAATCTTACTCAACCAACAATTACTTTGGTGATTCTCATCTTTACTCTCAGTAAAGAGAGAATTCTAGAGAGAGAAAGTTTGGAAACAGAAACACTAATACTACCTATGTTGTCATTATCAGAATTGGACCTGTATCGTTTGGCCAACATTCAGGTGAATCGACCCCCGAAAACCGATTCTCAAGTGAATCTGTTTGAATCAGCCAAAAAATAATTAAAAAATATTACTTGTCAATCAGAATGTGGCACGTGTTAAAGATATTAAAATAATTAATTTTAAGATATTTTTTATATTTATTAAAAAATAACCTATTCAGGTCAGTATCGTAATACGACATAAGAGAACGAAAGACTACCAAACAGAAGACTATATATTATAGAATGAAAATAAAAGGAAGCAAAATAATCAATGCACATGCGCAGACCGTGTTCAAACATGGCGCTGGGACTCTTTGACCATCTTCATTGTCGGTCACCGACGAAGAATCACACACATATACCTTTAGCAGTTTGTGGAATTTGGGACAATCCTGTACCGTGTTCACACATGAGTCAAGGAATTAGGGATTTTTCTTGAATTTGGAAAGACTGTCAAAAGAGACACTGCATGTGCCGCTGTACCTGATCGTCCTTCGTTTGCTGTTGAGCCCACTGTTAAAATGGTTCTGCTTGCGGTATTTATGGTCGTTGTTCTAGCAGTGTAAAACTCGGAAAGGCTTATTTCTTGGCCTTCTAGGAGTTGGGTTTCTTAAAATAGAACCTAATCCAATTGAATTGTTTGTGAATCAACAACTTTTTATTATCAGATGACATGTGTCACTAAACAGTAAAAAATATTAAAGAAATTTCAAACAATTTAAAAAAAAAACTTCTTAAATAACATTAAAAAATTGAATTGAATTGGTTGTGAATCAATCCCTTTTGAATCGCCATTGGGTGGATTCGATCCGAATCGGACGATTCAAACCGATTTTAACAACATTTTTTTGAGCCCAACAGCAAATAAAGGGTGATCAAGTACAGAGGCATATTATATTTGTGCAATGTGATTGCATCTGATCCAGCCTCGATCGGATTGCGACTGGAAGGTGCTTTTTGATCTTATCGCTAGTCCAACTGATGCATCGGGATGGTGATGATTAGTTCGCTGTCCCTTTACATGAGAAAGAGGGTTGCTTGGGGTTTAGGAACAGTTCGATTCCACTTATCCCTTATTCCCTTATCTTCGTACCCCCTCTTAAATACTATGATGCAAGTTGTTTTGATCAAATCTAACCCCATGGATTGTTTTGATGAGCATGGTCGATTTAGTTAAAAATTGTCTTTAGAATTGTTTTCTTTCGACAAAAAAAAAGAATTTTTAAATTATAAAATATTGTACTTTGTCAACCATTGATTTTTGAATCACCAAATGATGTCAACCATTTAAATTAACAAACTGGTCTCCGTATACCTGAAGATGCTTAAATATGTAAACTTTTTTATTTTGTATTTTGTCTCTGGTAGGGGGGCCTGCCCAACCCCAACTTGCTCTTAAAAAACAAAATTACAAGAAGACATTTTCAACATCAAGTTCATTTTCATATTCAAAGAAGCAACCTTTCCTTTCCTTTCCTTTCCTTTTCTTTTTTGAAAGGCAAGCTAGGGTTAGGCAGACCCCTACCAATTATACAACTACACCATTGGGTTTTGAACCTGCAACGCCGCAACAGTAGATGACGTGCACTAGCTGATCCTACCATACAAGCGGAGTCCGCTCCCATTGGTAACCTTTCCTTGGAAGCATGTTAGCGTAAAGTTTTCTAAGCATCAAAGAAGACGTAGCTGCATACTTGAGAAAACAAGCTTTCTAGATTTTAAGAAGCTTCTTGTAACTATTTATGATACTGATTGATGAGACCAAAGAGGGTGTTTAACTGTTTGGGGGCAACCATCTAACCAGGAAAGTTGACAACTTTCATATTTCTTATTTTTGTAGATTGAAAAATAGCTGATCTTAGTTGAAATTCTGGTCAGGCCTGAGTCTCATATGAAACTTCACAAACCATACCCAGCCAGCTTTATATATTAATCAGACTCTTTGGGTTTGATCGAGATTTTAATTGGACCTTCTTATTTATCACCAAGTTGATAACTTTCATATTTCTTATTTTTGTACATTGAAAAATTGTGGATCTTAATTGAAATTTGGGTCAGGCCTGAGTCTGAGTCTGATATGAAACTTCACAAATTATACTCAGCTTCATCTATTAATCAGACTTTTTGGGTTGGATCAAGATAATTAGACCTTCTTATTTATCACCAAACCTTGACCTTATAGGGCTTGGTACTTGTCGGATCCGGGTCGAACCATTGACACCCTTAACTAGAAGGTGTAAAAAACACGACGGTGGCCAATGTTTTTTTTTTTCAAACATGTTAGCAGTCAGTGGTCACCAATCATTCCCAATAAGTATAGTCAAGCACCTAAACTTAAGGGCACCCTAAAGGCCTAAACCTTGGAAAAGAAGACGTGAATGAGATGGCATGGCACTATTTTGTAAGTTTGCAGGGTCTGGTTTTTTGTGTGGAAAAAAAGGGAAAGGGACATCGAATAAGACATACTTGTGCAAGCAATGGATAAAAGCTAGAGTTTCACCACATTTTTTTCTTGTCATCCAAACACCACCAAAACCAGGAAAAATTTTTCCATGTGAAAGTGTTTTAACATACACATAATGGTACGGGAGAGCACTGAGTACCACGCAGCGCTCAGTGGGAACTCCGAAACATGCACTGTAATGGGTGACTAGGTTGAGTCGGGAGAGAGCTACGGATACAAATGGGTCAGACCTACGATGGGAGGTTTTGCAATTCTTAGCTATTTCGGATCTGACTCCCCATGTATTTAGCTGTTCCAGATCCGCCCCGTTTGCATCCCTGGACAGAACTCTCCTAAGTGACTAAATCTAATCACCAGTACTAGCAGTGACATAGTCTAGCAATTGCTACAATTCCCATTGGATTTTTCCTTTGTACCGCCAGACCATGATTTGGATTCAGGGTCAATGGGTTTGGTTTGACCCGGATCTGACCCGTACCAATCCCTATAAAATCAGGGTTGGTGATAAAAATAAGGCCTGATTAGAATTCAGGTGGGACCGAAGGTCTGATTAATATATGAAGCTGGGTATGGTTTGTGAAATTTCATACTAGAACCGACCCAAGTTTCGACAAAAAATTGTTATCTTTCAATGTAAAAAGGATAAAATTTTTATTTTACGGGGTATGATTCAGGTTTGGTTCATGTAATCCTTATAGGATGCGGGTAAGGTTTCTCTTTGATTGGGTCCGATTGGAGTCGGATCCAAACCCAGTAACAACTTCTCAAATCATGTCTGGATCTGGTTCTAAATGGGTCCAAACCAAACCCGACCCATTGACACTCCTAGTCATGAGGAACTGAAGTGTAGGAAAATTGGAGGTAGTGGGTCCCACCCCATCTCCATCCCCATCCCCCACCGTCCAATGTCTAACTTTTCCAGGTAATAGTTGGAAATGTGTTTCTTTTTTTAGTGTTCACAATATATGCAGACATGCAGCGCTGCTGACAGCCACCCATCGTGGCGTTTCTCGAGATGGCTGTGGTCTCCATCTCGAGAAATGTTGAGATGGGTGGCTGTCAGAGGCGGCAGCTCCGCTGCATAAAAACTAGGCCTGTCAATGGGTAGGGTTTGTGTCAGATACCCAACCTGACCTGACCCAAATACTTGGGTTTAAACGCGTATGAAAAATTCTGACCCAAATATTATAATGCTCAATCCAAACCCGACAAGATTAGCATGTGAGTCAGGTTGAGATGTAAATTTGCTCAATTATCTGGCCTTAATATTTTATATGTAATATTTAGTGTAAATTTGCATTTAAAAATGATTTCTAAATTATACAGATTCAGATTGTGATTCATTTTATGGGTTGGGTACCCGAACTCAAGTGGTTGTTTTTTTTTTATGATGAGGAACTGGTGAAGGAAAACCCCGGGTGGGACCCACGACCACCTTGCCTACCTCTGAAAGCTACGGACACACCCATGTGCCAGCAGAGTTTGATCGGGGGAATCCCAGTAGTTGTTATTTGCACGGATTCGAATAAAACGAATATTTTTAAAAAAATAACTGTAAAATTGAAAGAACTGCCTTTTCGGATTGTGCAATCTTGATGCATCAATAAGTATTTTTTGAGAGCGTCTGCTCACATTACACCAAAATTTTGCAATTGAAAGATTTTTGGGTTTTTTTTTGTCTCTTAATCTTGAAGGAGCTCGATTTAAAATGCATTTCTTTATAAACCGACTGTTATAGCAACAGATATTCACCCTATATATATATATATATATATATATATATATATATATATATATATATATATATATATATATATATATATATATGCTTGCTGTTGTATGAGTTGAATTTCCAAAAATTATGAAAAGCTTGATCTCAGACTTATAATAAACAGGTTTATAACATTTTCCTAAAACAATACTTCAAAATGTATGAAGCTTAGTTGAGCTGGGAAAATATATTAGTTAAAAGAGGTCGGGGGTAGGCCTAGGAAGACATGGATGGAGGTGATAAGAAAGGATATGAATGCTTTGAACCTCACCGAGGACATGGCATTGGATAGAAATGAATGGAGGAGAATGATCCGACCCCAAATGTTTTGGGATGAAGGTGTTGTTGTTGTAATACTTCAAAATGTATGAAGCTTAGTTGAGCTACTGAAATAACAACCGGACCACCACACGGTGGTTGTCCATATGGTCAGTGGAGTCTTGTGTCAAGGTGAAGGCTCAAGATTGAATCTTGTCAGCACATGGGGGCTGTTGTTGCTTTATCACGGTTGGGGGCAGATAAGGTTAGGTGGTTGTGTCCTCAACTCGGAGTTTTACCTTACAGGAAGGTGGACCCATTAAGTGACCCAGTTCTTGGCGAGAGTCGTACAAAAAAAAAAAGAACAACTAGACCAGTTAGCCCGTTTAATCAAACATGTTACTTTAGAAAGGACATTGGGGCCTTTAAAACCGACTAAGTTAACAGGCCAGGCCCGATTGTTTAATTGGGCTGAGCCAGCTCAAGTTCAATTGAGCCTGTGCTGCATACCGGAGAGTCAGGCACCGGCCACCCCTCAAAGCACACGCTTTTCAAAATGTGAAAAGACTGCGACCACAAAGCTCTCCAAACCTAGTTATGTGGGTCAGCCTAAAAGATTCAAGCTGAAGGACATCAAGAACTTGATACTTAGGGTGGGTGCGCGTCCCTTGCCTCAAGGCAGAAACAGCAGGTCCCTATGGGCAAAAAGAGCAGCCAAGGAGAGCGGATCTAGGGTTTACAACCACAAAACGCACCCCTCTGTGGGTCTCACTTGTACTGAGCTACAGTACAGTGGGTTGGGTTTTGTGGTTGTAAAGGATGGGTGAGATTGCTAATCTCACTCAGCATTTTACAGGATCCGCTCTCGCAGACAAGGGGTTCTAACCAATTGGGGATGAGCCATATGACAGAGCATTGATGTCTCCACGGCAGAGGTGGGTGTCCCTTGCCCTCAGGCCGAAGCAACAGGTTCCATGTGGACAATAGAGGTGGCCGAGGGGTTTCAACCACTTGAGAATGGGTCATACAACCGAGATGTCAATGGGTCGGCTTTGGTTCAGACCCAAGTGAAACCAGACTTGGATCAGATTTTCAGGTCTGAAATCGGTCTAATCGAGTCCACTATAAGAAAAACCATACCCAGACCCGATAAAAACTATGTTACTATACTAATCAAACCCGGACCATACACAGTAAAACCATATTTTCTATCATTTTTACATTGAAAAATTGCAGGAGTCTTCTTATTTTATCACCATAGAACCCTATAGAGTTTGGTTAGGGTCAGGTCCCGGTAAACCAGGAGGCCCCTTGACACCCCTAAGCAGAGCCTCGATGTCTCCTGGGCACATCACCTGAAGTTCCCAACCGGGATTTCCATACTTAAATTTTTAAAAAAAAAACACCATAAAACTCGATGATTCAAATAAAGTGCAATCACATCTTCACTTTTCTTTCATAATTTGAAATCCTAACAATTCAACATTCAGAAGACTTCACATAGAACCACAAACAACAAAGCCGAGAGAGAGAGAGAGCCACACGGTTTCTAGTATCTACAACCAACTTCACTGCCACTGCGAAGCGGCATCCCCAATCTATCAAGCCGGCCAGAGCCCGGGTAGGCCTTGGAAGTGAACTTGGCATGCAACGATGATCTCTGCAAATAAGCACTGCTCGAGTTCGACCTCATGTCGGCAGCGAACTCATAGGATATGAGCCGCTTCACCGAGCTCGACTTCTCAAACTCAGGTCTCTGCTTCGGTGCGCTCTGTGACCGCGCCTTCGCTCTCCATGATTCCGTGTTCGACATGTAATTCGGATAGTCTGCATACTCACTGAACGGACTCTGTGTGAATTCACTCTTCAACGGCGCGAGTGGCCCGTGCTTGGCGTTCCCCGGCTGTGACAAAGCCGACCAGAACTGAGGGTTGCTCTCCCTGGTGCCAAAGATGCAATCGACATCTTCATGGGGGAGACATAGCGTGTTCAGTGACCGGGATGGCATCTCAACGGAGGACGGCGACGACAATTGGGCAATGGTCGAATCCTTGGATGGGGAATCAGGCATTGTGGTGAAGCTCAGGCTGCGGCTGTTAACCGACTGTGCTGAATGCAGGTTGTTCTTCCGCTTGGAATTGAACAGAGGCTTGCCAGGATCCACTTCCTTGGATGGGGAATCAGGCATTGTGGTGAAGCTCAGGCTGCGGCTGTTAACTGACTGTGCTGAATGCAGGTTGTTCTTCCGCTTGGAATTGAACAGAGGCTTGCCGGGATCCACTTCAAGAATTTTAGTGTTCTCATCATCGCCGGTGCTAGTGGGCGCGGCCATTCCACCGTGGTTGTCCATCCATCGGTCTAACCAGGACCCACCCAGCTGCGCCCGATCAAGTTCAGCTTCCAAAGTTTGGGAATTCAGAGTGTTCTGCTTATATCAGCACAAGAAGGAGACATCTCAGTCTACAAAGTGGTTATATTGGTAATGGCAATATGTAAACAGGATTGATATTTGTGCTATGGAAAGCACAAAACTGAGTACAAATCAACTTCTTTTCATATTTTTTAGATATTTTTAAAAGCTTGACCTTGGGGGTGTGGTCTACAAGGTGTGATTAGTAGAAAATGAGCTTTGAATCATGCGATCTAAGCATGTTTTTTAAGAGCTTAAGAGCTTTGGATCAAAATAACACAATCCAAGGTTTGCCCCTTAGCAAACAAACCATGCTGAACACATCTATGGTTTTCAACTCAATAGTTTCGTGCCTTCAATAGCACCAAATTTTAAACCATGTAAATAAATTGCGAAGTGGTGTCAAAACAACATGACGGAATATTATAGGTGTGGCTGTAGCTTTTCTTAAACTGATGATTTTTAATAAACCCAAAGAGTTGCAGATGAACTGCGCCAAACAGCTACTTTGAAGTTACATCTAAGACTGTGCATGAAAGTGAGTAAAAATGTGCTCAACTGTGACTTCAAGTCTCACAGTCCCATTTTCTCACGTCTGCTTGCACATGAAAAATGGGGTAAATAAGAATCTCTTCCGAGAGTAAAAGCTTTCCTTTGAATTGATGTTTGGGTATATTTTATTTACTATGTGCACGTCTTAAAGTGGACTCTCACAAAATGTTCTGTTGTCATTTGTAAGCTACACTTGTCTTGATCAATTGTAAGCCGTTGATTTTTCACCATCTTGAAAATTGTACTGATACATTGACAATAACTGAAACAATTAGCAGAGTATACAAACAGTGTGGATCGCATCATAAGGTTAGACCCAACATTTGGTGGCTACATCCACGCAGAGAAGACATGGTCAGACCATATCAATGTTATCAAAATTGAATTGAATTGGCTGTTTTGAATCAAATTGGCTCCTTATCAATTAGATGCAGGGGCCGAATAGACTCCCTATGAAACCAGCCGATTCAGGCCCAATTCAGATGAATTTCAGGGTATATATAATCACTAAAATATGATCAACTAAAGTGTGAACTAGGCATCTCTAATGTTTTTTTCTTGCAAATTAGATTGCACATATGCATTCAGCACGATCCATTTGCTAGGAATCTACTATTGGATTATGTTTTTTCAACAAAAAAATGTAATTTATTGATATTTGGATATTTACCAAAATTCTGAGCCATCGATTTTTAAGCCTTAAAAAATCCTGCTTATGCATCACAATTGGAGAATCCAAGAACCAGTCCATTTAAAACCAAGCATGTAAATAGCATTCATACAGTTAGATTTAAGAAAAAAAGCAAAAAAAAATCCATGAAAATGTCAGGTCAGACCCTACGGCTCATATATATATATATATATATATATATATATATATATATATATATATATATATATATAGGTTCACTAGAATATGTTAACTAAAAATATGTGAACTTGCGTGTGAACTAGACATTTTCAACACTTTTTTTGCAAATTGAATCCTGTAGATGCATTCAGCGTGGTCCATTTGCTAAGAATCAACTCTTGTGTCATGTATTTTCAAAGAAAAATATGATTTTTGGATGCTTGATAATCGGATAATCCAAGAGGGATAATGTATTTCCGACAGTTGGATCATCCAAATTGGATGATCCAAGAGTCTGTTTCTATAAAACCAAGCATCTGGATCATAACCATATTGTGAAATCTAAGAAAAAACGAAAAAAAATACATGAAAATCTCCACTCATACTCCAGTGGCCCTATATATAAAGTGGTAGCTGCCTACCGCCAGCCTACCACCATTGAATAGGCGTTTCCAGGTTGTTTTTCAGCATGATCGTTTTGCTAAGAAATAATACTTAGATCATGTTTTATCAATAAAAACATGATTTTTTAAGCATTGAATATTTTTGAAAATTGTAGACGTCGATTTTTAAATCTTATAAAAACCTAAGTGTCGGAATCAGACAATCCAATAGTTATTCCTATAAAATCAAGCATGTATATCACATCTGTGTGGTTAAATCTTAGAACAAATAGAAAAAAAAACTTTCAAAGTTTGGTAGGCTAGAAAAGTGGTAGGCAGTTACCCTCTCTCTATATATATGTGTGTGTGTTTTAATTTTTTTTTAACTTGTTTTCAATACTCATTCAAACCGATTCCATTCGATTCAAAAACCGATTCTGATAACATTGCACCACAAGATAGTGGCAGTTCATCAATGCAAATGCTAGGGATGTAAACGGTTCGGGTGCAACCATCAGACCCAATCCGAATCCAAGTCCATTAAGTAAATTTGTAGCCAAATCTAGATCTGATTAATAATTGGATCCAGATTTCATATTAAGTTTTGCATTCAAACCCCAAATCCGACTAAAACCCAAACCCCATACAATTAAGTGTAAATACGAGGTTTTAAGCAAATCAGATCCGGGTTTGGTTTTATCTTTTTCCATCTGAATCCAAATCCAACAACGAACCCTATTAAGTTAGACTTGGTAATGCCTATAACCGACCCGAATCGGAGCCGTTTACATCCCCATCAAATGCGTGCCCCTTGTGCCAGGATCCAGTGATCTCTTAACTCATCTCCTATGTTCGCAGCCAATCACATGACGACATTTTTTTCAGTAGGGCCCACCTTCCTTTGCGGGGCTTATAAGATGCTGCATGCTATTGAGGTCAGTGGACATCGTTTGGTGTTTGTGTGTGTGTGTGTGTGGTGCACAGAGACGCAGACCACGTACTACTGCAAATAATTTCCGACGCAACTGAACTGGGTCAGACTAAGTCCCCATGACCCATCATCCCAGGACAACAGGTGGGATACGGATCAGATCTAGATCCATTCACTGCTCCACTTGTCGGGAGTTATGATTAAGAAAGTACTCATCGGATCCAGTCAGACTGGCCAGCCCAGTCCATCCTGGGTCCCATCAATGCCTGCAAAAAAAAGGCCTCGGCAACGCCATACCTTGCCGGACAGACCTCGGTCGGTTCTTGTCCTATTGTTGACTCGGACCCTGGGCTCGTGTTTCTCAGGTGTGGGAGGTCCCTGCGAGAGAAAGAAAAAGTAAATAAAACAAGCCAGTGGACCCCACATGAGTTCATCTTCAGAAATGACGAATCTGCCCTTGTTTCTGATAAACGCGTACGAGAGCGTGTGTACTTACAGGGTTGCACCGCACGCGGTGAGCGCGGGCACGAGCCTGCACCCTCACCAACGCTTGCATGCAACGGAGGGTTACCGCAGCCTGCTTCCTCACTATGTGTCCCCTCACCAGCGCCTGCAGCTTCACGACCCCCTTGAGCGCACGCAGAGCCCTTCTTGCCTGCACCCACAACAATGAACAATGAGGAAGGGATACAACTGCATTTTCTAACTTTCTTAAAGGTATAATAGGAAACTAAAAACAGATTACAGGCGGAGCCGACGCCGTGGTAACAGGCGTCGTGTCAAGATTGCTGAACAGAATCCACTCAGAGAGAAACGTGTCGTTTCGCGTCGGACACAGCAAATGCATGTCCCTCTGACGTGCGGATGTAGAAGACCCCGTCCGAGTCCGCCAAATATTATCTCCGGGTGTAGAAACGGTTAAGAGTGGGGTCGTGTCGTGTCGTGTTAAAGGCGCGTCCCTGTGGTGGGCGGACGCATAGAAGGCTCGGACCGAGTCCGCTAACCTCCGGGTGTAAAACAGTTTCAGAAGTTTCGGTAACGGACTAGAGAAACGAAAGAGTACATCCCGAGTGAAAAGAATGACGATGGTTCAGGGGTCTGAATTGGATTCCCCGAGACATCAAACTCCGAACCAAACAACGGAGATACCAAAAGACTTTGAAATCCCTGGTGGCTTGGGGACGGAAAAACCATGGGAAAATTAGTGTCTTCCAACCAAACACGGTAAAAAAAAGCCGGCTATCAGTGAAAAACTCCAGAGATTAATTCTTATTCAAACACGCCATTCGAAGAAAATTTAAAGCTCACTCCCTCGTCATTAAACGAATCGGAAACGTTCGATGACATTCTCGGAAAAGAGAAGCTTTCGTCAAGACGATTATTACCGACGGCCAAACGCCGCTGGCGTAGGAAGAAATTACGAGGAGGCGGCACCGACTCCCGGCAAGATCCGAACGAGAAGATGAAACGACGCAAATGACCCCCCCCCCCCGAGAAAGTGCGGGAAATCCCCGAACGGGATCTGTCGGAATGCTTCCCAAACTAACGATTTCCTTAGCTCGGGTAGCTTCCAGAAAAAGGCAAGTTCGTTATTTACCGATGTGTGTGTGTGTGTCTGAGAGAGAGAGAGAGAGAGAGAGAGAGAAACCAAGTAGCCTCTGAACGCGGTCTGAATCCGGATCGCGGCCCACTCCTCCCTCCTCCGGCAGGCAGGGGCCGCCGCGCACCGGCCGCTGCTCGTCAGCCGGACCACCGACGCAGCCGCCTGAGCGGCAGCGACGGCGGCCTCCGCCACTGCAGCGGTGGCCGCCGCCACCGCTATCGCGTGCTTGTTGCGGTCGATCATCCCCGGTCCCGCCGCGTCGTACACACCGCCTCCTTCCCTGTACGACCCGCGCCTTTCCTCCACCATATGCGCCATCGTCGCCCGATCCCGATCGCGGCCGAATCCCCACCTCTTCTTCTCCTTCGGCGGCACCTCCTCTCCCGCCGCCGGTTTCTTCCCACCACCCAGCAAGCTCTTCAGCCACCGCCCTGCCTTCCCCATCTCCCCCCTACCGGAGAACGCCGGATTCCGACTACCAGGAAACTACCATTAGACGGGACGAGAGAGAGAGAGGAGCAGAGCGAGAAATTGAGAATTGTGAGAGTCGAACCGGTGTAGTGTTGGATAAATAAAGAATTCAAAAAATCGGGAAAAGATCGCCGACTCGTCGGCACCGAAGAGAGAAGAGAGAGTCGTACGCTCTGGCGCTCGTGCGGTGCCGGCATCGAGATAAACACAAAACTAATTTTTGAGATACCTATAGTACCCCTGTGATTTTAGATATTGACCAATTCTAGCCCGGCTTGACGGAAGAGTGGGGGCCGTATCGTCGCGGTGCAAAAGGGTTAAAATTTTAGAATTTTCTTTTCTAAAAACTCACCTAAATTTTGAATTTTTTTTTTTTAAAAAGGCAACTAAAATTTTGCACCGTTAATACAAAATAAACTTCCATCCAATTAAACTAGGTTATTATTAAACAAGATAATTAATTTACTAGTTGACCATTCAATGACTTTTCGTTTTGTGGGTATATGATGTTCGAGGGTAAAATAATAATTTCGTATCACATTTCACAGCAACCTTAAGCAGTAAACTCTGTCTTTTTAATTAACCACGATATTTTTAGGTGGTTTTTAAAAAATTTCGAAACGTAGGTGCCCTTTTTTTTATTAATAACCAAACTTTGGGTGCCCTTTCAATTAATTAACTACCATGATAGTGTTTTGTTTGCATGGACAATAATGTCCTTTACTGCTTAGAAGATCTCAGGAGATGCCATTTTTCAGAGTTTTGTGTATTAATCCTCTCTTTCTTTTTTTAAATTGGTTTTCTTTTCTCCTCTTTTCGTAAGTTAAATTGTGTTTTGAAATTTAGTATCATAACTGCTAAAAGTGTTTGTTTTCTTTAATTTTTTTTTTTACATATTAGGCCGACTCCTACCAGATATCTCTTAAGCCCCATGTGGCAGAGGGATTCGAACCTGGGCCTTCAGGCCGATTCCCCTCACTGCTTAACACTATTATTGTTTGTTTAGGATTTCCTGTCTATTCTTAGTTTTAATAAGTTGGATGGTGGGCCCCGTTGGGTGTGCCCTAGTGTTTCCATTTTTAAATGTCTAATCAAATGTTCAAATAGTCAATAAAAATGAATTTTTTATCATATTATTGCGATGCATAAAAAGAATTTTTCAAAATAGAAAAATCAACGGCGCCAAAAATTTATGACTTGAAAATTATAATAATGTTTCAAACACAACTCAAGCTATAATCCTTAGCCTTGACCCAAACGGGCTTGACATAGTGGGTTGGGGCCTAGGCCTCTAGGCAGGCGGTCTAAGTTCAATTCTTATGGACATCACTTTTTTCGCAAGCTGAAGTGTGGTGACTCCTTGAGGGTAAGGGTAAGGGTAAACCCACGGTGTTTTACGCTACTAAGACAGTGATTGTAAATCCGGCAGGCAGAGCCGGTGCGGTTAGGTCTCTGTTCTTGAAGGCTAAATATGAAAAACAAAAAAACAAATTGTGCTTGAGACAACCATAAGGCTAGATTGAGTAAAAGAGATGTGATCGACTTTTGGGGCACACCAAAACTTAAACATCATCCAACTTCTCCCTAGTTTTAATATTTGGGAAATTGAAATGGTGATCGAATTAAATCCATGGCATTGTTATCGTTATTGTTGGTCGATTTGAAGTAGATCATATATATATCACAATATAAGGGTACGACCCAACACACAAATTGTCTTCAGAGTTTGAATTTTTCTTTTGTAAAAAGGGCATGAGGACAACAATTTTTAAAAATTTTTAATTAATAAAAATACATTTGCTTGATAATTTAATATATAAAAATATTTTATAATATTATATAAATATTTGAAAGCTCTTTAAACATTAAAATAATATTTGTACGTGACGAAGTCGTGTTAGTGTCGGAGCATGTTTGACTCTTGTTGGCCATGTTGCTCACTCGAAGTGGGTTATCACCGTGACATAGGTATATTTATATTGGGCCCTCATGGCATGTTTGCTAAATGGTTGCCAAAAAATATTGAATTTCATTTTGTTTGATATCAAATTAATGAAAAATGTAAATAGTTGCCCAAAAATATTGAATTTCATTTTGTTTCATATCAAATTAATGAGAAATGCATAGCTTCTAAATCATTTATTTTTCAAACCGTCTTGTACTCTTTAAAAAAAAACATACTTGCATGCTTTTTTTGCTTAACTAAACCCAGGGTGATCTCTACGCTTTATTTTGTAGAAAATATATATTAGTTTAACATTTTTCATGTTTAAATGTGTTTTTAGTTCAATAAAAAATCAACGAATTATATTACATCAAAAACTTGATTAATTACCATTGAGATAGTATGACATGTGGTAAGCAGCCAAGCTGAAGGCCCAGGTTCGAATCCCTCTGCCACATGGGGGCTTACTAGATATTTGGTAGAGGTCTGCCTAACCCCAGCTTGCCTATAAAAAAAAACTTGATTAATTATAAATCGAGAATTCTTGTTAATTGATTCAATCCAAAGCATGGCTTTTAGTGAATAAATAGTATCAATACATGTATAAGTTTGAAAAAAGCAAAAAAACACATGAAAGTGTGTCTTTTAAAAGGTCCACGAGATAAATGGTATGGAAGATTTCTCTCAAATTAATTCTATAGTTTGTTGACACGTTATAACAACATGGGTATTATGTTATTATTAAATTTATCTGTTCGACTGTTTCTAATTAATATAAAAATAAATATATTTTTGTATACTAAACTATAAGCAATTAATTTTAATGGGATAACATTTGCTGCCCTAAAGGGTAAAGAACCTCTTACAATGAACTCATAGTATGATGTTGGTTTGACCAAATATCACCTCATTGATGTGTTCAACATATGGTCAAAACATTAAAAATCAACCCTTGGATCATAGTTTTTCGATATAAAAGTATATTTTTTTTATGTTTGAAAAATTGTTACATTGAATTTTTTTCAACCCTTGTAAGATTTAACATATATGTCAGAAAAACATGATCCAAAGATAGAAATTCTACTAAACTTGATATATAAAATTACATCTTGAGGTTAAGATGTGCAAAAAAGCTATCAACAACAACAACTACGCCTTCATCCCAAAATAATTGGGGTCGGCGATATGAACCAAAAAAGAAAATCATTATGGGTCTTCCACATGAATCCTTCTCCTCCAATCATGTGCAAAAAAACTATAAAAAAAAGAAAAGAAAGAATGGTTTCCTTACCCATGAGGGTAGCAACCATACCTAATTTTTAATCAATCAAATAATTGAAAAATTCTTATAATCTTGTTCTGCTTTTCAAGAAGTTTGTCAATTCCAATATAATGCTGGTATCGAATCCCAGTTTGTGTTGGTGTCGTCAATAACAGAATTTTTTCACAGAGAGAGAGAGTGAGAGAGAGAGAGAGAGATTGTCTGCAAACGGCGTAGAGGTGCAGGCTAGGAAGTAAATGAGGCCCGTAGGATGACATGACCTGCTGTATACGTAAGCAAGCTCTGCAATTGAGCATTTTTTGACTGTTAAAGAAAGCCTTGTGAAAGTGACGACAATGAATGTTCTCAAGATGCACAAAAACCAACTGTCCCTACTGCCTGTGGAGAGGTCTTGGCATTTCAATTCAATCCCAAGGCCAAGTCATGATCAATGAAAAGAGGTTGGTGCAACAGCTCCAATATGCATTGTACAATTACGATTGATGGTATTTTGAATAATATTCTCTGATGGTATTTTTTTTTTAAATAATATTCTATGAGGTACCAGAGTCTTGTGTTAGGGTTTCTTTGAACATCATTCTTGCAGAAGTCATAGGGCCTTATGAAAATTGATTTGAAGTAACGCCATAGTTAATTAATACAGGCTAGAAGAAGCAATATTTAATGCTACTAGAATGATAGAGATCACTTGATTTTTAACATACAAATTTTTTTAGTCGGTGCTCTTTGCCAAGACAATTCTCTCTATCCTAATGACATCGCTTTCTTATTCACAAAAAAAAAAATGACCTACAAGTTTTCTTTTCTTTTCTTTTTTCTCTTGAAAGCAAAGCTCGTTAAGTATGGCAGAAATTTATTAATATCAAAATGCAAAAGTAATGCTCAAAAGGGGTTTGGCCTAGCGGGGTAAGGCCTAGGCTGCTAGGCGGGTTATCTAGGTTCAAATCACATAGATGTCAATCTTTGACCAAACCAAAGTGTGGTGTCTCTCTAGGAGCAAGGGGTAAGCTTATGGAGTTTTATGCCTGCTAGGATAGTTAGTGACCATAAATACAGCAGGCCTTGGTCTTTGATTTTGGAGTGTTTTTTTTGTGTAAATATAAAAAAAATGTAAAATCATACAAATATTTAAGATAAAACCCCTAACTTATCATGAAATCACTTAGATGACTGCTTGGACATTTCTAATATCACATAACTCTTTTTAACTTTTAGAAAGCCATTCTTGCTTGGCATCCATCTAGAGAAATGCCAAGATGGATGGTTGTCAAGCACGTATAGCGACGCTTTTAACCCTTCTCTTTCTTTAAATGGAGTTTTACGCTACCAAGACAGTGATCATAAATATGGCAGGTAGAGCCCAAGCGGCTAGGTCTTTGATTCTGGGGTAGTTTTTTTGTGTAAATATAAAAAAAAAAATTGCAAAATTCATACAAATATTTAAGATAAAACACATAACTTATCAAGAAATCACTTGGATGACTGCTTGGATACTTCTAATATCACAAAACAAAACTCTTTTTAACTTTTAAAAAGCCTTTGTGTGCTGCATGCTTACCATTCATCTAGAGAAAAGCCAAGATGGATGGTTGTCGAGCACGTCTAGCCCTTCTCTTTATTTAAATGGTTGAATGGCATTTTTGTAGCTCGGCATATTTGCCCCAAAGATAAGAGCAAACAAGTAATTTTGGGGTAATTTTTGTTTTTTGTTTTTTGTTTTTTAGAGTAAATGAAATTTTTTATTGAGAAAACAATCATCTTAAGCAATTTCTTTAAAATGTAAGCGTTTATCTTAAATACTTGAAGTTGAATGGGCTAAAGATAATTTCACCATACATGAGGAGCCTGTATGCAAACTTTTTAACATGTGGTGGTTTTATGATTTTCCCTTTATTCACCATCCTAATTTTCATATTATCATTGATTGATATATATTTTCCAGTGTACTTCAAAAAAAATGTTAATTTCTTTTTTCTTTTTGTTTCTCTCCTCTGTAAGTGGTCCACTATTCTGGTACCTAAAGATTCGAATCCCGTATCTTGTACCCAAAATAGGCCTTCTTTGCCCCATGCCCACTGTTACTATTTTCTTCTGCTGATGTTGAAATGTGATTATTGTTCTATTCTCCTTTCGTAGGTTTGGAAGTGAGAAAAACTCTCATAGGAAAAAAAAAAGTTTTGCCTAGGAGAGTTTTTACATGAGAAGTTTTTCAAAAAAAAAAATACACTAGTTTGTGTAGAATGATAAAAATAAAGTGGGAAAATGTGAAAAAAATGAGAGAAGAGAGGAGGGTGGCGGTGACAGTCAAAGAAGGACCTACATTAGGACGGGGGGACTTATATTGGAGCCTTTATTTGGCTGATTTCCGCCTCCCCCCCCCCCCCCCCCCCAAGAGAAAATTTTTGGTTCATGTTTGCCCCCTTGGGTCCGGCCTGGAGATGGTGGTGGCCGGTGATGAGATGGATGGTGGGTGGAGAGTGTAAAGAAAAATTTCTTTTGGTAGGAAACATTCATCTACCCCCTCCTATGGAGAAATATTTCCTATCAAAAAGTGTACTTTTTAGAAAAACTCTCTCAGCAAAAAAGTTTCTTCCAAACGTGCCCTTACTATTTGCTTTTCGTATCTTGATAAAAACCCAATTTTAGAATAATGAAAACCATGGCAAATTTTTTTTCTTATAGTTTTACTAAGTTTATAAATGTGTGGTTGACTTAGTTGATCTCCACTTAACAAAGTGTAATTCTAGAATATATCTGCCTAATTAAACAAAAACATATAATTATTTTTTGGATGGAAAATGGTTAGCCTTTTGTTCCTATGTTTGTTAGAATACTTGCCAATGGTTCTGAGGGCAACTGCAAAAATATCAAGTTTTTTTGGGTGAGGGAAAATCTGATGATAAAACTTGAAAACTTTTTTGGAGGAAATTTGGGAAAATATTAGTGTATATAGTATTAATGTATGAAATATATAAAAATATAATTAAAACACATAAAAAGGTTTAGAGGTGATAATTGTGCGTTATATTGCCAAAAAAAATTACAGCATTTCCAATGTACACGATATTTTGAAAATTGGGAACTTTTTTGGGACTGTGTCAGCTTTTTAAAGTATGTGATAAAACAGTGATATTTTCGAAATGTCACCAACATGCGTCGCATAGTTCAAGGGTATAACTCTGGGATCATAGAAAACACCACCAAATTCATGAATTCAGATGATGCCTATACAAAGCTTGGATTTAAAAAAAAAATCCAAGATTTTCAAAGTTTATGATTTTCCGATGCCAATGTCGTATATATATATATATATATATATATATATATATATATATATAGAGTGAGACAGAGAGTCATTAATATATGAGAACTAGAAATATGGGGCATTTCCAACATTTATTTTGCAAATCCAACAATGTGGGTGAATTTGCTAAGAATCAACTATTGGATCATGTATTTTCGATGAAAAATATGATTTTTGAATGCTTGAATATTTGTGAAGATTATGAACCATTGATTTTAAAGTCTTAAAAAATCTCATTTATGCATTAAAAGTGGATGATTCAAGAGTATATTCTTATAAAACCATGCAGATCACATTATAGGGTTAGATTCAAGAGAAAAGAACAAAAACTCCATAAAAAATGTGGCTCAGATATTAGTTCTCATATTTTCTGTTTTCTTATTTAGTGACGATATATATATATAAAGAGAAATGGGTAGGTGCGAAATTGATACATGCTAAATCAGTTTTTCTTCCCCTGTGGTATTTTTTCGCAGTTCTGATCCCATAAATGTGTTGGGCATGGTTGATTTATGAGGAATTCACACGTGAATCATGCATTTTTGATGAAAAAAAGATACTTGAGCCTCAAAATTTTACAAAAATTTTGGACCATTGATTTTTCGAATCTTATAAAAACCTACCCATGTGTCAGAATCGAACACTTCAGAGATGATCCCCATAAAATCAAGAAAGTATCATCTAGCACTTATCATTTCGCACTCACCCATTACACTTTTTTTTTTGAAAGGCAAGTTGTGGTTAGGCAAACCACTACCAGATATCTTGTAAGCTCCATGTGGCAGAGGGATTCGAACCTAGGCCTTCAGTTTGGCACAGGACCCCACTTACCACATGGGATACCACCTCGTAATACTTACCCATTACTCTCTCTCTCTCTCTCTATCTATCTATCTATATATATATATGTGGGTTAAATTATGCTACAATTGTTCGTATGCACAAATTACTTTTTTTTTTCAATTGACCCCATGAATGTGATCTACGTGGGGTCAATTGAAGAACTGAAATCCGACCTATGTGCAGGTTTTTCTAGCGATGCAAAAAATCAACGGTTGTCAATGCACTGATTTTTTCTAACTCAGAAAAACATGTTTTGCATAGAGAAAAACATGATCTAAGGCGGTTTTCTGAACACATTGAGTCGAAACAACCTGCATCGTGAGATTTCAACTAGATTGAACCTACAATTGACTATATTAAATATATAGACCCTATATAAAAAATAAAAATAAATTACCTGATTCTCGAAGAGGGTTTTTCATCAGTAAAATATTTTTTTTTAGCACTATGGGTCTCGGGTAGCATCCAAATATGGGCATTAATCCTCCATTTTCTCCAACATTTTGAGGTGGGCCCAATCGAGCAAAAATACCTTTTGATCATAGAATTGAAAAGCAAAACACCTTTCTTGTTGAGATTGGAAGCAAGCCTTGCATGATTTGTGAACATGATGCTAAACTTTATAAAAATCAATTAATGGGCCACACATTAATGATGGAGTAGGTAGATTGGACCAACACCATATGACACCATGCTATATAAAACCGAGTAGAACTTCCAAACTGCAAATCACAGAAAGCTAATTTTAAAATCTATAAGCTGATGTATGACACAATCTATTGTTCTCTTATGGCCAGAAACAACTGTATGCGAGCAGTATTAGTTATGACCATAGTGGCCAAAGTTAAAAACGGCAAAATATCGGCAGCTAAAAACTCGTGATAAATTGATTTTTTTTTTAAATCGTATGTTTTTCAGCAGAATCTCAGCAATAAAAAATATAAAAAATAAATTTTACAAAGAAATATAAATAAAAAAAATATAAAAAAAAAACTGGTTTTTTTACGATAAATAGCTGATAAAAGCATAAATATATATCGTATTTAGTATGCAATTTTTAAATGCGATATTTATGTTTTGACGAAAAACATGCAAGAAATTGAAATTATCACGAGAAATTACTGTTTCTAACTTTTAGGTAATTTCTCGTGATAGTTTTGCGATATTTTTCATAAATCTTGTGATATTTGTTTATGTCTATGGCACAAGAAGATTGAGGCCATGCCTCGTATAGGGATGTCAATGAATCAAATTTTGTCTAATATCTGTCTTAATCTAATTCTGTTCAGTTGTGTTTGGTAAGCCAAAACCATATCAGTTTATAATGGGATGCAGATATGGTTTTTATTTTTTACAATGGAATTGGATAAATATCCAAATTTGATGGATACCCGAATCCGTTTGCATGTAAAAAAATGAGCTTTTCACCATCCCAATCTGTCTACCCAACATCCCATTAGTTGGATATGGTTAGCCACATCTGAAAGTGTGCAATCACATTGGAAAATTAAACCTTCTTGGCCTTGAGGATATTAGGGAAGACGGGAAAAATGATGAGAGAAACTCCTATTTGCCACATATCCAGTTTTTCTATTGCCAATTCCATTTATAGACAAGAAGTGACTTGCAATTGCTACCATTGTGAAAGCTTCATCCTCTCCTCTGAAAGCAGAATATTAGAAATGGGAACAGTTTGATCAGAAGGAAAACTTTTCCTCCCCTCCCCTCAGTTACCCAAACATGGGGGAAGAAGCAAGATTAGAAGGATGAAAATGATGGGATGGAGAGGTGATATCAATGCATTAAAATTGAAACGATTCAGTTAGTACGGGCCTTTTGTCAGCAGCTATAAACACCTAAAACCGATTCTCTGAAGTTGTGAACATATAAGGAAATAATAATGTGTGGGGGGTAACTAAGGAGGAAGGGAAAGCCTTTTGGAAGGAATTGGAATTCCTCTGTCCTTTGCCAAATCCGTGTATTTATTGATACGGAACAGAAGTCATTATCAGTATTCAAATTGAATTATTGAACAAATCGATGGGCCCCACAAAGAAAAGGGTGTATTAGAGCAAAGAAAATACCACCATATACGACCCAAGGGGTTTTTGGCAAGACCCTTTGACGAGCAGTCTAGGTTCAAATCCCATGGGCGCCAACAGGAAACTATACGCGATGAGCAAAAAGAGTACTTGTGGAGTTTTACACCGCGAACACCAACACAGAGCTGCAATCCATGTGTCACCTCTTCCTCTTGTAACGGGATGTCTGAATCATAATGGTCGTATTTTTCGTCATTATTGAAAAAAAGAAAGAAAGAAAGAAAGATTAATGTTCAATCAACATTCTTAATTTGCCATTTGTGTATGTTATTATCATTATCGTGGCTGATGTTTTTGGGGTGGCAATCGGGTCGGGTTGGCAGGTCGGGTTGGCGTGTCAGCATACCTCAACCCGAACCCGACCCGTTTATTAAACGGGTCGACTGTGGCAAACACTAACCCGACCCATTTAATAAACGGGTAACCCGACATGACCCGCCAACCCGTTTAATAAATGAGTTGGGTTGGGAAAACGGGTTGGCGGGTCATGTCGGGTTACCCGTTTATTAAATGGGTCGGGTTAGTGTTTGCCACAGCCGACCATGGGTTGGGTCGGGAAAATGGGTTGGCGGGTAGCGGGTTGGCGGGTCGGGTTGGTGGGTCGGATTAGCGGGTTGACCTGCCCGCCTAACCCGTTTATTAAACGGGTCAGCCAGGTTGGCGGGTAGGCATACCCCCAACCCGAACCCAACCCGTTTAATAAATGGGTTAGACGGGTGGACTCGTTTATTAAACGGGTTGGCTTAAGACCAACCCGAACCCGCCTAAGAGGCGGGTTGGCCGGTCGTGTCAGGTTTTGCCACCCCTAGATGTTTTGAATGCACATAGGGATCATCATTGTGGCTAAGGTTTTGGATCTTGGTTGCTTGCAAACCCGGCCAGTCTAGAAGCCTAGGGGGCAGACCAAGAGTTAACAATTTGCCCAATCCTCAATATTTCTACTGGTTCCTCCCTGCCGGTTTCCTCCCTACCACTGCCGGAAATTGGTTCGTTGGTGTGCAGACCACCTCATCATTACCCTTAAAATCCTTTCCTACCTTTTGGTCTTGTAGTATGTGCTGCACATGCGCACACAGATGTGAGAATTTTTGCGCTTGTTTTCATACTTTCAGGATGGTGGTCAAGAAGTGCAAGCAACGTTGTCTATTCCTCACCTTATATATATATATATATATATATATATATATATATATATATATATATATATATATATATATATAGAGAGAGAGAGAGAGAGAGAGAGAGAGACCACTTTTCACATGGGGGTGCAATATACATGTGATGCTTGCTTGTGCTTGCTATTTTATTCGCAAGAATACGTGTCCTTTTTATTTTTGTTTATTTGTTTGGCCGACATGCATGATTTACAATGTCATTCAAAAAGAGGTATTTGGTTTTCTTAACAAAGGTATTTGGTTTTCTGTAAACTTTCTAGGGATGCCAATGAATCTATATCCGACTGAATCCAATTCTATTTAAATGAAGTTGGTAAGTCGAAAGCAGAAATCATATATGATTATAATCGGATGTGGAAATGGTTTTGATTGTTGGTGACTGAATGAGAGAAATATTCAAATTAGGATCTGGTTGAGCTTTTCACCATCCAAATCTAAATCTGAAATTGAATCCATTTAGCCAACATCAGTTTAGTTGAATATGGTATTGTCCACATCTGGTTTGGAATATGAGCATCAACAGGGGCTCTGCTTGTCCGGTGGGAGGAGCAGCTAGTGCAGGTTCAAAACTCAATGGTATAGTTGTATAACTGGTAGGGATCGGCCTACCCAACTTGACTATAAAAAAAAATACAAAAATTAGTAAATTGTTGTTCTCTTGGTTAAGAGAACGTCGATAAACCAAAGGTTCTTACCAATTGTGCGTCAGATTTACAAGTAGAGTGTAGTGTTTGCCTTGTGCATGCAAAAAATGCATGTTGGATTTGGCTGAATAGATTTGCACATTTGATATGAGAGACTCAATTGAACTTATATATTCTCTCCTCAGATTGTGGGTTAGCGGAGTGGCCATCTTCAGCAGAATGCTTATTGTTTTGGTCACTTGAGTTTGACAGTTCCTCTATATAATGTGTTTGAAAAAAAAGTCATTGATCATGAGTCATCGGTTTGGTTCATACGAAAACGTGTTTGTTGGCTTCAGATGAGAGTTACAGCATGTTGGCTCTGAATGTGAGTTCCAACGTTGAGCTATGAGATTCTCCTTGTGTAGATAAGTGATCAATAAGATGCTTTGTTACATCATTATTGATGCTTAAATATTAGTTTTATCTCGAATACATTGAAAGCGATGATAATTTATGTTTATTTATTTTAGATAATTGGCAAAAAACTGCTTATCTCATCAAGATCATTAGCAGTGAAAAATCTCAGGTTCCCTTGCCTACCAGAGAATACATTTAGCTTCACCTTTGATAAAAAGGACATGCACTAGTGGGTTTTGAACTCGTGACAGCCTGTTAACTTGACTGCCTTCACAAGTCCCGGACCAAAGCGGAGCATGGATGGTGCATGCTTATGATAAATTTGCAATTGCTTATTTTGAGGGCATAATTGAGATTGTCGAGCATCTAGTGAACATGATTTTGCATTCAAACCCGAACACGAATCCGACTAAAACCTGAATCTAATTAAGTGTAAATATTGGGTTTTAAGCTAATTGAATCTAGATTCAGTTTTATCTGACTCAAAAATCTGATTTGGTCAGACATGGTAATACCTAGATCTGACCCAAGTTTAACTCGTTTACACCCTCGGTTCAGCGCCAAGTCTTCGAGAAGCCTACCTAATGAGAGAGCGGATCAGGTCAGGGGGTATCCAGGGAATTCCTCAGATGTTGTTCATCTAATTGACATGGATGCAATGGCTTTGCTCTCAGTTGTCCATTTGACATGCAATAGATGTTGTTTATCCAGAGCATCATCAGCTCTAAAAAAAATTGTGGAGTCCATCTCGGACATAAGCAATCCATCATGTTGGTTGGATGTCTTTCATGGCATGGATGAACGGCCAATAGTGCTTGATTTTTTTTTCTTTTTATGATAACCGCAAATGATTCTTTTTTTCATGGCAATTTTCCAATGTTGTCATAATCAGCCTTTGAACCGAATCATTTTTCAAAACAATTCAGAAAATTGACATGAATCAAATCGTATCGAATGGCTTTGAATTGGTTTATTTAAAAACTTATTTTCAAAAAAGAAAAAATCCAAAAACTATGAAAAATCCAAACCATAAAAAAATCAAGAAAATTAACTCCAAAGGGAAAATGCAAAAGTGGAGCAAATAATAACTTAGAGTTTCAATCAAATTCTAAAATACACATATAATACTAAAAATATAACAGCAAACAACTATCATAATTATTACAAATATTAAAAAAGAAAGAATAAAACTATTTCAAGCCATTTTTAATAAATCAATAAAGCATCAATTCAGTTTGAATCGGCCAATTCAATTCAATTACAACCATCTTAAATAGAAACATGTTTTTGTTACATTATAAATGAGTATCAAGTTCATTTTTATTAGCATTTTTGCATATAAATGCTAATTTTATTTTATAAATATATGGTTTTTGTTCAAAGGTTTAAATATTATAATTTGTGAAAAAATAGTATACAGTGCCAATTCTTTTAGAAACTTTATCAATGCATATTAAAAATTCATTTTGATATTTTCAGAACGGTTTTAATGCATGTTTAAAAAAAAAAAACGTACCTACAACTTTTTAAGCCCTTGCGTTTCTAGCAACTATGAACAATATTGCAATTTCACAAAAAAGGGCAGCAGTTCATGCTTGTATTCCCCATCAACCCCATGGCATTTCCAAACCCTTGTCACAAGGTTTATGATATTTTTGAAATTATCATGAGAAAACTTTCGTGATAAAAATAATTTTTGTAGTGTTTGTATCACCCATAAACAATACGATTTTAAAAATGTTTTTGTTTTAATAATCAAGTTGGGGGACGAAGGTCTAGGCCTCCTTCTGGAGTACAGAAGAATTGTCCAATAAGGAGCATAAAAAACATATATACCAACCTTGAGGTTTGTCCCCATCAGATGATGCACAATATAAAGCAAGCAATCTGCTAGATCAGGATTACAAAATTGAAAAAGGTTATGTACATTTATACCCCATGGTTGGCTTTCTCGGAACTCAGTATCGGATCTCGCCTGTTTGCAATTCGATGACTTAGATGAGCCAACTTGGTGACTTGAACGAGTCACACTTTTTTTTAATTTATAAAAAAATACAACTAAATCATATATTATGATTTTATACCAAAAAATCAAATAACTTAAGGTTCTAAATAAATCATTAAGGCTAGAAAAAACAAGTTTTGCTAAATATACTACAAAAAAAGTTTACCTTTACTACTGCAAAAATCGCACTAAAGACAGGAAAAACATCAGTAAAGATCTTTACTGGTGTTGGTGTTACGACAGTAAGTATGCCATAATTGGTCTTTTTGGTATGGCATTTACTGACACGAAATGTTCACGTCAGTAGACATTGACTTTATTGGCATTGTAACACTTGAGATTTTTTCATAACTTTTTCAATAAATGAAGATGAAATTATGTCTTAACTATGAGTTGAATTTTTATTTTTATTTTTATTTTTATTTTTATTTTTATTTAATTTAAATTTTAATTTGAGTTTGAAACTCAATTTAATTTGGAGTTGAATTTCATTTGAGATTTAATTCTAATTTAGATTTGAGATTTAATTTGAATTTCAATGTAAATTTAATTTGGGATCAAATTTTAAATTTATTTGAACTAAATTAAGAAAATTAGACCCATAGGCTTAAACGCCCCCTAGGTGGGCCCCTCCTAGATCTTGGACTCTATTATAGGGTGGACTCCATCTAGGTAAGCTTATCCAAGGGGGTGGGACGTTCCCATCTATTTTTCAAGAACATTTTTAATTAGCTAAAATCAAACTAGCTAATTTGTTTCCTAATTCTTTGATAGGTCTAGTTGGCTAATGTGTTTATTTGTTTTCTATTTCATGTATGAATTCTAATTAACTAGATCACATAGAATGGCATTCAAATTCAATTCCATTCAATTTAGATAAAACTAAGATGAAGTTTTTTAATTGAAATAGAAAACCTTAAAAGGAAATTATAAAAGAAGAATTTTCCTCCCTCCTCCTACACACCCCCTAGTCTTTTCTTTCCGTATCTCTCCTTCTTCCTTCTTCCTCCCACATGCCCTACTTTGGTGAATAAAGAGTTGATCTTGGTCTGACTGCATCTTTGTGGTGCATATATAGAAGGATCCGGTTGGTGAATATGATTTTGGGAGAGTTTTTTTTTATAGATTTTTCAATTTTGAAGTAGGTACACTATAATTTTATACGTCTGTATGAGGCTAGAATACATAAGCATGTCGTAGGATGATCTTCAGATGCATATCAACATACATATAAGCCTAGATCACATATATACTGATACAGTTTTGTGTATGGAGGTTTTAGAAACTGAAAATTCTTCTTTGAATATTAGTTTTGAGAAAACGTGTTCTCTTTAGAATAATGATTGATTTCAGATGTAAATTCATATTATGTATCATATTTCTGTGATTACAACATGATTAAATGTATGCAAGCATGAATCTGATGTATTTTTTAATGGATCAAAATTTTTTGATGTATTTTCTTTATATTTTATATGAAAAGCATGTTCTTGTTGTTTCTTGAAAATTGATGTTTTTTTGTGTATCTTCATTGAACCAGTCATGATAAAAATTTTAGTTCTCTCAAACTGTAAACTCATAAACCCATAAATTCTATAAAATTAGGGGAATGTTTCAGACATAGGAAAGCAAATCCAATCCAAATATCATACTTAGGTAAGTCACGGTTTGGGAGATAGAACATATGTAAGTCAACACAGGAATCCTGTCCTGACAGTGATCATATGAAGACAAAAAAACTTTGTAAAATTAATATCTCCCAGAATACTTAGGCTCTATGGATGAGATTTTAATATGTATTAGTTTGAATATATTAAAAAAATGTGATTAAAATCTTGGAGGGTTATTCCTCATGGTTTAAAAAAAAAATTGCTCTAAAAATTATGATTTTATGAAACATGTTTTGTCAAATAATAGAAACAACACATATTATGTGATTTTTAGTGCTTAGACGCAATTAAATTTGGGCCTGACTTTTTGAAACTTAAGTAAGACATATCAAGCCACCCACTGTAAAATTCTTAAAAATTAACATGTTATGTATGATTTATGGCTAATTTTTTATTTAAAAGACTGAATTGATCAAGATTGTTTTGTGAACATAAAATAATTTGTGCTTATAGACTTTTTAATTCATGATATAAAATGAGTTTAGATCTGAGTTTTTTTCTATATGCATATAACATGTTTAAGAATAATCTAAGAATAGTCTGTTAAAATCTCAGAGCATAAATCAATCTAGATGATTTATAACAGAATTTACAATGATAAATAAATTATGTGCTAATAGTCCTAAATTGAATAATTATATTCAAATGCATGTCATGGTTCTAGAAGTGAACCAGACAGACAGGTCATGGTTTCAGAAGTGAACTAGATGAGCATGTGTCATGTTAATGCACAATATGTGGGCCCATGAAGGTTGTGTAGTTGTGCCATCTTTGGTAAACATCTTTTGAATGCTAAGCCTTAAAATTCGATTATGATGTTATGATATGCAATCTTATGTGATAATGTACAACATGACGATATGATATGCAATGTGATGTTAATGTGATTATGTTGCAACATAAGGCATGCAAAGCATGGATACACATGTGAATGCTTATAAATGAGCTTGTGGTTCAAAGGAACCGATTTAGCATGAATATGTTAGGTGACATGGGATGATGTGCTATAATGAATAAAAAATATGCATGCACATGTGAATGCTCTTGAGTGAGCAAATGGTTAAAAAGAACTAATGGGGTGTTGAAAGTATACCAAGCTTAATATAATTACCTCAAAGCGGATGCAGGGTATGAATACTCAACTGGTTTAAAGGTATCAGGGCATACTGAATGAATTATCAAAATGAGTGAGCTAATAAAAAAATGTAACTACCATGAATGAGTAGTATGATGCTCATACCATGAATGACAATGTGAAAAGTTACTCTAGAAGGGTGCTTGGGTTATTGAGTCATGAAGTGTTAAATGATATATGACACATGTGATGATACACAATAACACATCTAATAAAGAGAACCCAATAATTCATTCAGACTGTGGCTTACCTTGGAGATGGTAGGTGGTACAAAACTTTGTTAAACAATTATTTTGTTTTTATGAAGGCTAGATGCCTCACTTTGTCCCAGTCATCGAAGTTGAAGGGTCAAACTACCAAGGTATCATAGGTGGTAGGTCAATGTCTTCTACAAAAGTTTAAGATGCATCTTATTTTTTGTTATGTTGCTACTAGTAGGATTTCTCTCGATTACAAAACACCCACAATGAGACCGATTTGATGTGGCACTTAGGTCATTAAAATACATATCATAATAAACCTTCGAGTGAGCTCTTTGTCTTGATGTATGGCCCTGTGATTACCCACATGGATACATACAGAAGAGAAGCAAAAGCCTTACATTTGAGCACATTTATTTTGTGAAAACTTGTACTGAAAACATGTCTTAATAATGCAAAAGCTCAATTATGGATATGTTCATGTGTTGAAATATTCTCTATGAATTTAACTGTTATAGTTTTTTATTGGAATGCATTATGGTGGTTATGTTGCATTGTACATGTCTTGAAAAATATATGTTGCATGTATGTTTGGTTTTATATATTTATGCAATGTTATTGTGTTTCTACTGATGCTTTATTAGTCTAACTCCTATATTATAAATACTCAGATAATGAATGAATTAGTTGTAGCGATGGCAAAGAGATGATGGGATGTTGCAGGTGGTACCAATAACCAAATATGTAGATCTAGGATTAGTCTTAAATTGAATAACTTATTAATTTGTTTGACAATGGTTTAGAAGTAATTCAATTGATTGATGAATGATTTTAAATTAATTCATAAATTATATGGGTTTTTTTATATCTCAAATTCATATTTTTGAGTCAAAACCGATTCCCGATTTGGACTTGAACCCAAGTCCAATAATTGTATTTGTGTTTTCCTTGATAAAGGGTTCTTGTTCATGGTTGTCTCTTTTTTTATCTTAGTTCTAGTGAGTAAATATACACTAGCGCTTATGCACAAGTAGGCTCTCCCGTGTTTAGTTCGGTTAGAGCAATGTCATCGACAAGGCCTTGCATAAAAAAATTGCTCTATTTATAGGTTAAAATTTTGGGGCATTACAAGCATGAAATTTGCGTCAATAAAAATCTCTTTAATGGTGCTAATATGACGCTAGTAAAGATATTTTTTCATATTTTTAATTAAAAATACATATCATTTTTACTAACACAAAACATTTTTACGCTAATAAATATCTCTTTACTGACACTAATATTGCACCACTAAAGATATTTTTCCATATTATCTTTATTGGTGCTAATATGGCACCATTAAATAGATTTTTACATATTTTATTTAAAAATATATAATCTTTACTAGTGCTAATATGGTGTCAGTGAAGAGATTTTTTCATATTTTTAATTAAAAAAATACCATCTTCATTGGTGCAAAAAATGTCCTTGCTAGTAGAGATTTTTCCACATTTTAATTAAAAAATCATCTTTACTAGCGTGAAAAAATTTTGTGCCAGTAAAGATCTTTTTAAGTGATTCGACAAAAATTGCTTATGTCCATGGCTGCACCGAGCCTTCTTCTTTATTTATTGGCATACACGATATGGAGAAGGATGCCTCCTTAAATAATAGAAGTCTATGAATTTTACACTGAGTCTACTAGTGTTGCTAGATACAACAGGGAGTCTAAGATAAAATTATAAAACTACCCTCTAAAAAAATCATAAAAAATTATGAATTTATATCCAGGTAGGAAACAAGCTCTATACTCCTCTAATAGAACCTAAGCTTAGGCTCATCCCGCTACGCCAAACCCCTTTGGGGCGATATTAGTCCATGTTGATAATATCATCATTATTCAACATGATTGAAGTAACCTTTAATTTTGATGTGATTCATGTAAGATATAGCTAGAACAATTTCGAGATAACGGTTGTACCATGATATTACATCGTTGAAATAGTGACTATATGTAAGACTCAAGATTTTTCTGAGAAAAGGCAATGCATGATGTGATTCAGTGATGGTAAATGACTTGTGTTAATTATGAGGTTTTTGCATATAGTTATGCATTATACATATGTATATGTATATAAGTATGGATATACGAGACCCTAAATCACGTAAGTAAGATGTACGACATGATTGAAGGCAATCTATAATATATTAATTTTTGAGAACCTTAAATTAAATTCATAATATATTAGATTAGTCAATCCTCTAATTTAAGACCCAAACGAGAAAAAAAACCTCATTATTTCATGTAAATTATTGAAAAATGTATATCGATAGAATATGGGTCTTAACGGGAGCAATTTTTGCAAGTGATGAAAATCTAAAAATATGCTTTGAGAATGTAGTTGCAATTGGAAATTTAAACAAGGATTTGTTTTAAAATTTTGGTTGAAATTGAGTGTATAAATAAATTTTAATAAAATTTATTATTTAGGTTGGTCGTAGGTCCGACTAGGGAGGGGGCGACCACCTTTTTGGACGTGTGGGGCCTTGGTGGACCAGCTAGTCAAGGGTTGACCAGCTGGGCGGTGGCATTTTCGAAAGGTTTTCAAAGAAATTCAAACGAAATAAGCCTATTGGTGCAGGAAAAGTAGAACTAAAATATTACAAGTATGCCACCACCTAAAAGGGTATGGCATACATCCTAGCCATTCATTTCTAACTTTTAATCTCAGCCACTCACTTAAAACCCTAGCATATTTAACCTTTGAAAAGAGAGAGAGAAAATCATTCTCTCCTCTTCTTTCTCTCTCTCCCTCATCTCTCTCAAAATCGTGGGGCTCTCCCTCTAGCCGTCCGTACACCCTCTTTCATCCCTCTCCATCTTGCTAGTGTGTAGGGTTGGGTACCACGTGGGACTCCACCCTACACTCCCAAGCAAGAGAGGATCTCCATTATTTTAGAAGTCATTGAATGCGAGATTTATATCATTGTTCATTTGTATTTGTATTTTTGTAATGTATTCTTCATTCCTTGTGTAAACATGAAACTGAGTTCCACAATGCATGTGTGTTGAGTTGCATGTGAATTCGGTGGATTAGATTTGTATATTATTCCTTACATTTAGTTCATAGCACTTATGTGAGATGCATCACGTGAACACACACACACACTTATGTTACATAAAAGAAATATGTATTTTGTCAAAACGAGTTTCCCAAATCTAGAGTTGTCAAAGATACCTTCGACGATTTGATTGTATCTCCCTAGATACTAGTCAAATTTTGGTGTTCTTAGACATTATGAAAATCTCAGACCTAGTCATCTGACTTTGTAGTTGAGAACTTTTCCAGATTCAGAATGCAAAGTTCTTTAACATCTTCGTCAAAAATATAGTTTTTGCATGCATTAGATCTTTCCCAAATCCAGAGTTGTTAGAGACACCTCTGATAAATTGATTGTATCACTCTGAATACAAGTCTGATTTTGGTGTTCTTAGATATTCTGAAAAGTTAAGACTCAAACCTCTAACTTTGTACTTAAAGGTTTAGTCTTATTCGGTCTGTAGGATCTTCTAAAATCTTTGTCAAAAATATAATTTTTGCATGCATTGATTCTTTCCCAAATCTAGAGTTGTCAGAGACACCTCTGATAAATCGACTGTATCGCTCTGGATACAAGTCCAATTTTGGTGTTCTTGGATATTCTGAAAAGTTAAGACTCATAACTCTAACTTTGTAGTTAAAGGTTTAGCCTTATTCTATCTGTAGAATCCTCTACAATCTCTTTCAAAAATATAGTTTTTGCATGCATTGATTCTTTCCCGAATCCAGAGTTGTCGGAGATACCGTTGATAAATCGACTGTATCGCTCTAGATACAAGTCTGATTTTGGTGTTATTAGACATTCTGGAAAGTTAAGACTCATAACTCTAACTTTGTAGTTAAAGGTTTAGCCTTATTCTATGTGTAGAATCTTCTAACATCTCTGTCAAAAATATGGTTTTTGCATGCATTGATTCTTTCCTGAATCCAGAGTTGTCAGAGACACCTCTGATAAACTGACTGTATCGCCTTGGATACAGATCAAATTTCGGTGTTCTTAGACATTCTAAAAATCTAAGACACAGTCCTACAACTTTTTAGTTGAAGACTTTTCCTGATTCAGTATGCAAGATCCTCTAAATCCTCTGTCAAAATATAGAACATTCGAATTTTTGTTAGTCCCTGTTCAGTCCAGAACGCCCTTGATAGCGTCTCGTATTTTCAGAATTTCTCCTGACTCTCTCAATGAAAATTTAATTGGTTTGATTCTATGAAAAGCTAAGAGATAATTCTACAACTTTTGTGTTTAGAGTCAGGGTTGAATCTTTGCCTAAATATCTCAAAAATATTAATTTTTTTGTTGTTATAGAAAGTCATGATTTTCTTTTAACTTGTTTTAAATCTCTCTCCTTTTGTGGCCGAGTTGGGTGCAGTCCACCTGAGACACCAAGTCACTGAACTTAAATAACCTAAATAAGCTTGTTTATCATCTAATATGGTCAAATTGGGATTAACCAATATCCGATATCATACTTGTATTGCTTTGATTTATGTACGCTTACACACTACATGGGAACAATGTGACATAAATGTTATAACACGAATGAGTATTTTTACTTGCACATCATGTCACCAAACTTAGAATAATTGCACGAATCATGTTGATAATTCAAGTGTCCTAGCATTTAATGAATATTTGATTGTGTTTCATGTACGTTTGCATTGATCACACGATTCACTTTTGACACTTGATCTGTCCTGTAAGTATAAAGGAGACTCGAGGCACCTTGTAAGGGTGTATTTGTTTGTGAGACTTTGTGGAATGTTGAAACTTCGTGGCGAGTTAGTGTGGGCAATGGACCCACCTTGTGAGTTGAGCTCACTTATGTCAGAAATGTGCAGTTACTCGTACTTTCTTTCTTATGAATATCTCATGCGATATAATTCTAGAGAGGTCTTTCTTTGGTTAGACAATTAATGAAATATTCATTGTTGGATGCTAAGGTTAATCATGTCAGTCGTTTGATCATGATCTCACTGCTTGTTGTTGAATAGAGCAAGAGTTGTATCTTCTTGCTCATTTGCTTAAATTATTGATGTACCTGCTTACGTATGTTAGTGCTTAACATTACCGCTTATGGCTAGCATTTCTCCTTACTTAATGCAGTTACACTTGTTTAATCATTTCAAATATGCTAATTATCTCACTACGATACACATATATGTTCACTTGTATATATGCACTGTTTGCGATATTTTACCTGTTTCGACATGATAAGTTCGCTTATGTCATTGCTTGGATTAATTATGTTATTAATGCTATGATTTGCGCAAATGGATTGTCGTGGTTGATTTCTCACCAGCTTGTAAGAGTACTGACCCCATTTTATGGGGATACAGGTGGTGACTTCTCGTGGTGCGATGGAGCTCGATGTGCGGCGGAGGACTGAACCCACACTCTAAAACTCGAGATCTTGGCAGTTGTTTTTTGTAAAGGAAAATGTTGTATCATTTTGTAAACAATATTAATAAAAATGTTTATACTTGTTGTTTTCTCTGTTACCCGCCTAGAGTTTCCACTTATTTTTCCCTTTTGGTTTTCTGCCTTGCGCAATGTATTTCAAAAAAAAATTATCCTGAAAATCTAAAGGGATTTTTCCAAGCTTAGATTTTGGGGCGTTACACTATAACTATGGCCGACATAGCCAGAATGACTAGGTCTATGATCTTGAGGACGATTTCCCCATTCCTCATGAGGAAAAAAAAAGGTAAGCAGGTATGGGACCAGTCTACATAGAAACCCAATTGTCGCCTTATGATCCCCATCTCACGGTAAACTATGATGCCCATAATTTATAGTAGAGACAGGATTCATCAAGATCACAAACAAACACCGATATTTCGAAAAGAAAGTGATTTTATCGAAAGCCAATATAATGCCAAAAATATAATATTTTCAAAATACTACCTATTTTGAAGATATATACTTCTATTTGAAAATAGTTTTTTTCTGATTTCTTTTATATTATTGATATTTTATGACTTCACATTATGCAGCATCCCTACATGCTGGGTATGCAGCAACATGTTTGGAAGTTATCCATCACAATATTTCTCCAAAAATATTGGGCATCATCTTGAGAAATGTCCACGTGGATGGTCAGCAAAGTTGAAGCTGCATGCTAAGGAATAGAGTGATGCTGAATAATAAAAGCCTTTATTCTATAAATATGTGTTCTATATACATTTTTTATAGGAATCACTTCTTAAAGTAATAGATTTTGATGCATGGATAGTTTTTTATAAGGTTTAAAAATCAATGGTCTATAATTTTCATAAAATTTCCAGGCTCTAACTATCATTTTTTTCATCCAAAATTCATGATCCAAGTTTCAATTTCTAGTAAATCAATCATGTTGAACACATTTACGGGATTAGAAATTCAAAAGAAAAACACCAAAAATCCAATAGCTTGTTTCATTTAGCACCATGCCCATCTCTCTTTCCCAAAGTGTACTCCCTTTTGCAGAAATATGATTACTCTCTCTAAATATGTATGCAACTACTTTAAATGGTACATGCGTGCTTTTCAAATTTCAAATAGCTACCTTAAATGGCTCTTTCTCTCCCACAAATAGATTCATACATGGATTTTACATGGCTCTCACACACACGATGTATGTGTTTGCCTTTTGGTTCTTTTTCTCTCTCTTGTTTTACCAAGTGTTTGTCCATTTGATCCCTTATCAAAGCCTACTGAACCAACCTTATTCAATTCATGATTTTCCATCGTCTAATTTTTCCTTTGTTTTTGGTATAGATTAATCTGCCCAGTTTAAAGGGCATGTTACACGTTCTTACAAATTATCATGATAGCTCTCATTTGTCTAATGTTGTTATCATATAAATGATATTTTTATCCTTTTCTTATGTTGTCTGATCATATGTTTGAAAGCATCTCATTCATTAGAGTTCCTTTCTACTGCATATGTGTTTCCTCTTTGTATTGACATAGTATTTCTCTAAGGTGCGTTGTATATTTTCTTAACCTGGATCTCTCTAGGCATAGCTGACTTAGTGAAAAAACTGAAGGCTAAAAATGTTAATGACAAACTTAGTGAAAAAACTGAAGACTAAAAATGTCAATGACAAACTTGTTTATGGAGGTTTTCCTCAAATGATCAACGTGTCTGCTGCTCAACTTGAGACTTGAGGTGGTTGACTTTTTACTTTCAATTACATGAGAAAGTTTGTTTGTTATATTATGTTTACGTTGCATGTGGGTGTTTGAATTATGTATATTGTTCTTTTCTGGTCATCTGTCATTATTTATTTTCTTGCTTACAAGTCACTTATGCACATGATCAACAAACTTTAAAAGGTAAATTGTGTTAGTTCATTTAACCATTAGAACAGTAAAACTCCTTCAGAATTTTCTATATTTAGTTTGGCTTACAATTTTCTACATTTAGTTTCACTCGATTTCCTCTAACTGAGTTGGGTTGTGACTAAGGGCAGAGTAAGGAATTTAAGCTAAGATGAGCACAAATGACACTAAGAAAAAAATAATTTCTATGACAATAAACTATACTAGAAAGTGCAAAAGAAATTAAGGAACTACATAGTGTCATATTCATAATTAGGAACCTTGGTTGAAACTAAGCATGTTTTTTCATAATAAAAACTATATTTAATAACTATAGTTCAAAAACCTAGTGACTCGAGAATCGGCTCGTCCACTAGTGACTTGTGATTCGAGCAAGTCAACTTGATGACACGTTCAGGTTTTGTTAACTTATGGTTTTGTATAAAAATAATGTATTATTAGTCAACTAAATACAAAAAAAACTAGAGAATGATATGATTGTTTCTAAAATCACTAAATAAATCAAATAACATCATGTTAGGTTACAATTAAGCTACATCTAGTCATTTATTAAAAAAAAATAAAGTATCGAACAACTAAACTAGTGTCTCCAAATATAGATTATATAACATGGTTCATGTAAGCAGTCTAACAATATTCATAGAACTCATTCTAACTTGGGGTTTTGCTTTTAACATTCATAAAATTCATTCAAATACATTTTAACTTATCCATCAAACATTTAAACATTTAACAATTTCTGCTCAAAATAATCAAATTTCAAACAAAAACATAAATTATTTCAAACATTTAAACACAAATGTAAATTCATTCAAATATATTTTAATCTGCCCATCAAACATGTAACTTCGTAACCTGCTCATCAAACATTCAAACATATAACTTTATAGCATGCCCTTCAATTCATTCAAAAATATGAATTAATTATCTGCTCATAAATTTCTTTAAATATTTAAATTTCAAACACAAACATATATTATTCAAATATAAACATAAATTCTAACATTTAAACATAAGAATAAACTCATTCAAACACATTGTAACCCGCCCATCAAACATTCAAATACAAACATATATCCTTTATATACATACATGCAAAATGTGCATCTATAGAACCAATTCTAACTTGGGGTCTTGCTTCCAATTTTTCATATTCATAAGTTCATTCAAACACATTTTTGAACCTACACATCAAACATGCAATGATTTTACTCCAAAATTTAGCATTGTTTGATATAAAGATCAAAGAAAATATATTCTATGAATAATGCAGTTTGATTAAACTCAAGCTTCGATCTTGAAATGTATTCAACAAGACATGACAAAGAAACACAAACATCATACAAATAAACAACCAACTATTTAGTTAATATTTCAAGAAATGTATAGAAGACGTTATAATTTATAAATAATTAAAAAAAGTATAAGTCACTTAAAACAAAGAGAAATAAAAAATATATATAATAAATTTTATATCTTTTACCAATTTATCTTTATCATAAGGTTAATAAACAAAATCACCAACCCAATGAACAAAAGATAATAAAACTAATAGAAAAATGGAATATATCACATGTTTTAAAAAAGATCAAATAGTTAATATTTTTATGTCCTAATTGTTCAGTCCAAGAATAACAATACATCTCATTAATAAAACCTATTTAATTATTTCTCTAATCAAATCACTAACCAACCAAAGTTTTTCAAATATCTTTTAAAAAAATCATATATTAATGGTTACTAATAAGTAACACGTATTTAATAAGTGAATGAAAGCTGAATTAGTTGAAACAAAATAACAAACAGATGCTAATTAAAAAAAACTAAAATTTTCATCTATGCTAATGAAAAAAACATTGAATTCTATTATTTTAAGTTCTAAACAAAGTCAAGTGTCAAAAAGAAAAAATACATGATACCCTAAAAGCATAATTCAAATTCATGTCATTTAAATAAATAAAAAATTAAAACCCATTTATTACAAGAATACAAATACATCTCATTTCAAGAATACATATATATATTTTTTGGCAAGTTGTTTCGTCCAACAATACAAATACATCCTATTCTCAACCAACGATTACACCATAACAAAGTTGAATCCATATAAACAAAGTAAAAAAACATATCTTCATAAAAAAACTCAAAAACTCTACAAAAACTCATTAAAAAAAAATGTGAGATGATGATGCTGTTAGAAATCTTAGAATCTAACCCAAAATATCTGATTGAATTAACGCCTATATCGACGAAAATAAAACATTTTTTTCATACAAAGAGAGAGAGAGAGAGAGAGAGAGGAGGGGGCCATTGTGGTGTTGCAGAGGGTAGAGGGCCGAAGAGAGAGGGGGGAGACCACTGACCAAAGGTGGGTGGGGTCAGCGGCGAAGGCAGAACAGGATGAGGTGGGTCAGGGATTGTCTCAAAGCCACAGGAAGAGTGAGGGCAAAACAACTTGGGTGGGTGGGGTCAAGGGCAAAGGTGGAATAGGGTGGTGGGCCTATGTGGTTAGGCGACTCAAGCCAAATCAAGTGTTGTGACTCACAGTGGGTGGGACCAGTGTTGGGTGGGTGGCGTCAGGGGAGAGGAGGTGGAACAAGGTAGCCTAGTGGGTGTGGTTAGGCAAACCGGGAGTCTAGCTGTCAGGGATGGAAGCGGAGTGACAGCGCCTTGCAGAGGGCGAAGGGTCAGAGAGAGAGAGGGATTCAGGCGATACTGAGGTAGCCACTGGGAAAAATTAGGGGAGGGGAGATTGGGGATTAAGGAGAGCGAGATTGGGTCAGGCACAGGGCACTGCCCACCCCTTGTGATATGAGAGAAAGCCATTGGGTTGGGCACTAGTGCCCACCTTGACCCGATCGGGGTGGTCACTGCCCTTATGATATGCGGGTTAAGATGGGAACTTCCCACCCTAACTCATATCCCTCTCAAGGGATTTTCACGGTTTAGGGTGGCCACGTGTCTACCCTCTTGTAAACGTGGCTCTGCCCTTGGTTATGATAATGATGTACAAAAAAACAAGATATATATATATATATATGGAGAGAGAGAGAGAACCAAAAGACATACGTGAACAAGAATGCATGCGCTCACATGACATCCATGTCATGTGTGAGAGAGAAAGGATAAGAGAGTCATTTAAGATCTACGTATGCATCTAGTTGAGAGAGAGAGAGAGCCATTTAAGGTAGTTGTTTGGAATTTGAAAAGCAGCATATACCATACCATTTAAGGTAGTTACATGCATATTTAAAGTGGGAGTAGTCATGTTTTTGCATGCATCGTAGTCGTGGGATCTTAAAAGAGAGTAGGTACTTTTGGAGCATTGTATTATATATATATATATATATATATATATATATATATATAGAGAGAGAGAGAGAGAGAGGGAGAGAGAGAGAGAGGTAAACATGCTAAAATAGGCTTTTTCGACTTTTTTGTTTTATTTTTAAGTTCAGACCATCTTGGAACTTTCGATTTAGACACATGGGTGAGTTTTTATAAGGTTGGAAAAAATGTCTAAAATCTTTCTAAAGTTGTGAGGCTCTAAATATCATATTTTCATCAAAAATACATAATTTGGGTGTTGATTCATAGCAAATTGATCATGCTGAGCACATCTGTTGGGTTGAAATCGTAAAAAAAACACTAGAAAAGCTAAACCATGCATTTAGCATGTTTGCATCACTCTATACGTGTGTATGTGTGTGGAAAATATTACCTATACTCTTGAGTACTGTACTCTCTGGCTAAAACTTAGAAATATGTTTCATTTGATCAATCTGTCCCAACAGATGCATTCAGAATAGTCCATTTACTAGGAAATGCACCTTTGATCGAGTAATTTTGACATAAAAATACGATTTTCACAATCATGAAATGTTTGCACATTGTAGACGGTTTAATTTTTAAGCCTTTCAAAATTCTGCTTATACAATATGATCGAAATATCTCTAAAACATATTTTTGACCAAACAAACCATATATCGATCACTTTTGTAAGGCTTAATTCATGATAAAATAAAAACAATGTGATACTGGATATTTCTACTCTAGGGTATAGTATGCTTGAGGGCAGCCAATATATATATATATATATATATATATATATATATATGAACCACTGATTTTCGAGCATTTTAAATATGCATCTAAATATAAAAAATGCCTAATCTAAGTACATGTTTTCTATTAAATTGTGTAAGAGCTCCCATATACTATGTAAGAGCTCTCTCTCTCTCTCTCTTTCTATATATATATATATATATATTGAAATTTTCTTTAAAAAAAACTAACAAATTTAAATTTCATGAGATTTTATGACTAATTGCCACCAATCTTCTCGAGTCCCACCTCTCTCTCTCTCTCTCTCTCTCTCTCTCTCTCTCTCTCTCTCTCTCTCTTTCTCTCTCTTGTCCAACCTCTTTTCGAACTCCGCCCATTTCTTGCGCTCTCTTCCCCTTTTTTGCTCTTTCTCTCTCTCTCTCTTCTCCTTTCCCCTTTCTTGCTCTCTCGAATCGCTCTCCGTCTGTTGCATTCTGTTGGTCCTTGAAGCCATGGAATTTGCAATGCTAGAAAAGGGTGGGACGTCATAAGCCCCTCGGTCGCGGACATCTCTGTCACTATGATCGACGACGTCCTCACGATCACGATGCTCTTCTCTATCACTTTCTTGATCCTTCTCTACGCGAAGCATTGCAAGTGGGGTTGTGGGGGAAGTTGTACAGGCAACCCTAAATACCTCCACAAGGCTCCTCCCTCCTCCTTTCAACAAAACTCTGGTGTCAATCGCAAGGTGATCAAGTCACTCCCTGTCTTTTGGTTTGGTTGCTCTGGTGGGGGTGGGGAGGGCAAGGACGGACTTTAGTGTGTCATCGGACTGAACCAGTTTGAGCAGAACACTAGACCATCACCTTTGTCACCCCCTCGTAGTCGCCTTGCCTCAATGGTTGATGTCCCTTTGATGTAAGATCTCTCTCGCTCTAAAGTCTAAGCGCTTTGGATGAGCTCAACGAACCAAGCCAATCCCGAGCCAACTCAGTCTATTGCATTGTGGACGAGCTTAATGAACTGAGCTGAGCTCGGCCCAGGCTCAATATGAGCCGAGCCTATACATTACTTGGTTGAGTCGAGCTTGTACATGCCAAGCTGAGCTCATGTACATCCCTACTTGCAACGTCCCAACGCAAGGTGATGTGCACTCACTGCTTCTACTAGCCCCAATTGGTTAAAAAAAACTATTAAATTAGTAATGAGGCTCCTCAAAAATATTAAATAGCAATAAAAACAATGAGTGTTTTAGGTAATTGCATTCTATCCATTTTTTAAGAGATTTGCTTCATGGAAGCCTATAATTGAAAAGGCATCTAACATTGGCTAGCAGGGTGGTTTAATAGGATTCGAATCTTAGTTGGATTCATATTCAAATTTCAACATTGAATTAATACTGATTTTATATCTGATTTCTAATTGGATCCGAATTTGGCTACTGAATTTGACAAGTCAGATTTGGATTCAGGTCAGATATTGAGTTACATCCAAGACATTGGCATTCTGATATGGACTCAGTGAACATCGATCCATGATCCATGATCCATGATCCAAGATCCAAATGGATCTTGAAACATGTGAAAGCTTTTCATGAAAATGAGACTGAATAGGACTCGAGAAAATAGGTTTTTTGGGACCTGTGCACTCTGTTTCGATAAAGGTGGTTCAAAGGAAAGTTGTGCATGACTAATACGCCTTTTCAAAGAATCTAAAATCACTGGATTCGGATTAGCGGTGTCTGTTCCATGGACTCGAGACTGAAACTGACAAACAAGCCTATGACAGATTTCTAGATTCCATGGACAGTCTATTTGGAGAGGTTTTTAACCATGCAGACAAGAGAGTTTGTGAAAACCACCAACTGAAAAATCTAAGGTAAAATCTAGATCTTTCCAACGAACCAAGATTTGGAATTTTCTGAGTTTTCTATAAGTCTCTACAATTTCTAAAATTCTGAAAATGGTGTGAGTTATTGATAAAGAACTAAATTTTCCACTATTCGATAGCAACAACAAAGATTGATATTTTTGAAACCCCTAAACGAAGATTCATCTATAACTTAGAACATGAAAGTTTTAGATCTAGATTCTAGCTTTCCACAAAATCAAACAAAATGAATTTTTATGAAGGGAATCTCCAGATAATTGAAAAATACCGAACACCACTAGAAGTGTTCTGAACCAAGGTGACAATGGATTCCTGTCAAACCGATACTTTGACAGCACTTTTTAAGGACTCAAATGACCAATTCATGAAATGGCCTAAACTACAAAGTTGTATGAAATTGTCTTAGCTTTCTGGAAAACTAAAGAACGTCAGAAACCGATCAGTATCGAGGCCAATACAACTATTTCTTTGGAGTTATTTTAGACAACTCATGATTTAGGAATCCGGATTTTGACAGGAATCTGAGTTATGCAATAGCAATCTGAACTGGATATTTTGCGAACAAAAAAATCACTTTGTAACATAAAAACTTCTATTCATTCAATAGAAAAAAAAAAAACAACCCATAACCTATTACAACTTTCAACCAATATTCAACAAGAAACATAGGAAAATAACAATAGACTCTAACTAATGAACCAGGGATTTAGTTATCCGGATGAAGATGGTAATGGATGTCGCTGAGAAGCAGTCGACACCAAGAAAAAATCTCTCAAACCAAAGCTCAAACCAACAGCCAACACGAACCAAGAAGCTTGCACGACAACCTCTAGGTCGATCTTCTCAAAGATCACCTTCCACACCAAAAATGAGATTTGGTTCCTCTTTCACCAAAAACATTTTCTCTCCCCAAGCCAAGAATTTTCAGCCACACCAAAATTCATTTTTCACAAAGAGAAGCAGTCCCCTCCCCCTTGGTCGACCTCCACTCATAAAGGCCCTGAAGCATGGGGAAGAACCACATTAAAGAGGCAAATAGCCTTCCCAAGTCATGCTCTAAAAAAGGATTTTGACTGGACTATTTTTGGCTAAGGCTATTAAGGGACTAACAACCATATTTGACTTGGACTAGTCAAGGCTGAATTTTGAATGAGGTCCAAGATGATCCATTCCAAAAATGGCACCAAGTAGGGCCCCCTTTGGAAACGAATCTTGATCCAGAACCAAAACATGCAACAAACTGGATCCTAGACAAAACGCATTAAAAAATGCAAATGCAAAAAAAATAAAAACTACATGCATTCCTCATACACCCTCTAGTACCATAAAAGAATCCTACAGAGCACCAGAACTATCCGAATTTGTAGAATCTGGCTCCTAAAAAAAAGATTACAAATAAAAAACATATTTAATGTGATTCCTCACATGCCAAAATGGAATCAATTAATAAAAATACAATCTCTGAGAAAGATGCAAAATATCTCAGATATTATAGCACAATAATCAAAATGGGGTCTGTGTTGGCAGAGATCCAATTGAACCCGGATAGTCCTACACGATTGGATTTGCCCAGGATCGCATCCTGGATTGGATCTTGGGAATTGGATTTGGATCCAATTCGTCTTCAAAGCTCGGATCTTCAGGATGCTCTGCATTATTCCCTCTTGGGTCGAAAGGCTTCGTCCTCAGAGCCTGGTTCTTCTCAAGCGATGCTTCATAATCTCTACAAAAAGTCAGAATACGATCAGCGTAGAATCTGTTCAAGGCAATAAGAATAGACTTAAATAGTACAAGAAATTATTTATAAGAATGACAATAATATTTGATGCAGTGCAATGCAATATGCTCTATAAAATGCAATTCAGATAAATTCAAAATAAATTAATGAAATTGAATCTCAAAAGCATCTAAGACATTATATTTAATAATCTTACCTTACATCAACACGTTGCAGATAATAACAAAATTTGGGTCAACAATAGATAACAATTGACTATTTATCATGGAATTCAAAATGATAAATTTTGCACTAAGATTTTGATAAGCACAAGTCACAAGCAATACAATGTAACAATAGACCAAATTTATTATCGGGATTTGTCAAAGAGACAAAATCAATATTATCTCCTAAACCCTGATGGTCATAAATAAGATTTGGGGCTTTAATGCCAACTAGACCTATTGCGTCACGACTAAAATGAGACTCTAAATTTGACTCTGCAGAAGGAGTTTCAACATCTAAGCGCTCATTGACACACATGTCTTGTTGATTTTCATCAATAAAATTCACCTTTTTGACAGTTGACTCGACAATGGATATACTAATGAGACTTGTCGGAACAATGTCGACAATCATATCAGATGCAACGCAGGGGTAAACCGTAACATCCATGGGTTCACTACGAGAGTTTTCAAAAATGTTGGGTTCATTGACAAGGATGTCCACAGACTCACTAAGGCTTGGATTGAGCTTTTCAATTTTGACATCAGCCTCGAAAATAGGGGTATAATTGACATGCCTAAAGTCATTAACAACATCTTCACATCCAAGCATCTCTTCATCTTTGATGCTTTCACCAACTTCTCCGAAGAGCGGATTTTCAAAGATGAAGTTGTCTTCGACCAAGCTTAGACAACCTTTGGGGTTCTCCATGAATAAAGGGTTGTCAAAAATGATATGAGATCGTTCTTCACGATCTTCTATGTCAGAAAGTGAAGAAAGGTCAGACAATTCTTCGGACACTCTAACAAGGATGGGTTTTTCATTCATCTGTTAAAAAATTGGATCAAGAATGATTGCACTGATAGAAACATCCTCAAATACAGGTGAGGACTCCTTCACAATTTTCCCATTAACTTCAATGATAGAATCACTACCGACTTCGGGAGAAGGATCCGCTAGGGAATCATTTGCGACATCATGAGATTTTAATAAATCCTGAGGTTCATGTCTGACGATGAACACATTAGGTTTCTTAATTTGAGATGCAACGATCTTAAGGGACTCATGAGGAGAAATGGGGATGACAGAAGAAGATGGAGGAACTATAACAATAATGGGGGCTTGAACCACGAATGTTGAAGTGGAAGACAAAGGAGGCAAATCTTTTGAAGGAAGCAACTTGATCTTTCTACCCTCAAAATGAAGGAATAGACATTGGACTTACCATGATGTATGACATTTTGGTCATATTGCCAAGGTCTTCCGAGAATAAGATGGCTTGCATCCATAGGGAGCACATCACACTAGACTTGATCAAAGTAGGTATTTTTAATAGAAAACTGTTACGACAATGAAGCCATACAAGATACTTCAAGTACAAGGTTTTGATGATGAGCAAGTAGAATCAACTGCATTTCAGTTAAGGCTATGAAGAAATTGAAGAATTCGATGAAGAATCTTTGAAGACTAGTGTGCAAATGTTTAATTCATTAAAAGTCTTAGATTCTTGTAAGAGCCTTACTTAGAGTGCATATTTAGGTTGCATTTCACCTTAAAAGTCTTTAGAAAAACTTTTCTAAAAGAAACTATCTTGAAAATCTTTTTAGAAAACTCTTTTTTTAAATTTTCATGTTTATTAGTCGACCAATCGACTTATCAGTCGACTAATCCTTTCGCGCCATATTTTCTAAAAAGTCATTTTTGTCAAATTAGTCGACCGAAGGTTTTATCAGTCGACTGGACAGAATGTCTGTTTTCTGGAAAATTAGCAGCAGTCGACTAATGGTTTTATCAGTCGACTGAACAGAACATGTGTTTTCTGAAAATTTAGCAGCAGTCGACTAATGCTTTTATCAGTCGACCGAACAGAATGTTTGTTTTTCAGAAGATTTTAGCAGCAGTCGACTGAAAAGTTTTTTAGTCTACTGATGATATTATCAGTCGACTAATTTTTCTCTAGTCGACTAAGTTTCAAAAGTTCAGATTTTCAAACGGCTCGATTAACAGATCAGTCGACCGACGATAACTGTCAGTCTACTAATAACTAACTATTAGTCGACTAACTAATGTTTCAGTCGACTAATTTTGTCGTTTTCTTGAAACTTCAAAAAGGTGTGTCTTTTTGTTTTTCAAACGTTTTGATCGTTCAAAATGGACTGTTTTGACACCCTTTCATACTCTCAACGTATGGAAAACTTTAACTATAAATATGAGTGCATTTTACACTCAAAACAACAAGAATTCAATCGATTTGAATCATTTACTTATTGTTTTTCACTCCTATTCATTCAAGTATTTGTTTTCTCACTCACTTGATATTTTCACTTCAGTTTTTCACTCAAATCACTTTGAGAGATAGTGAATTCGTGAGTAGAGTATTTCAACAACCTTAAAAGTCAATTGCATCTCATTTGCATTCAAAAGAAAGGCTCATAGGTTGTATTGTAAGTTGTTACTTATTTTTCTGTAAAAAGGACTCCTTGGTTTAAAGGAGTTGTTTGCTTTCAATAGGGTTGTTACTGAAAGTGGTACCGGTTTTGGTCTGTGTGATCTTGTAGTTAACAAGGTTGATAGTGGAAATCTCAAGAGGGTTTTGCTTGGGGACTGGATGTAGGTCAGGATAGACCGAACCAGGATAAAATCTTGTGTTCTTTGTGTGTTTGCTTTTCGATTTGCAAAATCCTTCAATATTTCGCAGACAATTTTTAAAAGCACTATTCACCCCTCCTCTAGTGCTCGTTGCCTCGATCATAGTGCACTTTCAAAAACTTGACCAAGCATTGTCGGTCGACACAAACATCGATGCTCTTTTGGAGCAAAGACATCTGATATGGATGGGGATGAGTCTTACAACTCAAACCTAACTTGGTCATGGCTTCGATCAAAATCACGTTATCACAATCAGAGTCTATGATGAACCTGCATACTTTCCCATTAATGGTACAAGCAGACTCAAATATGTGAGTTCTTAACCATCGATCATTCGTTTATTGATGCAGGGCTAAACAAATTCACCTAGAGATGAGTGTTTCACCTCTATCAGGCAGTAACACTTCTTCCACATACTCTTCTTCGGGATTTTCCTCAAAATCTTTTTATTCTTCATCATAAATAGGATTGGATTCTGAATCTAATCTCGAATCATCCTCAATTTGTGATCCTTCGATAAAGAGGGCCTTGCCACAACACTCTGTAGACTTATGACCGGGTTTCTCATAAGTATAGCACTTGATGGGGGTACTTGAACTAGACGTCCTCGCTTGATTTTCTATCAGATCATTTTTGCTCATAACCCTAGGTGAGTTTAAAGCATTAGGGTGACGGTAAGGTGAGTCGACCTTTCCACTTGGGACTACTGGGGCCCGCACTAGAGGTCTAGTAGTCTGACTAGATTTCACCAAGGTCTTTCGCTGAGTAGACCTTTCTCATTGATGCACTTTCTGATAAGCCTCAGACACAGTCCAACACTCAACGAAGTTAAGTATATTCTGTAATTGGAAGTTCAGACCTCCAATATATTTTGATACTAATTGTTCTTCACTTTCACAGATGTCATTCCATGCAATGAGATCATGAAAGTCTTTGGTGTATTGATCCACCGAATGAGTTCCTTTTTTAAGGCTTTGGTATTTCTGATAAAGCTCTCAGTAATAGTTCAAAGGAAGGAATTGAGCATGGAGTTTCAGCTCCATGTGCTCCCAACGCTCAATCGGAACACGACCCTGATGTCTGCGTGCTTGCTTGAGTTGTCACCACCAGGCTGCAGCTCGACCCTTTAATTTGAGGGAGATTAATCCCACACGTCGATCCTCAGAAACTTCCTTAAATTTAAGGACTTCGCAGACTTTGCTAATCCAATCTAGGAATTCTTCAGGAGTTCTGATTCCCTTGAATTCTAGGATATCAAAATGCAAGCATGAATCCCAATGGGATCTTTTAGGTTGTACGTTATCTCTTCTCTCTGGACTTTGTCGATGTGACTCGAAGTCTTTATCAGAATCATATGAATGACTCTCATAAGTTTCTCGAGAACTGTGTAGACTTTGCTCAGCTCGTCGATCATAAACTCTAACATTCTTGGCCATTTGATGAGTTAAATCTTCAACTCGGTGAGTTGTCTTTGGTAATCTCGCACCTCATAACGATGATCACGTTCATTGTTTCTTCTATTAAAGCTATTTTGACTTTGATCGCCCATTCAACCGGCCATGATGAATGGTACATAAAAAAAAAATTACACTCCCCACAATATCGAGAATCATATCGGATTAAAAAATCCAGCAACTCTCTCTCTGATACCAAAATGATATGGACTCGGTGAACACGGATCCAAGATCTAAATGGATCTTGACATGCGTAGAAGCTTTTCACAAAAATGAGACCGAATATGACTCTGGGAAATAGGTTTTTCAGGACTCTTTCACTCTGTTTCAATAGAGAAGATCCAAAAAAAAGTTGTGCGCGACTAGTATGTCTTTTCAGTGAATTCAAAATCATTGAATTTGGATTAGCGGTGTCTGTTCCACAAACTCAAGACTGGGACTGACAAACAAGCTTATGACAAATTTCTGAACTCTGCGGACAATCTGTTCGGAGGGGTTTTTGACTCTGCAGACATGAGAGTTTGCAAAAACCACCTACTTAGAAATCGAAAGTTAGATCCAGATCTTTTCAACGAACCAAGATTTAGAATTTTCTCAATTTTCTACAAGGTTCAACAAATATTTGAATTCTGGAAATGGTGTGAGTTATTGATAAAGAACTAAATTTTCCACTATTTGACAGCAGTAACAAAAATTAATATTTTTGAAACCCCTAAACGAAGATTCATCTATAACTCAGAATATGAAAGTTTTAGATCTAGATTCTAGATTTCCACAAAATCAAACAAAATAAATTTTCATGTAGGGAATCTCTAGATAATTGAAAATTATTGAACACCGCTAGGAGTGTTCTGAACCAAACTGGTGACAGTGGATTCCTGTCAGACCAAGACTTTGACAACACTTTTTAGGGATAAGAGGGTTGATTCATGACATGGCCTCAACTATAAAGTTGTAGGAAATTGTCTTAGATTTTTAGAAAGCTAAAGAACGTCAAAAACCGGTCAGTATCGAGGTCAATACGACTATTTCTTTGGAGTTGTTTCAAACAACTCAAGATTTGGGAATCCGGGTTTTGACAGGAATCCGAGTTATGCAATAGCAATTTGAACTGGATATTTTGCGAACAGAAAAATCACTTCGTAACATAAAAACTTCTATTCATTCAATAGAAAAAACAATAACTCATAACCTATTACAACTTTCAACCAATATTCAACAAGAAACGTAGGAAAATAACAATAGATTCTAACTAATGAACTAGGGGTTTAGTTATACGGATGAAGATGGTAATGGATGTCGCTGGAAAGCAGTCGACACCGGAAAGAAATCTCTCAAACCACAGCTGAAACCAACAACCAACATGAACTAAGAAGCTTGCATGGCAACCTCTAGGTTGATCTTCTCAAAGATCACCTTCCACACCAAAAATGAGATATGGTTCCTCTTTCACCAAAAACGTTTTCTCTCTCTCAGCCAAGAATTTCCAGCCACACCAACTTTTGTTTTTCACAAAGAGAAGCATCCCCCTCCCCCTTGGTCGACCTTCATTCATAAAGGCCCTGGAGTATGGAGAAGAGCCACATTAAAGAGGCAAATAGTCTTCCTAGGCCATGCTATAAAAAAGAATTTTGACTGGACTATTTTTGGCGAAGGCTTTTAAGGGACCAACAACCATATTTGACTTGGACTAGTCAAGGCTGGATTTTAAATGAGGTCCAAGATGGTCCACTCCAAAAATGGCATCAACTAGAGCCTCTTTTGGAAACGGATCTTGATCTAGATCCAAAACATGCAGCGAACTGAATCCTGCACAAAATGCATTAGAAAATACAAATGTGAAAAAAATAAAAACTACCCGCATTTCTCATACACCCTCTAGTACCATAAAAGAATTCTGAATCCGTAGAATCTGGCTCTTAAAAAAATAAAAATAAAAAGATTACAAATAAAAAATATAATTAACATGATTCCTCACATGCCAAAATGGAATCAAATAATAAAAATACAATTTCTGAGAAAGATGCAAAATATCTCAGATATTGTAGCACGATAATCAAAATGGGTCTGGGTTGGCAGAAATCCAATTAGACCCTGATAGTCCTGCACAATTGGATCTGCCCTAGATCGCATCCTGGATTGAATCTTGGGAATTGGATTTGGATCTAATTTGTCTTCAAAGCTCGAATCTTCAGGATGTTCTGCATCACATTCCTAAGCCTAGGTTTCCTATTTTGATAGACACAAATTAACAAAGCAACCTAATTTGATAATCTAAATTCATGTTTGGATCTATTTAATAGATCCAATACATGTTACAAGACCCAAAACAAAAGATAATATCCAAACTAAAAGAAGAGATCCTATTAGAACCTACAGACCTGGTTATTCTGCTATGCTCCTACATCATTCTCCTTGGGTTGGAGAAGACTTGTCCCCAAGTATGGATCCCACTTGCATTTCTTTCAATTTCGTTCTACCTTGTAAGTTATGGGCCCACAATAAAGAATTAGATCTCTATGTTGCTCTAGAGGTTGAGTGAGTCAAATAGAATCTGATCTAATGTATGCTTGAAAGCCAAGGATGTTCTCTATGAACCATCCATAATCATCTGGATCTCTATGGTGATTTGGATCAAATGGATCCATTGCAGGTTTGATCAAATATGAAGAAGTCGATAAGTAGATGATATAGACCTCTTCCTCCATGATCCCACACTCCACATGTCGTTGGTATCCCAATCCAAATAAGTTCAGGTTATGGGATGAGTTTCATTTAGGTAAGATGGGCATAGGTGAGGTCTGGATCTGGATATGAGGTAAGGCATGGGATGTTTTTTGTAGGATTAGATCGATTGGACTCATGTTTACGCTCCAAGACCATCCATGATTCCACACTCCACATGCCCACACTCCAAGACAGTGGCTCCTCACTTTATGCTTGTAGATGTCATTCGACTTGCCATCAATGTAATAAGGTTTTTGAGCACTAGGCATCACATCCCTCCCTACTTGTTGCTACCTGTCTTGCTTGTGTGTGTGCTTTGTTGCCTCCTTGCAGGTTGCCTGTAGATCGTTGCCATATTGGTGCCACGTCACACCAAGCTTTGGTGATTGTTTGCCACACCACTTCATCTTTATGGTTGTGTGAGTGATCGTTCCTCCCGGTTACCATTGTTGCCACTTTGTCCATGAGTCTAACAGCTTGTGAGCCTCTCAAGTGATTGGGGCATCTCTCCTATGTGGTGACCTTTTATTTTTCTCCCACAAGTCACTTCTGCTCAACTCACTACACACTGCACTTTGTCGCTTCTGAGACTCCTTCGTCATTCACACTGCTACTTGTTTGTTTTCACACAAAAAAATAGCTTTTTTTAGAAAATAGATACAAAATTAGATTCGAATTTAAGATTGTGGGGTTCTTCTTCAAGGTCGGGCACCTTTCCTCTTTCATTGAGTAGGGATCAACCAAATCAAGAACGTGACATCATTGTGAACCTTGTACACAATCCTATAAAAAAAATGAGCTTGGTGGCAAGAGCCACCCTGATTGAAAAAAAAAAGACAAAAACACAAGAAATATACAAATATTAGAGCTATCAAAACTTAAAAAAATACGTAAAATAAATGAAATACAAACAAAATCTCACATCGAGCTTAGGTAGCCATTTTTACGTTTAGTAGGCAAGGGTGCACACTCGGCACTTCAACTTGAAACAAACTCTAAATGGTTGTGAGATTGGGGATCTGGGTCTTAAACTAAACTTGATATGGGCTTAAACTAGACTAAGTCGGCTAGAATATGTAGGCTAGGCTAGAACAATTAGGTTAGGTTTTGCAGAAATTTTGACAAAGTAAGGGTGTGCTAGGATAACAAAAATCATATCTGAAATAAGGGGTGACCCCCTATTTATAGTTTTTTTGGTAGATCTCGATACATTTTTTATGTATTTGGACTCTAAAATGTATGAATGATCCATATTGAAGAGATTTGAAATGAAGGGGTAGGATTCATCCAAAGCATGTTGCCTTGAATAAATGTTTTATTTTTGTAAAAACGATTTGGAAAGGAAGATATTCAGTTTTATGTTTGGAAGGAAAATAATGCAGATAAGGGCGGGATGTGCTTTCTAAAAAATGGTCAAAATCTACTGACGACAAATTGCATTGACAATACATTTTCGTTAACGAAAATTTAATGTGTCGTTAACCCATTCGATAACTATAATTTATGGGGGTGACTGGCTCTTGACGATAATAGAATGTGTCATCATGGGATGCTGATGTTATGCCACAAAAAACGGTTGCTTCTAACGACAATTCTTGATGTTAACAATACATTTTTTTGCTAACGACACATTAGAAGCTGCTAACGATGATTAATCATTTTTGGACCCTCCTGACAACACATCAAAAAGATATTGACGACACTTAAAAAACTACTAACAACACATTATGTGTCATCATCATTTTTAAGCAGCTGCTAAGGGCACATTGATTTGTCATTGGCACTTTTTGGGTAAAACAAATCTGACATGTTAACTTGTTTCGACCATAACTTTTTATGTGGATGTTTGTTTGAGGTGATCTTTGATAAGTTGAAAAACTAATATCTTCTACTTTAATTCGGGAGAATAAAAAATGTTGTTAACGACACATCAAGTAGAAATCAAAATTTGATCATTTTGGTAGTAAAAAATATGATCAAAGTGATACCTACCCGAAAAATAGGATTTTTACTAAATAAGTTATCATGTTTTGGTCATAACTTTCTATTTTAATGTCGTATTGATCAAATTTTTAGCTTATATATTATTTTGAAGGCAAAAAATAAAGTTAAAATTAATAAAACTTTGAAATGAGCCAAAAATATTGAATTTTGATAGATGACTCATAACATTAAATGACTAGGTAAAAATTTGCATGTCTACATGTTGCCGTCCTGGCAACTTAAAACTCCGTGAGCTTATCCCTTGCTTACCACTTAAAACATGACAACTTTTTTATTTTTTAATGAAAATTTTGCGCAACATATTCCCTCTAAAGGATAAGCTTGACTCTCATCAACTAATGGGCAATTTCCTGAGACAAGCCTACCTTTTATTTGAAATTTCATGTCCCTACCACCTCTAACATTCTTGATACAGTTTAGTTTTTGAAAGGCAAGCTGGGGTTAGGCAGACCCCTACCAGTTATACAACAATACCATTGGGATTTGAACTTGCAACGTCCCAACACAAGGTGACGTGCACTAGGTGTTCCTACCAGACAAGCTGAGGTCCGGTTGGTTCCTGATACAGTAATGACCTGTTTTAACCTACTTTACCCCAAAAAACATATTTAGATTGATTGGAAATGAGAGCCACTTAACTAACCCAGGTTAAATATTTTAAATAGCAAAAACCCCTTTAACTTTATCCTCAACTAATTGAGTTAAATACTTTAGTTAAATATATTTATCCTAGATCTGACCCCTATATGCTTATCCAAAACTGAAAATATGGGTAAAAATCTATGTCAAACTTGCGCCAGAACTTTGATCTGTTTTTTTTTGTTTTTGAAAGTCCAGCTGGGTTAGGCAGACCCCTACCAGCTATACAACTATACCATTAGGTTTTGAACCTGCAACGTCCTAAAGTCAAGGTGACGTGCACTAGCTGCTCTTACTAGCAAGAGGAGCCCCCCTTGGGTTTTAACTTTGATCTGTTTTGGTTATTTATAAGTTGGTAATATTTAAGGGTTGGTGTATGTATAGTCAATAGGGCTGTCAACGGGTCGGGTTTGTTTCAGGTATCCCACCAGACCCGAACACGAATTTTTGAGTATGAGCTTGAAAAAGACCCACCTGAATAATATTTGAGTTGACCTGAACCTGACCCAAGAAATATGCACGCCAGGTTTGGGTCATAATTTTTGCCATGAAACGTCTCCCTGAACTGCCACCCACCTTCTCCCTCTCCTTGGTTTCAAAAACTAGTGAGAAATTGAAAAAAAAATCACAAATCTCACATTTTTTCAGCAAAATCTCAGCAATAAAAATATTATTAAAAATATTTTTTATAAGAAAATATTAATAAAAATTATTTAAAAATAACAATATGCAGTTTTTTCATGATAAATAGCCGTTTAAAACGTAAATATCATGTTTAAATTACGGTATTTATGTTTTTTCATAAATATCGCAAAATTTTGAAAATCTCCGTTTTAAATTTTCAGGCAATTTCTCACGATATTTGTCACTATGGTGTGAGGGAAGTTAACCCAAGGTCTTTATTTGACTATTGTCAGAAAAACCTACATCGGTAATCTCATAGAAATAGTACCTGACTTAGGCTGTCTTTATCAGGAAACCACAACTTAAGACCAAGCCCACACAATGTCCAAACAATACAGCCAAGTGAATGAAAGAAGCCAAAGAATTGAAAGATAAGGTGTGGACCGCTTGTTTCTAGTGTTGGACGATTCAAATCAAATCTTCTCTTCCCCATGTTTTTAAAAAACTGGCTGAAGCAATTGTTCCTTTAACTTTAGTTTTTAAAATAATTATGATATTTGTTAACTGTTTGACATTAAATGCTTGTATTAAATTTTGTTTGGACCCATACTAATTTATGTTTCTATGGGGAATTGATGCAAATGACCCTCGACTCTTATTGTAAATATCATTACTAACAGCAAGCTAGAAAATATAACAAATAGGGATGGCAATGAACCGGGGCAGGGGACAAGGTCTCCCACCCCACCCCACCCCACCCCACCCTCTCTCAAAATCCGAACCTCTATTCTTGCACGGGGATGGATTTTAACCTTCACCCTGGCTTCTGTCCCCATTTCATGTCCTCCATCCCGGGTCCAAAGGGGGGCGAGGCCGGGCGGGGACCTGTTTTTTCTCGGCCTATCGTCGCCCCCTATAAGGATTGGGGATGAGATTGGGCGGGCGGGGCGGGGCACGGCAAAGCAGAGATTGGGATGGGAACCAGGGGGGATGGGGAAAAGCGTAAGTCCATCCCTGCAGGGGGGTAAATTTTAACCTTCATCCCCGGTCCAAATCTCAGACTTAGCGTGTGATATTTTCAGACGACAATTTAGACAAATGGTTTGACCCAGGCATCTAATTTTTTAAAAAAAAATCAAGCAGCCATGTTTGACATATTTTGAGTAGTGAATTGACCATGTTTGACATATTTCTACAGGATTGGCCAAAACAAGGAATGATGTCAAAAGTGAGTACCACCTATCACATTTTTAATTTACTTTACTTTTGTATTTTCTTGCTTTTTTTTAATATCCAATCTTTTATTATTTTCTGAATTTTATTTTATTTTTTAAAATAAAAAATTTGAAAGGATGATTCAAAATGATTTGGTTTGATTCTGAATGGAGCAATTCCCTGAATCATTTTAAAAAAACAAATGGTATCACTCAGAAGCCCAATTTTTACAAGATTGGATAAAACCTAAGGCCACCCAAAAAGTTTCCAGATATGCTAGAATACTTCATTTCATGTAGGGGTGGCAAAACCTGACACGACGACCCGCCAACCTGCCTCTTAGGCGGGTTTGGGTTGGGCAAAAATGAACCCGTTTAATAAACGGGTCGACTCACCTAACCCGTTTATTAAACGGGTCAGGTTCGTGTTAGGGGTATGCCAACCCGCCAACCCGGCTGACCCATTTAATAAACGGGTTAGGCGGACGGGTCGACCCGCCAACCCACCAACCTGACCCGCTAACCTGTCAACCCGTTTACCCGACCCAACCAGTTTATCAAGTGGGTTGTCGGGTCATGTCGGGTTACCCATTTAATAAATGGGTCAGGTTTGTGTTTGCCACAGTTGACTCGTTTAATAAACGGGTCGGGTTCGGGTTGAGGTATGCTGACTCTTTCTCTTTCTCCCTTCATTCCTTCTCCCAACACACACCTATCCCACCCTAATTTGGATTTTTTTGGCTCCACCACTAGGTTTAGCAGGCTGAGCCAACGCGGCCAAGTCTTAGTGCCAGGAGCAAATTCTTTGGGTTGTAAATCTCAAAAACAAAAAACAAAACATAGCAAGGTGATCAATCAGCAAAACAACTCAAAAGCTAAAAGAAGTATGTTTAGCAATTGAAATTTCTTTAAAGCATTCTTTTTATGACACTAAGAAACCAACCCCAGGATAGAGACCTAGTCGCGCTGAATCAGCCCGCCATACAGTACATTCGTCGTCCCGATAGCATAAAACTCCATAGGTGCACTCCATAGGTGCACCCCTTGCTTCGGCTAATTCAAGGGGAGTGACGCCTAAAAGTAGGGATGGCAGTGGACCAGGGGAAACGGGCCGGCCCTGCCCTGTTTGGACTGGGGATGAAGGTTAAAATTCAACCCCCTGTAGGGATGGACTTACGCTTTTCCCCATCCCGCCTGGTTCCCATCCCAATCTTCGCTTTGCCCTGCCCTGTCCCGCCCCGCCCAATCTCATCCCCAATCCTTCTAAGAGATGACAATAGGCCAAGAAAAAACAGGTTCCCATCCCGCTTTGCCCCCGTTTGGACCGGGGATGGAGGACATGAAATGGGGACAGACGTGGGGGTGAAGGTTAAAATCCATCCCCGTGCAAGAATGGAGGCAGGGATGGAGGTTCGGATTTTGAGAGACCTTGTCCCCTGCCCCCGCCCCCGGTCCATTGTCATCCCTACCTAAAAGTGTCGTTAAAAATATTTGAAAAAGGTTGAATAAATGTGTCAAACACAAGGATTTGTTATTTGGATTGATCATGGAATAATGAAGTGCATTTTATTTTTTAATAAAAAGTAATTTTTATTCAGGGTGGTGGGAAGTCCACCGATGGGCACTAAGAGAAGATAATAAAGTGCAATTTATGCACCAATAACATCCGACGTGGCACATGCAACGTGAGGTCTTATCATAGTCCAATCCATCTTTTCCGAACCAAGCAGTATAAATCTAACTCTGGATCGGATTCAAATCAAATATGGTCAAGTTAAGTCGGATCTAGATTAGATTCGGGTTAAAAATATAGTTACATTTGTGTTGTAAACGAATTTAACCCGACCCTTTTTTTACCTTTTTTTCTAAGTAAGATTTTACCCATTTTCAGCAAATCCAATACCACACGAACTCAGATCATAACAAATGAGGAGGTCGGTACTCTACCATGATGGATGAGTTGGATATTAGATCTAGAACCAGATCTATTATTCATAAATCAAACACGAGTCAAGCATTTCTTACCCAAATCCAAACCTGCCTGCATCATTAGTTCTAACTCCAAGCATCCAACTAGCCCAGAATATAGCATTCAGGAAACGTCAACAACTAGTCTGGCTTAAAGTCATGCCCTTTTACAATACCGCCCCTCATTAAGTTGTTTTGATCAAATCTGACCTTACAAATGGATTCGGTATGGTAGATTTAATCCCCTTGAACCATGTTTTTTTTCATTTGATTTTTTTTTTATAGCAAAACTTTGGTGTTTTATGACTTTTTTGGATAATTTAAAGGCCCTTCTGGCCTCGCCCTACCCGGGAAAACCGGGCCCCACCCTGTCTCTCCCCGTTTGGACCAGGGATGGAGGACATGAAATGGGGATGGAGGTTAAAATCAAAACCCATGCGGGAATAGAGGTGGGGATGGACTTACGCTTTTCCCCACCCCGTCCCTTTCCCATCTCCAATACCCGCCCCGTTCCCAATCCTTTTTTTAGGAATGGCAGTGGATCGAGGGAAAACGGGTCCGCCCCATCTCATCCTATTTGAACCGGGGATGGAAGACATGAAACATGACAGATTCTCAAGAATGAGAATTCAAGGGTGGGATGATTGGATATAGATCATTTCCTGGATCCAGGATCGACCTGAGTCCAACCCGCAAACGAAAACCCATAGGCAAATCCGTTATCCTATGTAAAACCAGGGACAGATTCATACTTTCGTAACCCGAAAAAAAAGCGAAGGCACTGATGTGTTGATACATTTATATAGCACCCAATAGTCAAGGCCAATCACGTATTCCGTTTACGTAGGGTTAGTTAGTACGTAAAGAAATCATTAATCACAGGTGGCCGGAAAATTTTGATGAACTTGTTTTTGAAACTCAAAAACATGTTGCGGGTTTAATTTCCGTCGAAAACAAGGAAGAGAAAACCACGCTCGTGGCGGTTCGTTCCCTGCGCACACTCGCACCCCCCAACAGTCCACCCTTCTCCTCAATAACCGACCGACCTTAAGGAGCGGGAGAGAACCGACGGATTCCGGCGACTGAGCGAGGTCGGAGCGGACGGTGGAGATGGGCCACGGTAACCTCCCAGAGAGGAAGCACGGGCGCCACCGGCAGCTCCTGGACCTCGTGTCGGCGGCCATCTTCGTGGCGGTGGCTGCGTTCTTCCTCCTGGTGTTCACGCCGCTCGGCGACTCGCTCGCGGCGTCCGGCCGGCGGGAGCTCGCTCTCACCACCACCGACGCGCGGGAGCGGGCGGGGCTCGTCGGGCTCGTGGAGGCCGGGCAGCCGCTAGACTCCTGTCCGGCCGACGCCGCCCACCTCATCCCCTGCGAGGACCCCCGCCGGAGCGGCCGTCTCAGCCGAGACCGCCACTGCCCACCGCCAGAGGAGTCGCCGCTTTGCCTCGTCCCCCCGCCCCGCGGCTACCGGATTCCGGTCTCCTGGCCGGACAGCTTGTCCAAGGTGATGCCTCCTCTTGTTTAGTTTCTCCTACTTGATCGATCGTTGTTAGGCTTTTGCTTCTTCTACGGTGGATGGCGGATTGTGTGAGAGGAGGAGGTCGGAATTGGAGACATTCGAGGGCTTTCCGGATCGAATTTCGGAACTTTTACTTCCGTTTTCCTTTTTTTCGCTTTTAGTCATAATTTTGGATTAGATCGCGCTGAAAGTGAAGGAACTGGTAGAATTTTGGTTATCTTTTGTTTAGTTGAAGTAGGAATTAGACTGACAAAGACTAGTTTGAATTAGATCTTGTTGTTTTATCTCCTTTTCTTTTGTTTGATTTTGTTTTTGGACTTGGAGTTTGTGCTGAATTGTGTAGTGTGAAAGGTTTCTTGGATGGTTGGATCAGCACTGTACCGGATGCAGAAATTGGAGATACCAGAAGTACTGATGAGAGAGTTGACTCATGTAATGAGATTAAGAAGCGCGAATTGGGAGTTGAAGATATCTATTGAAGAATTATCTGATTCGGTAACAAATTAAAGGCTATGGTTCGGAGTGTATGGTGTAGCAACAGGGTTCTGTGGTGTGCTTCATTTGGTCAATAGCTGGGAAGAAGTTTGTTGACTTGCAGAGTGTAACAGATTCTTTAGATCTGATATGTTTGTTGCGGATTTAGTACAATTGTAGATACGAAATTTCACGAAATTTGCAAACCGATTGAAGATGTCATACTGGGATATTTCCATAATTGTTTTTTTTGGTAGGGAGAATTTTCACTTCTTATTTATGGTTATAGGGCGTCTTTGTGATATTCTGGTTGGTTTCTCCATGCCCAAATTAGTTCATGTTTGCCAATGTAGGATAGTGGTGGCATATTTCCATCTCTTTGTTTGTAATCTGCATACTAAATGTGAAACTGGCTTGCTTTATTTCAATTTTTGTTACAAGGGAGGAGAAGGGATTTGAGCCATTGCCCCTCTTCTGGGAGAAACACAGTCTACTGCTAGTCTGCTACACAACTAATGTGTATCCATTTTGATTTGTGATCCATGACCGAGTTGGTATGGTTGGAGGGACTTGGTAACTTACAACCAACAAACTGCGGGCCTTTTTTGGTTGTGTTGTTTCTCTTCTTCTCTTTGTATGATCTATACATCTAGCCTGGATTGTTTAATCATAAGACTGTATGGATCATGAACTCATGCTATTAAATACATCATGCTCACGTGAAAAATTCTATTGTTGAAAAGTATATAGGAAGACTTTTGGAGAGATTCTTTTCACGGAAAAGCTTCGTCAAAGCTGAAGATTTAAAGGAAACGAAGAAGTGTGGAACAAAAAAACAACCTTTACTATGTTTTGGGACTATCAGAATATCTTGCTATACTGTCACCTTAATATTGCAATAATATGTGATACATTCATTGAAGGAAAACACTGAAAATATCATAATGTTTTGAACAGACAGTATGTGACAAAGATTATTCCTTAGGTTTTCATCTCACGGTATTATTATTTATGAAATAAATAATACCAGCACCACATGTCCATGTGAGTTGCAGACATGTCCATTTAAAATGACACTTAAGAGCGTAAGACTCTCTTTTCTTTTTATTGAGGGGAAGCCCTGGTTCAGGTGGTGGGGCTCGGGAGAGATTGATGCTCTTCCGTATGGTCCATCTCCATCCCCAAGTGGTTAAAACCCCTCCCTCTCCCCCCGGCCCACCAGGGAGCCTGCTGCTTTGGCCGTAAGGCAAGGGATGCACACCCTGGGTATCGAACTCTTGACATCCTTCAACTTAAATGCAGTAAGCCGACCCACCTAGCCAGATGTGCAGAGCCCTGGTGGGCAAGAGCTTAAGATGTTGTCAACATCATTCCCTACCAACTTCCAGCTACTGTATTCTGACTAAATCTTTTATATTTTAAATGCATGGAACTGCAATTAAAGTAAAATATTTTCTAATGGTTTATGTTTTATTGTTGTGAAAGACATGCTAGCATACTGTGTTTCTCAAACTGTGTTGGTTACGAGTTAGCGTGGAAGTTGATCTAATAAAGCAATCCTGTATGACAGGTTTGCTTCCTTTTATGCTCTCAGAAATACTTTTTCTGAGCCAGCTTGTTGATCAACCATTATCCTCTTTGCAATTCCTTTCACTGAAATTATTTAGTAATAGTCTTTCATATTCCAACTTCTTCTGGCATATATGTCTATTTGCAGATATGGCACAGCAACATGCCTCACAAGATTTCTGTGAAAAAGGGTTATCATGGCGGGATGAAAGAAGATGTTCCATATTTTGTTTTCCCTGATGAGGGCTCAATGTCCCCAGATGGAGCTGTGCCATACTTTGAGAAACTTTCCCAATACATTCCTATTGGTAAACATGGGTTAAGGACAGCTCTAGATATGGGTTGTGGGGTAATCTTCTTACCAAGCTAATCTGTTGTACTTTTACACTATTTCTTTCTTAAGCATCCTCTGTGTCTTATATTTATTTCATTGCTTTGTTGGGAACATTGTAACGCTGATGACCCAGGTTGCTAGTTTTGGAGGATTCTTGTTTAATCAAGAAATGTTGACGCTTTCTTTTGCTACAAGAGATTCCGACAAAACTCTGATACAGTTTGCATTAGAAAGAGGAATACCAGCATTGGTTGTAATGCTTGGTACTCACCGGCTACCATTCCCTGCGCATTCATTTGACTTGGTCCACTGTTCCCAATGCCTAATCTCCTTTACTGCATACAGTAATCTCTCTCTCTCTCTCTCTCTCTCTCTCTCTCTCTCTCTCTCTCATGTATGTACATGCATGCATTATTATGTTTTCAATTAATTTAGAAGTCTGAATGCAGATGGAACATACTTTTCTGAGGTGGATCGTCTGCTTCGACCTGGAGGATCTTTGGTCATTTCTGGTCCTCCTGTACAATGGGATAATCAAGATAAGGAGTGGGCCGACCTCCAGGCTGTGGCACATGCATTGTGTTACGAGTTGGCTGTTGTAGAGGGGAACACTGCAATCTGGAAAAAGCCTGTAGGTGATTCATGTCTGCCTAACCAAAATGTATTTGGGCTCAACTTATGCAGCGAAACAGATAACCCAAGTTATGCATGGTAAGTGTCATGATATCTGTTTCATTAACTCACTCCATCATTTTCCATTTCACAAAGTAGGTGCATTGACTAAATGTGATCTGCCTTTCCATTTATTCAGGTATGTTGAACTGGAAAACTGCATCAGTAGAATGCCAAAGATGAATGGAAACAATGCAGTTGGATCCCTTCCAGATTGGCCACTTAGATTAAATAAGCCCTCTCCTCGAACTGCTCTTATGAAGAATGGTGCTGCTGTGTTTCAAGCTGATACAAAGCGTTGGGTCAGACGGGTTGTGTACTATAAGTCTCTGGTCTTGAAGCTTGGAAGTCCAAGTGCTCGCAATGTTATGGACATGAATGCTTTTTTTGGGGGCTTTGCAGCAGCTCTTTCCTCAGATCCTGTTTGGGTCATGAATGTTGTTCCTTCTCGCAATCCATCAACACTGGGTGTGATCTATGACAGAGGTCTTATCGGTGTCTATCATGATTGGTGGGTGCTGCCTAAAATTAGAACACAATTTTCATCCAATTATGGACTAATCTGTTTGTCATTGCCTGCCTGTTTGGTAGTTTGCTAGTATCCTGCTTAGTTACTAATTGAAATTCCAGGTCATTGCTAGATGCATTTCCTTGAAACTTGAAAAGTTTTGATCTGTAACATCTATTGGCTCTAAGTTGCATTCTTTCGCTGAGCAATGTTGCTCATTATTGTCTAGTCCTCATTTGGCATGTTGGTTGGCAAATTCCTAGTGTTAGTGGTCTTGCAGGGGAAACTTGCATCTATTGTTTTGTATGTCGCAAATGTGATAACTAATGCTTCTTTTGTGCCGATAGGTGCGAGGCATTTTCTACATATCCACGAACCTATGATTTTATTCATGTGACAGACATTGATTCTTTGATAAGAGACACCAGTACAGGGAACTACAGGTATTCTTGCAGCATATATATTTCTTTTCTTGGTACTTCACTAAGAATTTGGTGCATCATTCGTTTATCATCTTTTCCTAGTTGGCTGTTTGTTGCTGTGTGGAGAAGGGAATGCCGTAACAATTAATACAGAATGAACAGAGGTTTTTGCTAACACTTGTTACCATCCCCATCCTTATGGAAAGGGTTATATGTTTAGGCTAGATAACTTTAACTTGGAAACACAGTTACCAGTATCATTTTCCAGATAATATCAACAAGTCCTTTGCTAGAGGAATTTGAAAATAAGGAAATTATCAAGAAAACTTGCCATTTAAAAAGTCAAAGGATGAAAGACAAAGCTTTGGAAATTTAATTTTTAACTCATTATTGTTTGGAAAGTGTTATAATATTTTGTAATTTTTTAATGATATTTTGATTTTTATTCTGTTATTTTGCTTTTTCTGTTTCTTGAAAAAACTCCCTGAAGAATGTGAGAATTTGAAAATATCATGATTTTCAGTATATATAGTTAAAAATATGTGTAGGTGTGTATGTGAATCCGGTACTTGTTTAGTTAGCTTAGCACTTACATTCTATGCAAGCCCCTACATGTGGTTTATTAAAGTGAAAATATTAAATTTTATATTCTTTTTTTGCTTATGATATAAAAAATTACAATAGTTGTTTAGCACTTTCCTTTTTCAATTATTGATTTTTAAATTCTTTTAGAATTTTTATTTATAAATTATGGGTTCCTATGCACAACACCTTGGCACTAGGCCTAGCCCACATTTTTTTTTAATAAATCAATGTGTTTATTTGTGTTTGTCGGCAACCCCTTGGCGCTATGGTACTTAGCGGCTAACCCCTATGAGATTTGAACCCTCAATTTGATATTGCAACCTAACCATCCAGCTATCTCATCGGACCCCAAATGGCAGCATGCATTTAGTGAACTTTAGAATGCAACCCTGAGTGATATTAATGAATAATGATATTCTATTAGTTAATGAGTGTTTCCTTTTGATTTTGAGAGAATTGAGATCCCTTTACAAGTCTAAGTTGCATTCACTTTATGTTGAATCGTGGATATCCAGCTGAAATTTCCTGAGAAACTGCATGTTGTCAGAAAGCTGTAAAACAAAATCTCATTTTCTGCAGAACTCACTTGTCATATGCCCAAAATTTTGATATGGGAAACTCTCTAGTTGAAACATTTTATTTTGTTTGCATTGCAACATATTCAAGTAATTTCAAGAGCTTGGTTTGCTCAATTGTGCTGTAGATGCAATCTTGTGGATCTCATGGTGGAGATGGACCGAATTCTACGCCCAGAAGGGACTGTTATTGTGCGTGATTCACGAGATGTGATTGAGAAGGCTGCTCGAATAGCTCGTGGTATTCGGTGGACCGCAAGCATGTACGACACCGAGCCAGAGTCTGCCGGAAAGGAGAAACTTCTAGTAGCAACCAAAAATTTTTGGAAGCTGCAAGCAGTGTCCCTCTAATTCCCTCCCTCACGAAGTTGACGGGTGGGTGGGGGGTCATCTGGTGGGGGTGACTTGTGAACCTCACCAAGTTGACAGGGCGTCACGAGTTCGAAACTCAGAGGGGCGTCCTTTGCCGCAAGGTCGAAGCTGGGTGTACTCCCCGGTGGGCAGGAGGGGACTTCATGGGTTTTATCAACCGGACAGTGAATGTGAGGTCGGTGATGGTGGGGTTCTCCCTTGGCCTAGCCAAAAAAAAAAAAGGGAAAAATCATGACAAAAAACTAACTGGAGAGATATGTATCAAAAGAAATATTTTCCTTTTTTATGTAACGGAAATTTTAATATTGCGATTGCTATCTCCATTGGTTCCCGAGATAGGTGATTTACGCAGTGGCATATTGTTTGAATGATATATAGTTTGATTTGTACAATAGCATATCATTTAAACAAATATTTAGTGATATTTACACTTTTATTGGTAAATAATTTGAAAAAAAAAACTCCCATCTTATAAAAGGTTCGTAGATTTTCAATTCGGGACGTTTTTTTTGGTTTATTTTAAGAAAAAACCAAACCTGGATCAGAGACATGTCCGTGCTGATCTTAGCCTGCCATACCTACTGGCATTTGGTAGACGAGCATCTTTTATTCTATACCATACAGTTGCCTGATAGTTCCCAATTGTCTATGTTGCCTCGTGCATTTTTTAAATGTTATAATATAAAGAACTTTTGGCTCCTCGTTACCCCTCATGGCTCCTTTATAAGTACTGTATATATGAGTCGATATAACTTGCACAATTCATTCGTTCCTTACCCTTTTATGTATATATATATATATATATATATATATATATATATATATATATATATATATATATATATATAAAAGGATGGGCTACCGTCCAACCAAAAGAAGGTTCAAAATCTACAACTAATGATAATTGATGGCTTTCTTTCTCTAATTGAGTTTTTCATCGATCAAACCTTACATATTGGATTTTTATCATTCATTCAGTTAGCAACAAATTTTGGATTATGAATTTTTGACGTTTAGATACGCTTTTGAAAGCGCTAAAAATCAACAACCCATAGTTTGTATTGTAAAGTTTTAATGCATTGTGAGCCGTTGATTTTTTTTATGTTTCGAAAAATATGTCTATATGTCGTAAAGTATTCATGTAAAGCATAATTCTTACTAAATAAATTATAAAGAACAAATATGTGTGGCACCATCCATGAGATGCTCAAGTATTGGAGAAGGAGAGTTGTCCGATCATCGTTCGTTAGTGTGTGTTTGTGATGTGTTTTTGTTACACTTAGCTTGAAGTCAAAAATAATAAAAAAGATAAACACAAATCGGGGAGTTATTTTTTCAATACCACCAAGATCACCTTAATCTGATAAGCGGTTAGGAAGAAACATCTTCAAGAAGATAGACTGCTCGGTTGTTCTTATCTTTAGAGCATATTTTTGTTTCAATCTTAGAACTCAAAAATGAAAACCCTAGAAGGGTTTTTGGTTTTCGCTTAAAACAATAAAGTTATAAGAATGTGTCTTAGCTTTCCAACAACTATAAAAATATAGGTTTATATATATATATATATATATATATATATATATATATATATATATATATAGACACGTGAAGTTTCTTTTATATATGTGGATTTCCTCCTAAACACGGAAATTTTCTCGTATATATGCAGATTTCCTGCAAAATATATATGAAGATCCTCCTATATACGTAGATTTTCTTCTAAATATATGTAAAGTTCCTCCTATATATGCAAATTTCCTTCTAAACATGTGAATTTTCTCTTAAAATATGTTAATATGCGAATTTCCTCATATATATGTGGATTTACTCCAAAATATGTGATTTTTTTCTTAAATATATGCAAAGTTTCTCATAATATATATATATATATATATGTGTGTGTGTGTGTGTGTGTGTGGATTTCCTCATAAACATGTGAATTTCCTTATATATATGCAAATTTCTTCCTAAATACATGTGAAGTTCCTCCTATATATACGGATTTTACATGTTTAGGAGGAAATCTGCATATATAAAAGGAACTTCACATATATTTAAGAAAAAATCCACATGTTTCGGACGAAATCCGCATATATATGAGAAAATTCACATGTTTATGAGAAAATTTGCTTATATAAGAGAAACTTCACTTATATGTGAGAAAATTCATATATTCGCATATTTTCTACAAAACAGTCTTTGTTCTCATATATTTATTTCTTTGATCCAATGTCGAAAACTTGCATTTTTATAATCATTGCAAAACTGAGACACAAACATATAACTTTACTGTTTTTAGTTAGAACCAAAATCCCCTAGGGTTTTCACTCTTGAATTTTGAGATCAAAACAAAAATATGCTATACAAACAGGAACAATAGAATAGTGTATCTTTTAGAGGACATTTCTTTCCAACTGCACATCAGATCAAGGTAATCTTTGTGGCATTGGAAAGATAATGCTCACATCTATTTTTTATTCTTTTGATTATTTTTTAAAAATTTTGGCATAGATGGTCAAAAAATAGTATAGAATAATCAAGATTGGTGCAATCGTGTCTATTCATCTCTTATTTTAAGAACATTGTCAAAGTTATATCTTAGCGTCCTTCATCGTTTCTTTGCGAATCAAGTATCATTGAAAATATATTTTTGTCTATTTTCTTTGGGGTTTTTTGTATTTTTTTTAAATCCTTCATTTTATGAGTCAAAAATCAGTGATAAAGTTTGTCGTTGATCTTAGATGCAATACTTATACACATATTCAGGAGAAAATTCACATATCTAAAGGTTAAGATTATCCTTTTACATCTGAATATTTGAGGTTTTGGTCATCAAGTAGATTTTGGCAAATTGTGAGGTTTTTAGGAAAATGCATCATTTTTACCGTACATTACGATCATTTTTCATATTTTAAAATTAAACTAACTATACCAAGGCCACGAGCATTATTTCATGCAGGACCATCTCATGATTTTTTGTGTTTTGCATTTTACAAAGAAAATTGATTCTTGTATAACCATTTTCTATGTGTTTTTGTAATGATCTAAATTAAGGCCTCTTGAGCTCGGGTTCGTGGACGTTAATTCTTAGACAAAAATTACTAAAAACAACCTCAACTGATCCTAAATTTTTTTGTTTACATGGTCTCATCCATATTAAAATCTAATTTAACCCACTATACAATAAACAAAATACAAATCATCCAAGTGCATACAAGTTTAACGATCTAAAATACATATCCAAAATAAAAATGTGAAAATAAAACAAAGTACTCAAAGGTACTTTCAGAGTCACTAAGAGTTGAGTTCACACGGTCAAGTTCTCCTTCGTTCTGCAGCGCTCCTTGATCCTATAGTTGTAACCAAGCAAGAGTGAGTTTAAAATTCAATAAGGTTTCATTCACAAATTAAACATATGACCATTACAATTGTAGTGAACTCTAAGCTCTATTATTAATTTAGTTCTCTAACTAAGCACACATATTGTTTATATATTTTATATCTTGTATACCGTTATCTATCATGAACCCATTTCTTATTTTCAGAGTAGACATTCTTAATGTCATAATTTACACTAATCAGTCATTTCGAAAATAGCATCCTGGGCCGTAGCAACCCATATAGACAACTCCGGAGCCTACAATTATTGGAGATATATGAACCACCTACAAACAACATAGTTCAAACTGGTCTAAACCATGTACTTTTAATCGTTGCAGCTTAGCTCAATGGTTGCAAGTTGTAGATCGCAATATGCCCATCGGTAGCTAGCCGAAGAGCCCGAGAAGCTATATATGCCTCCAAGGAGCCCAAGAAGTTATACATGCCCTTAAGATTTATAATTCATGCTACATCCTACATGTGTTCAATAGGTAATGTCTTTTACCCACAAGGGTTACCTAAGGATCCCTAAGATCCTAGGCACAGATGGGGTACATTCATCTTTGATAATATCCTAGACCATGTCCTTCTTAGTAGAGTTCTTACTTTCTCTGTATTTTTACTCTAGATGCATTATTCGTTTCTTTTTCTTTCCTTTCCTTTTCTTTCCTTTCAAAGTGTTACTATATTATACAATTTTAGATATGCATCACTAATTAATGTTTAGCATGTAATCACATAGACTTTTGTATAGGAGAAAGAAACGATAGTGGAGAAAGGATTTTAGATTTTGGTTTGTCCTATGATATGATCTTAGAAAACACTTGGTTTAGGAAGAGGGAGTCTCACCTAGTAACATTTAAAAGTGGGGTTAATACGAGTCAGATAGATTTTTTCCTACTTAGAAAGAGAGATAGGGGTTGTGGCATTGATTGTAAGGTTATACCGGGAGAAAGTGTAGCTACACAACATAGAGTCTTAATTTTAGATCTTAGAATTAGACAATGCCGCAAAAGGGATAGACATAGGATAGATCCTAGAATTAAGTGGTGGGCACTAAAAGGAGCTAAACAAGGATTGTTTGTAGAACGGGTAGTTAAGAAAGTTGATTGGTGTCTCGAGGAGGATTCAGAATCTATGTGGAATAAGATAGCGGGTGGCATGAGAAAGGTGGCTAAGGAGGTATTGGGTGAGTCTAAAGGCGGTGCACCGCTAGGTAAGGATACATCGTGGTGGAACGAGGATGTCAAATTAGCTATTAAGGTTAAAAGAGAGTGTTATAGAAATCTAAGTAAATGTCGTGATAATGAGAATTTGGAGAAGTATATGATAGCAAAGAAGGAAGCTAAAAAAATAGTTCGGAACGCGAGGGATAAGGTATATAAGGAGGTTTATGACAAGTTGGATACCAAAGAGGGTGAGAAGGATATTTATAGGATTGCAAAAATGAGAGATAGGAAATCGAGGGATCTGGGTATGGTTAGATGTATCAAAGATGAAACGCAAAGGGTTTTAGTCAAAGATGAGGAGATTAAAGAGAGATGGAAAGATTATTTTGATAAGCTATTTAATGAAAGTCATGCTCAGGATCTTGGAGACTTTTTCATTCCTTTTCATGAGATGAATCATGACTTCATGCGCAAGATTCAAAAGAAAGAAATTGCAGAGGCTTTGAAGAAAATGAAATCAAGAAGGGCAGTTGGCCCAGATGGTATACCTATCGAGGCTTGGAAATGCTTGAGAGAGAAAGGTTTAGAATGGTTGACAAATCTTTTTAACAAGATTTGGCGGACAAATAAGATGCCTAATGAGTGGAGGAAGAGTACTTTGGTGCCTCTATATAAGAATAAGGGTGATATACAAGATTGCACAAACTATCGTGGTATAAAACTCATGAGTCATACTATGAAACTTTGGGAGAGGGTGATTGAGTCTAGGTAGAGGAAGGTTGTCATGATATCGGAGAATCAATTTGGTTTTATGCCTGGAAGATCTACTATGGAAGCTATACATCTTCTTAGACAACTTATTAAGAGAAATAGAGAGAGGAACAAAGATTTGCATATGGTTTTTATTGATTTGGAGAAGGCTTACGATAGAGTACCTAGGGACGTTCTCTGGTGGACAATGATGAAGAAAGGTGTTTCTCTCAAGTACATTAGTATAATTAAAGATATGTATGAAGGAGTAGTAACCAATGTCCGCACTTGTGGAGGGGTGACAACCAATTTTTCTATAACGATTGGGTTACATCAAGGATCTGCTTTAAGCCCTTTCCTATTTGCTATAGTGATGGATGAGCTTACGAGATCAATTCAAGAAAATGTGTCGTGGTGTATGTTGTTTGCTGATGATATTGTTTTGATTGATGAGTCTAGAGCTGGGGTTAATGCTAAGTTAGAATTATGGAGACAGACATTGGAAGCAAGAGGTTTTAAGTTGAGTAAGAGTAAGACAGAATACATGGAATGTCGATTTAGTAAGCAACAAAATAGAGATGGGAGTGTAGTGAAGCTTGGTGAGAAAGAAATACCGGTGGATGATTCTTTCAAATATTTGGGATCTATCATTCAAAAGTATGGAGAAATTGATGAAGATGTAAATCATAGGATAAATGTTGGGTGGATGAAATGGAAGAGTGCAACTGGAGTGTTGTGCGATCGTAGAATGCCATTGTGGTTGAAGGAAAAGTTTTATAGGACGACTATTAGGCCCGCTTTACTATATGGTACGGAATGTTGGGCTGCCAAGAGACATCATATTAAAAAAATGAGTGTAGCTGAGATGCGTATGCTGAGATGGATGTGTGGAAATACAATAAAAGAGAAGATTCGGAACGAGGAGATACGTAAGAAGGTAGGCGTTGCACCCATTGAAAATAAGATGAGAGAGAATCGTTTACGGTGGTTTGGACATATTCGACGAAGGCCTAATGATGCTCCAGTTAGAAGGATGGAGAAATGGGAAAATATATTAGTTAAAAGAGGTCGGGGTAGGCCTAGGAAGACATGGATGGAGGTGATAGGAAAGGATATGAATGCTTTGAACCTCACCGAGGACATGGCATTGGATAGGAATGAATGGAGGAGAAGGATTCATGTGGAAGACCTAGAATGATTTTCTTTGTTGGTTCATATCGCCGACCCCAATTGTTTTGGGATGAAGGCGTAGTTGTTGTTGTTGTTGTATGTAATCACATAGACATAAGAACACTTCTAGGGATAACAATCCATCATATAGATAAAACATAATTTAAACATGCACAACACTAAATACCCCTCCCAAGGTATAAGCATGTTGTTTCCAGAATAATCTCATATTCTTGAAAATTTAGAACTCCACCCCATTACCTCAATATCTGCATTCCCTTTTTCTACAACATATTAATGTATTAAATCATTATCCACAATTCCATAATAAATACTCTCATGATTTAAAACATATCATATATCAATATTTTCATAAAATGGAAAAGTACCAGAATAACATGTAATATGTACCATAATACACATGCATCTTTTCAAAAAATCACAATACCTAGCTTCCTAAGCATGCATTTAATACTTTTATTCAAAAGCATGATGCATACTCTTAAATATAACAAATCATAACATCCATTTGTGACAAGATGCAATATGTCCCCTTACCTCGAATTGCCCAAATCTCAAACTAAGGCTCAACCTTAGTCCTTCTGCAAATCCTGATATGAAATGAGTAGAAATCACAACAATCACTCAAAATATCATTTCACTCCCTGCTTGTATAAAATTATGAAAATACCATAGAGTTTTTTTTTCAAACTCAGATCTCAAATTCTTAGAGTTTATCATCTTTCTCTGTACCAATGGATCCCTCTCGAGAAAATGAATCTAGAGGTTTAAAAATCATCAAAAACCGATATCGATGTGAAAAGTTATGCCTAATTTACTGGTGTGGCATAATAAGGCAGAATAGTCATTTTGCTTCTCCAGGAGGAGGTCTGAATCTAGATACTAGAATTGTGAAGGATCCATCCGGCCCTTTGAGTCTGTTTCTCAATTTTGTAGCAGTTCTGACCCGAATCCACATCAGATACTTATACCTAAAATAGATACTCTATTTCTAACCAACTGAACCAAGTTGACCTAATGGTTAGGAGTAGTTTCCTTCTATGGTGAGGTTGGGAGTTTAAATTCTAACCCCCACCCTTTCATACATGTTCCTTTCTTTTTATCTTTTAAAGTTTTTGGATCTTCTGAACCTAACCCAAACCCATCATGGGTTGGGTTCAGTTCTAACATCATATTAAACCTAACCCAGACTTAGCCTGGTCTGAGTTCAGTCATGCATTGAACCCTAATGGGTTTAGTTCCTAGTCCTTTCTTTGATTCAAACAGATTGGATTCAGATCCAGTCTAATCTGGTCTAGATCCAACTGAACCTAGTCCTTCACTAATCCAAACCCAATATTGTCTAGGTTCAATCCCAAAACTTTTTTCTGATATAGGAACACTGGATCCAGATTCAGTCCAATCTGATTTGGATCCAAACTGCTCTTGAGACAGGGATCCAGTCTTTATTTCCTACACAGGTTGACGAAAATGGATCTAGATCCAGTTTGGTACCCACTCATCCAGGAACTGTTGCATGTAATATGTTTTAAAACAAAAAAAGTTCTAGCAAGTTTGGCTCTTCTCACTACCCAAATCCATGTTTGGATCTGTGCCGCCTAAACTCGGTACCTGGAAATGAAAGTCTGACAATAGACCGGATCCATTTGGTTATGTCCTAGGTTGGCCAAGTTTTTTTTATGATGAGGAACCCTGGCAGCGAACCGGGTCACTAAATGGGTCGGTAACACCGGTGGAGTCACCGACATTCAAGCTTTTATGGAGCCCACCAGTTAAAGACACCGGTACACTTGGCGGGACCTAGGTTCGACAAGTTGAAAGCCCAGTTACATGACACTAGTTTTTTTATGCCTGTGAATACAATCAAAAGCACAAAATCAAACCAGGGTTACCGGAAACACTACAAGAGACTGGGGAAACGCGTTTTTAGGAAAACCATTTCAGAAACTGTAAACATTGTGTTACCCAAACGTTTGGGAAACACCAAAAAAATCATGGAAAACGCGTTTCACATACGTTTCCCTTTTGTGGGATACATATTTTTTTGTTTTTTGTTTCATTATTTTATTATATTACTTTTTTAAAATGTTTCTCATGTGTTTCCCAGTGGTTTTCCGTTTCCAAATAATTTCTCATTTTTCATTTCACATGTGCCTGAAAAAAACTCGTTTCCCATTTTTGTTTTCTACAATTCAAAGCGTGGAGAAAGCATCTAATTATGATTAGAGAAAGTGCAGTAGTTCAACAAGCACCCGTGGCCTAATGGATAAGGCGTCTGACTTCTAATCAGGCGATTGTGGGTTCGAATCCCACCGGGTGTGTTTTTCTTTATCTCCGTTAAGAAATATTTATTTAGAATTCAATTAGGCAAAGTCATCAATAATGGTGTCGTGGTGTAGTTGGTTATCACGTCAGTCTAACACACTGAAGGTCTCCGGTTCGAGTCCGGGCGACGCCATCATTATTTTTTCCTGTCGTGAAATTTTGCAAATTCTTGTTCTTAAATCCGACCTATTTGCAACCATAAATCCATCTCTAATTGTACAAAAACTATTATGCTCCTACTCCTTTTCCAAATTATTACTTTTGAAAAAGAAAATTGATTTCATTGCTCGTGCTAAGAAAACCTAAGAAAAAGCATGATACTGCACCAGTGTTATATCCATAGTGACATATCTCACGAGATTTATGAAATTATCGTGAGAAATTACCTGAAAGTTAAAAACAGCAACTTTTAGCGATGTTTTCAATTTCTCATAATTTTTTCATCAGAAACATAAATATCGATATTTATGTTTTTATAAGTTATTTATCATAAAAAGCACGTGTTTTTATTTTTTATCTTTTATTTTTATTTATAAAAATTTATTTTCCATTTCTTCAATATTTTTCCCAAAAAATGCAAGATTTACAAAAAAATATTTTTTATGAGTTTATAGCTGCAGAGATTTTGCCATTTTTTTTTTTTACTTTTGTCACTATGATTATATCATCTCCAACTTGCCTAGCAAAGGAAAAAAAAAGGCTCTATAACATCCAGGCATGAATGTGTTATTTGAAGAAATTAATGATAAAATATAAGAACAAGTTGATTAATATATCTGTAAATATTATAATAGAAGATGCATTGTCAGTGGAGGTTAAAAAGTTTCTCCTTTATAACCTTTTTTTCAAATGATATATATCATGTGTTGATGAATGGCGTCCCATATATCTATCTCCGCAACGTATATAGACCCTCTCCACCGAAGCTTGTCCAAACAATGGACGAACCGAAGAGAGATCAAATTAGACCACACTTTCGAGACCAATAAATGGAACCTGCTGTTCAGTGTACAGCCTGACCCGATCCTTAACAATAAGTTCTTTCTCATTAATCAAAAAACGTTTTTTTCCCATCACAGAGAAGAGAAAGGAGAAGCGGACCCAACAATGGATCAGTCCAGAACCTCGTATCAGTTAGTTTAACCTCGTACAATTGACGTCGAGGATGGTACCAACTCAAGCGGAGGAGCGTGTTTCATACTGTCATGTTTTTACCTTTTTGTTTCTGATGTATATACCTCTTAGGCACTCTCCATACTATAAATGACCTTTTGAGCTTAAGAACTCCATGTATTGGATATCTTCTCCTCTTTATGTACTTTACTTACAACATGTTATAAAAGAAGCTTTATGCATCATTGTTTTCTTTGTGTTTGTGCATGCACGTACTCTTGCTTCTGCTCGTGCACGTGTATTGTGAGTTGCTTGTATGTTTAAAAGGCTTGCTTTCGATGTTTGTTATTACCGAAAGCTACCGCACGGGAACCTTCGCTTCTAAGCCCATGACAGATATAATCTTAATGAGATTGGAACTCGAGAAACAAGGTATCCAAATACAAATTGTCCAAACTACATCGGTGACCCTACGGTGGCAAATGTTAAAAAAGTTTTTTTCCTATTGTTGTTAAAGAAGTTTATTGAAACTATTTTGCTTGTACACTTTTTCAAGTAATTTATTTATTTGACAAAAAACTTTATATTTATTACTCGTGGTGAAGGTCTAAGGACCAATGTAGATTTTTTTATATTTATATGAAGAAACTATCCAGGATCAAAGATCTAGCTTATGGTTGTTGTCCTGGTAACCTAAAACTCTGTGGACTTACCCCTTGGACCGAGGGAGTAGCCATGCTTAGGCTTGCGCAAGGGGTGAAGCCCATGAGATTTGAAGGACCAATGTAGATTGAAAACCTAAGCTAACAAAAAGCATTACACTAGACCAGTGATATTAGCGTCAACTTAGCAATGAAAGAAAAAAAAAACTTTATCATTTAACATGCAGGCACCAACATGATCTAATAATCAATTAACACGATTAAATGTTGATTAACAAACTCAATTAGAACCAACAAACCAACCAACATTTATGAATGTATTATGCTTTCTTGAATGTGATAGAATTTGGAAAGACAAACCAATGGTTTCCAAACCCATATGATGTGTGATTGAATTGTAATCTGGTGGGGGGGTCTGCCTAACCCCGGCTTAGTGCCAATTAAAAAAAAAAATGAAAGTGCTGAATATTTAGGAAGTTCATTCTTTTTCCTACGAAAACCTACCTAAGAACAGGGCCCACTAAATGCCTCCCTCATTTTTTTTATAGTAAACCCCAAGTAGAAGCTTAGCGGGTGTCTGACTTCCTATCCAAGTTTGGACAGAACAGTGTGTTCAGGACATACAGGACAGTGTTTTTATCCAGCACAAACTCTCCCGTGCAACCGTTCTAATTTTTGTTTTAATATCCCCGATCCTTCTCCACGTCATTCTAGGGGTTCGGTACAAAAAACATGGCCACCAAGATGCATGGACATGCAGAGCAGCACATCTGCAGTTTGACGGGGACAGGATACGCTTTCAAACGAAACCTAACCCACAAAAGTATGTAAGTTCAAATCAGGTCAGAGCTACCTCCATGCAATGAACGGCGGTGTCCAGAATACCATGGTTGGACTCAATATCTCCTAGATGGGCTCCACGTTTTTTCAGAGCTGTTGATGCACTAGATGAACATCATCTAGAGTTTGCAAAATAAACAGGTAATTCATCCATTGTAACTACCACAAAATCTTGGACTTGGTAATTTTTAGAAAAATTTTAAAAGCTTTGTAATCATTCCTTTATCATAGCTTGAAATAACAGTTCAACGAAAAATAGTGTTTGAAATAACAAGTCAACTGACCTTGGGCGCATTACAGGTAAACCTTTTTTTTTCAGCAACGGATTTGTAACTACATACATACATTGAAACCAAATAGATTCAAAACGAGTTTTTAAAGTTTATATGAAAAGTAAAATTTTAAAGAAACTCTTATACCAAATCACAAAAATGTTCTCAGAAGCGAAACATTAAGGAAAGAGTATCATCTTAATATCATCATGTCATCGTATCATCGTCTGCAGTTCTGACCTAATCATCACCTGTGCTCATGAAACAGGTCAAATTGATAAAAATCTGGTAGGTGCATAGATATAACAAAATTTATAACAAGACTAACATATATGTTGTTGCTTTCGTGATATGCAGTTCAGAATAAGTAAAATGAGCATGATAATCTTGTTTCGATATTAAATTGTTCTGAGGATACGTATAGGAGAGAATATAGAAAAAACTGAGACTGCTCAGGGGTTTGTTATTCTATGTATTTTGATACCCCGAACAACTAGCTGAGTCTGATCCAAAGGAGACGGTCAGTCATCGAGAGAGAATTCTCCAGAGGCATTCGTGGTAATGGATGCATCCAAATTCTGCAGAAGTGTATGAGAACTACTACCTAAGATAATTTTTGGTATCCCCGTCCCTAACTCCAATAACCAGGGACACTTAGTCAATTGCTACTCGAAGAGCGTATTTGCTAATAATCTGTTCATCGAAGTTTTTGTATCATCTCATCATCTCGCTTGACGAAATCAAGAGATGAATGGATACGTTAGGTTCTATTTTAACTGACGACCCATCCTACATGCTCTGATCTTTCAAACCAAATCGAGCATCTTACCTGTAAAGGCAATGATCACCATTTATGTGATTTTTTTTTTATCATTGTGCATTTACACAACACGAGGTTACCATAAACCTCTCATCCAATCATCGTAATATTAACATGTTGCGCATGTCTGATAGTATCGCTACGATGAAAGGGGTATCCGTTTCTTAGAAAGAAACCCCAACATTGTTTAGAAAATCTCAACGACCTGTGCTCCAAGCTAGGGATATCTAAGTTATTTTTTTATATCAAAACAAAAGACCATATATACTTCTTAGAGCTACGCAAGGTTGAGAGTAAGACTTGGTTGCGAATAAGCAACTGCTAGATATTCATTTTTTGCTTTTCGAAATAATGAATATTACAAACATTGGAATGTCGCATAAAATTTCTTTTTTCTTTAAAGACTTGGCGAGCATGCGCAAATCTATGCCTTTAAAAGTGAGTGTAATGCAAGGTAGACAAGACTACACAAAACTGTGTACCTTATAATGTTATATATATGTATATATAATACATATATATCAAAGTATAAGCATGTGCATTTTATAGCACGACGACATTATATATATATATATATATATCAAAACATAAGTTTGTGCACATTTCAGCACGACGATAATGTAAATAATATAAAGCAAGACTCGATGTGCGAAACTACACATCAAGCTAAATAAACTACGTAAACGATGCATGATGTACGCAACTATACATCGACAAAATAAATTGTGTAAGCAGTGCATGATATACAAAATCGTACATCGGCTAAGTAAATTGCGTAAGTAGTGTACGATGTACAAAACCGTACATCGGCTAAGTAAATTGCATAAGCAGTATCCTGTGGATGTAAGAGCGCACGTAAATGACATAAATTTAAATGGACAAGAATACGCAAAACTATGTCCTTGAGTTAAAAGTATATGTATATACGTATAAATATATGTTAGAACTATTTTGGCATTGTCCTTGTATACAACTTTTTCCTATTTCAGAGATTGTCAGACTTACGGATGATTCCGAGTGTAGGTTTTCAAGGGCTCATGCCTTGGTGCATGTGTCATGTCTGTTGCGTCAATGGAGTGTGCTAAAAGATATTTTATTGCACTACAAAAGAGAATGATGCAATAACTTAAATAAAATAGGCAATGTTTTGTGTTGCATGAGTCGAACCTGAACCTAGTTTGAGCCCACCAGATTGAGTTGGGCTCATGCCGAGAGTGAAATGAGGACTCTATCTTCACTCGGTGTGGAAAAAAAATTGATATGAGTTCGATAAAAATGAGCCAAGTCAAGCTTGATTTAAAGAAAATCGAGCTTTGACTAGGTTTATATGAAACAAAAACCATGACTAAATTGTCTTAGTCAAACCGAGTCAACTCAGAACCAAAAGGGAGGGGGGCAGATGATTGAGCCGACCAGGTCTCAGCAACCACAAGGGCCAAACCTAGGGTCTTCGACCAAGCCAAGCTCGACGAAATCGAGTTGGGCTCGGTAAGAGCTAAGGGTCTAACCGAGCTAGACGACTGAGCCAGCTCGGATATCAAACCGAGCCAGCTCGGATATCAAATCGAGTCGGGTTCGCTCTCTTCAAAAATAGGCCAAGCCCAGGCCCAACTTGAGACCTTGGGTGTGGCCCGACTTAGGATACCCAAGTCTGGTTGGTGACCCAGCCAGGTCGGGCCTAATCTGCATCCCACGGCCCGGCTCTGGCAGGCTCGACTGAGTCGAGCCCAACCCAGCTCGATCGAGCTGGCAGCCAAAAAGGGTAGGTCGGTTCGATACAGTCGTGCCCGAACTAGCCCACAGGGGACCAGGCTCTTCGAGTCATGGGAGGGCTCGACTGGTCGAGCCCTCCCATGACTAATCAAACAGGGTTCGGTTGCCTTGGGCAACTCAAACCCAGGCCGATGCGACAGGAACTCTACTGTTGCTGTCATCGCAACCTGTTGAGCAGAAAATCAGAGAGAGGGCAGGGGGGAACTCGTGCACCGATAAGAGGAAGAAAATGAGGGGGACAAGAGAGCTCCCCTGTGGAGGCTGGCGTCCGGCGTGAATGATAGGGAGCCGAGAGGGAGACGGGAGGTGAGGGGGCTCAGGGAAAAGGACCGAGAGAGGGTTTCGAAGAGAAAGAAAGAGAGTGGGGTTCCCGGTGGGGGATCGGGTCAAGCAAAGAGAGGGAGAGAGATGCGAGAAAGAGCGAAGGGGGGGGCGAGTGGCGAGGGAGGGGGGAGGCATTGGGTTGCGCCGGTGTGAGGAGGTTTTGGCAAAGGCCCGGGTCGTGTCTTACGCAGAGGGGATCCTTGTTGGGGGTCGCTGCATTTTGTTTTAAAATAAACCCCTTGTGGGGGGTTTAAATAGGGCACCGATGAGAGGGGGGTAGTGGGTAGCTGGACCTGGATCCGGTCAGATCCAACCTAGATCCGATTTTTTTTTTTGAAAAGTACAGGTCTTACAGCCATGGTATTTTGGCATGTCATGTTTATCACATAGATGAACGGCATCAAGGTGACCCTACCATCAAAGTAGCTATGACTTGATATGCACTCAAAGTTTTTTCACTTAACCATAGTGACAAATCTTGCAAGATTTATGAAATTCTCGTGAAAATATCGTCAATAATTACCTGAAAGGTAAAACTGGTAATTTCTCACAATATTTCAATTTCTCATAATTTTTTGTCAAAAATTAAATACCATGTTTTAAACATGATATTTATGTTTTTATCAGCTATTTATCATGAAAAACTATGGTTTTTATTTTTTGAATATTTTTTATTTATATTTCCTTGTAAAAATATTTGTTTATTTGTTTTTTATTGCCAAGATTTTGCAAAAAAACACAAGATTTTTTTAAAAAAAATCAATATCTCACGAGTTTTTGGCTGCCGATATTTTGCGGTTTTAACTTTGGTCACTGCACCTAACCAGTCAGGGATATAATCCCAAAGAGAATAGAACAAAAGGCATGTGGGTACAGTCTTAGTGACCAATGTTAAAAAGTTCACTGAAGCTTTTCTTTTTCTTTTTCACATCTAAGATGGTAACTTGCACCAACTACTCTATAAGGACGTACCTCTTAGAATTTAGAGGAAAAGTGTCCATTATTTTTCAGATATGTATTTGAGAATCTAAAAAAAGCTTTAGGCAAAAATTGTACTTATGGCATTAATTAATAAAAAACAAATAAAGCCTCTTTAAGTTAGCATTCTTAACAATTGCCTCCAAGACAGTAAAACTGGTATAACTAGATGACAAAGACGCTGCTCATTTCAACTCATTGATACTGTATGCACATCTACACCAGAAACTTACCTTCAAGCAGATGAGTGTTTGCTAGTGTACCAAAGAGAGACAGAGAGAGAGAGACATGCAGGAGTGGAACAAGGCAACCAGAGTCCAAGAGATCCATTTGGGCCTAGTCTTTAGCTTCAGTTTTTTCTATTTGGAATTTTATTTAGAATTGAATTTTTTTTAATGTAATGGATCGATCACCTATCCAATTTAAAATTTGGGTTTTTCTTTTTTTATATAAATACTTTTTATGGGGATTCTTAGAAAGTAATTGATGGATGAGCTCTTGTTATTTTCTGAAATTTTTGCATTAATTTATTTCATGGTTTCATTACCTTCCTACTTGCTGATTTCCGTTCACAGGAGTAGATTTTTTCACCATCATCGAGATGAGGGTGGATGAGAGAGAGAGAGTTGAAAGATGTACAAATAATAAAGAAATATTACAGACAAGAGCCTCTAGGCAAGCTATGACATAACACGCGACCAGAGACCTATACAAAAGAAAAATTAATCATAAACAGATAGAAATAAAACAGGCACATAATTTTATTGTATCATAGACCATCTAGAAAAAAATGTTTTCACTGAAATTTTCTCCAACTTCACATATCACCAAGTATCTTCAATTCCCGCAATTCCATCTCGATGTTCGAACACAACTTAGATAACGGCACCAGTGGCAGTTGTCATTTCCGTTCTTGCCCCGAAATAGCATCACCAGGCCAATCGCAAAGCTGTAAATTTCCAGAACATATGTAAATTGATCTATGATCTGATCATTGCCTCAAAAATCGGAAGTTGAGAAGTTAAACAGAAGCACCACCAAGTCCAAAAGGCAACAAAATATTGCAAAAAGAGCAAGCACATGTTGTTAGGAAGGGAAGTCCCCATCACAGACCGCACATTGGCAAGCCTTTGGTCGGTAAAACCCTTGAGGTCCCCCTTGCCAACTGGAGGGTATGCCCAGCTTCAACCTTGCAGCGACAGACACCCGCTCACCCCCGTGGGCTACGAACTAGTGATGTTCCGTCAGCTTAGTGACTTTCACAAGTTGCCCCTATCAGATGAGTGGATCCCTTGTGGTTGTCTTCAAAATTTCGTTAACATATAAGCTACAAAATTGTGTTCAATAGGTAGGGGTGCTTGGCACAGGCTTGCTTGTTTACATATAGGCTTGTTTGTTAACCTGCCACCTCAAGCACTGTGCCTGGGCTCATTTAAGCTCTTTTTTTAAATACAATATGTTAATCATTGGTTATATGTCTTAGAATGCATAACATGACCAAAAAAAAAGGTGTACCCTATCGGTTAGGACATTGGTCTTTCATGCTTGAAGTGGCAGGTTCAGTTACCGTCGCTTGTACATTTGGCCTTTACATCTAATAATAACAAATTTATATCTTTATTCAGCCTGAGCCGAGCCGAGCCAAGCCAAGCCAAGCTGAGCTCAAACAGGCCGAGTCAAGTGAGCTCTTCTGCAGCCATATCAACAGCATTTATTTTTTAAGGGCGCACAACCATCCTATGGCTGTAATAGACTGTTCGAAGTTGAGATGTCTGAACTGTTTATGGTAGTATTTGACTAGTTTCTGCCATAATGTATGGTGTGGAGTGTGAAGAACGAGTACTGATGCTCTGATGCTCAAAGAGGGCCTATGCTCGTAAAATGTTCACATACTGAATATGACCAGTGAACTGAAGTAACATAAACTCATGGATGAAAGTATTCAGACAAGGCTTTTATGCAAGATTGCAGTATAGGATAACTAACCGGTACATAAGTTGCAGACATCCAAAATGTGATTTAGGAATTAGAAAGTTATCAGTGGAAGACTGAAAGCATTTGCATGAAACAAGAGATGTGTGGCGCTTACCCGACTATCACCAGAATCAGTGAAACCACCCATAATATGTACTGATAGACCATATATTTAGACTTGACATGGACACTGTTTGGTGGTGGACGCTGATGCTGTTCCAACCAACTAAATTGAGGTCGGATCAGCAAAATGAAGCCTAGAAAAAAGCCAGTTAAAAATCCTCCAATATGAGCAAAATTATCAACATGTGGTAGTATTCCAATGGCCAAGTTGATAACGATTATCAGCACTAACGTAAATAGAGCTGCAATCTGTCACAGGAAGAAAACCAATTACTTCATTAGAAAACATGGCTTAGCAAAAAATAAACAGAAGACTTGTTAAAAGGCATAGTAACTAACTCACCTTGTTGGAATAGATTGTCCAGTTTGTAATTAGCTCAGAAAGCATCCCTCCAAGAAGTCCAAATAGTGCACCCGAAGCACCCACAGAAATATTATTTTGAAGGAAGAGGAGAGAGAGGATGCTACCTCCAAACCCAGATAACAGGTAGATGATCCCAATCCTTACTGTCACAAATGGAAAAAGAAAATTGTTGGGATCATATCTTGAAAAGGGGAATAAAAGAAACTGCAGTTTACCCATGAAGCACAGTGCATATGCCTTTTCTCATATCAGCTTGCTGTCACAGTTACTATTTTTCCCCTTTCCTTAAGATAGACAATCTGGGCATAGGGGCTAGCCCCTGGTGAAATTCAAATCTGTGCCCGCTCAGCTAGAGATAGTGCAATCCTACAAGCCCAGCAATCACATAAAGTTGCTCTCCCAAACACTTAAAAGTTACATTTTAAAGAATTGTTTGCCTTCACGCTTTTAAAGTTTTTGTCTCCTAAAAGCAAAATAAACTATTCACCTGCCAACCCTCCAACAGAGGCTCCTTTCTCACTACAAAATTCTTGCAAGTTTCAATGCAGGAGGTCTCCCACATTCTCATTTGTGAGTGTGTGCAGGTGTCTGTGTGTGTGTGTCTAGCCTTGTCCAGGCTTGGGAGTCTCATTCACAATTCCATAATTCAACACACCTTCTGGAAGTATATCAAGCAAGAGATGTGGTTTCAAGCTCATTAAATAAGAATTCCAAATCCATGTATGTTATTCTATGAACTCTTGAACTGCACGCCTATATAAAATTATCTGAGCTTGAGTAAGTGAACTTACTGAATCCAAATTGCTGCTCTAGGCGGATACCAATGAAAAGCAGGCTCAGCATATTTGCAAGTAGATGGATAACACCAGCATGCAACCAGATACAACTGACAAGCCTCCATCCTTGATGCTGATGCACCACTCTATTCCACTCAAGAGCCCCTAGTTTCAACAACCTGAAAACATTCCAAGCCCAAAAGAAACATCAAAATCACAAATAGAAAGTTCATTTATATAAAATTATGATCATGCCTCAGCTCTATTTGATTACAGGAAAAAATAAGCCAGCTTTTACACAATCAGCAAACAAGGACGGAAACAGATTTTTTATGAACAAGGATAGAAGTAGATGGAACATAGCACACTAGTCTATAATGCATTTCATTCAATATTGAACTAATAATGCACCCTAAATTTTGTGCTTAGATGCCAATTTTAATCAATCACTGTTCTCAGGTTGACCAGTAGAGTTCAATGATGTAGTCATTGTGAAATGTAGATCCAGGATGACGGAGACCTGGGAAAATAATCGGTGTTTCTTGTGTAACTGTAGATACATGTGATTTGACAAATTGCTACAGACTGAATGCATTTGTCTATTGTTTATGGACCAGCATCTTCGGAATCACCCATAGGAATTGGTCCCAGTGTGTGTTTGATATATGACACTGAAACCCCAGTGCATCAAATCTAGAATTTTTATTTTGCGAATTACTAAAACACAGTAACTTGATTAGGGAAGGGAGCTAATACATTTAACTAAGGATGCTATTTTCTCGGGGTGTGTGTGTGAGAGAGAGAGAGGGGTGTGTGTGTGAGAGAGAGAGAGAGGGGGGTGGCTCGAAATTGGATGCCATGAGTCAAAAACAGTTCCATTGCTCACGAAATTAGTGGGAAGATATATTTTCCTAAGACTGTTCTGGCACAAAGTGAGTATCAATACACGTCACATAGTGGCTTCTTGAAATTTTGATACTCAAATAACACACAGAATAACCCCATCAGGTTACCTACATAAGGGGCATCTGCAAGGATATAACTGCAGTATCATAAAACTATTATAGCCAGTTCCTCACAAAATTACAGCATAAGAATCTTATTCAAAATGAACACAGATCTCACATGTATCAAAGAGAACAGTCACACACATAGGCACACATGCACAACACACACACAGCTCTGGACATAGCATGCTGCATCCCATCTAGCATTTCTTTTCTTACTTGATACATACAGTAGAGAACAAGATCAGATCCCAGACATGGATCAGGAAAAGCTGATGAAAAGCCATCCTTTATAGCCTACAATACCAGAGGTAATTGAAGTAAAAAAAATAAACTTCCAATTATAAAATCAGCCATGTCCGTACCTGATCTGTGTACCTCATTTTTGCCTTTAATCTAATATATACTTCCCACAATAAACATACACCTCACTCTATAACTCAAAGAGTCAAAATAGAACACTTTCTAGAGACTGATAAACAGCCTATGAAATCAAAACAGAGCATACTTAAAGAAGTCTTCTTTTGTAAATAATGTCTATATATATTTCCATGTTAAGATGCAAGTTTCTCAACACTCTTGTTGAATGCATCTAAAGATTAAAGATTTGATGAACTTTATATACGACAACGAGGCCACTTGTTCCTGTTCATCTTCCCCTTTTTATTTCTTTCATTATACCACAGAATTTTCACATAAAGCTTCTGAAACCTGTAATAGAACCCCATAATTTCCCTTGAGGTGATTGAGCGAACTTTTTTTCCAGAGACGGATATTTATGCCACCATAACCTTTTTTCCCTTTTCTTGGCAATCTTAGCTCGGTGATAGATTCTGAGATTCCTCAACAAAGAGCAAATCTGTGAATCTGATTTAATTCAATCTTTTTAAATTTTTCTTTTTTCTTTCTCAAATTTTAACTTTTTCTTTTCTTCAGCACAAAGAAAATTGTTTGTTAAAACAATGCTAGAAGAGATACTTAACAAGGTGAAAGGTTCCGGGCAAAAAGAAAAAGAAAAAAGATACAGGGCTTCTCCACAGCGTCTTGCCAGCATTAATCAACAGGACCCTTAACACAACAAATGAAAAAACTAAAAGATGATATTGATGGCCCTCAGCTTGCTCAATGGTTACAGTCTCCATGGAACGGTAATCCACTCATCAACGTCAAGCTAAATGCCTCTTTGACATTGACAGTTGAAGCCATAAAGCCAGAGAACATACACTGGTTCTAGCTTGTTTTCATCTTCCTGCATACGAAATTTAAGCCGGTGCTTGAAAGTGTCCTTCCATACACCCAATGGGATAGCAGATGAAGAATTCACGCAGATACGGATACTCATTCTTGAACAAAATAGTGTTCCAACCCGTCTCCAAAACTCCATCTTGAACTCGAAAACTAGCAACTTGGAGCCTATATCTTTCAACAGATGAAACAGAAAACTGAATAGCAGCCAAATTCATTAAAGCCCACCACAGCAGCATTCGCAAAATCCCAAAATTCACGACCCACCCACTTTCAATTCAACCATGAAAAGCTACGTATACTCTCCCAAAGACTTGATCCAACTATGAAGCACCAATCTGAGGTGGTTCGTCACAAAAAAAGCACAAGAAAAGGCAGCTAAAGGTGTGGTAAAAGCCTCTCAATCTACAGAAAATTGAACAGAACAAAAGAAAAAAAAACAAAAACCCAATTCAATTAACTCGAATTTCTACCTGTTACCAATTTCTGATGAAATTCTGACAACCAAGAGGCGGTAAAAAGAAGGGGAGGGAGAAAATCGAGCTTACGTGAGAGAGGAGGGACCGAAGAGGGGGTTATCTCGTAGGGGCTCGAAGGAGAATCGGCCGAGGAAGGTGGCGACGCAGCTCTCAGTGCGAGGGTGGGACTTCTTGGGGCAGTTGTTGGTGAACATGAGGACTATGAATATGGCGACATTGGCCACCACGAACATGGGGACGAGCCACGACGTCCATTCCCTCTCGGACTCGGACTCAGCCGCGTAGCCGTTCCTACCGTCCTTCGCCGCCGGGTGGTGGCGGTCGTGCCTCCCATCCCTATTCTCGATGTCGTTCATGGAGTCTCTCTCTCTATAAAAGAGAAAAAAGTTGGTGTATTATCACCCTCTCTCTCAGGGAAAAGAAGAAGTTGGTGTACTCTCTCTCTCTCTCTCTCTCTGAAATTCTAGAGACACCGGCTGTTAAGTGCTGCAGATCTATCGCACTTTGTAAAATCTCTCTAATTCTAAATCTCTCTCCCTCTCTAGAAGGGAAAAGAAGTCGGCGTGTTAATATCACCTCTCTCTCTCCGGAATTCTAGACAGAGAGACCGCCGTTTGTTAAGGTAGCGGATTTATCGCCTCTCTAAATTCTTAGCTTAGAAGGGAGTATTTATTTTTGGGCGTGACAGCCTTTCCGAGGAGGTGGTCACGACGAGGTCGGCGATTTTTTTTTTCCGGAGATGGCGATTTAATCGCCCCAGTGGGAAATTGAGCTTGGTGTGTTGGTTGGGAAAATGGGTTGCTTGAAAAAAATGGGTGTTTGATTTTTTACTGTGTAATGACTGGGAACGCCCTATACCTTGATTTGTTGGGAAATGATGGCATCGGGGGTTGAGTGGTGGTAGGGATGGCAGTGGATCAGGGAAAAACGGGGCCCGTCCCGTGTGAATCGGTGACGAAGGACATGAAACCGAAATGGATGTGGGAAGGTTAAAATCAAAACCTGTTCTGAGATGGAGGCGGGGATGGACTTACGCTTTCTCCTGCCCTGCCCCGATCCTAGTTAGTAAAATATCTAAATTACCTTTAAGGATGACAGTGGATCGGGGAGAAACAAGGCCTCACCCTGCCCTGCCTCGTCCCATTTGAACCAAGGATGGATGTTAAAATCAAAACATGTATAGGGATGAAGGCGGGGATGGATGGCAGAATTTTGAGACGAGGCAGGGGTGGATGAAAGAATTTTGATATGGGGTAGGGGTGAAGACCTTGTCCCCGGCCTCCGCCCTGGTCCACTGTCATCCCTAAGTGATGTGTGATGGTTTTGTTTTTTGAGTCATTGGATTGAGGATTAGGTAGCTTTTCAAGTGTTTGGTAGTTGGTAACCTTTAGTGTACATGAGCAAGTTAGGGTTCAATTGTTGGTCTGTTTCAACTCAATGTCAATAACTTTTATATAATTTGTCTTGAGTTGGTGAGACTAACTCCTTGACCAAATAGCAGCTTTGTGCAATTTTAGTTGCCTTTGAGAAGGAATGGTTCTACCTTTTGTTTTCCCTTGTGTTTCGTTAAGACTATTTAAAAAATGTATTTTCAAGTATTTTTTTTATTTGAACTAATATTTATTAAGAAACAAGCTTTCTTTGAAGTTGATTTGATCTAAAAATGTAAATATTTTATCATTAAATCTTAGTATAATATCAATTATTGATGTTTTACTTCTTTAAAATACATATTTGTGCATAAAAATCTTAATCAAATATATGCTTTTTATAGAGTAAACAATGATAAATACATCTAACAGTACATATTCGGTAAAAATACTTGAAAATATGATTTTCAAACGGTAAGAGAAGGATTAAAATGTTAGTGTATTCGCATAAACAAAACCGAATTGTAAATGTGTACATGTAGACACCATTGAAATGATATATGGGTGTTTGACGTTCTCCTCAACCAATCGACGCCCACGATGAGCCCAGGCCTCAGGTCAACGGTGAGCAGAACCCTGAACCCAGTAAATACCAGAATGTGGGCATTGTATGGGGTTAGGGGCTTATCGCTCTTATCATATATACAACCACACCCCCCTCTCCTTTTATAATGAAAGATAGGGGTGGTTACGTGAATGTGAAGAGACCACATTCACGTAACCTTCACCCACTAACTCCTCTTAACTGCCCACTAACCAGCCCACTAATAGTGTTAAACTGGGTCACTTGATGGGTTGGACTCAGACAAAAAATGTTCAACATTCTCCTACTTGACCCATTGACATTAAAAGTGCACTAAATTGAAGTTTATATCATTATCTTGATTTAATGGGTTCGCATGTTATTCTGTATCACAAGAATAAATCATATGAGTCATGGAGATGAACACCTCTTTATAAAATATCATATTTTCATGTACTACAATACAATTCATTATCAATACTTTAGCATGTTAAGATTATCTTTATGGATAGGTTGGTCTCTAATATATTTTATTGGTCCTTTAATATTGTTATTTTGTTATTCTCTCTAACCAAATGAGAGATCTTTTATGCAAAATCAACAATACACAAAGTCATAGATAATCAATTCATTTTTACAAATATTATCACATATAATGTATTGTCATACATCAGAAGGAATAAAAAAGACACATCCCCTTTACATGTTGGGAATACAATCTCAGTGCTATCCCTCTAGTAAGGGGATCCACAATCATTTCCTTCATCCCAATTATATCAATACATATTTTAACTCCATGTATTTACACGAGGTTGAGCTCTTATTGTTATTTGAGAAAGATATGATTGCTTAATTATCACAAAAGATCTTTAGTGGTCTCTCAATAGAGTTCACTATATTAAGACCTAAAATAAAGTTTCTTATCCAAATGACCTGAGACAGATTAAGTCTCATATAGAGCAATAAATTTTGCCTCCATAGTATGAGCAGCAGTTGTAGACTGGTTTCTACTTCTCCATGAGACGACTCCACTTGCTAATAGCAAGATGTATCCAGTAGTGGATTTTCTAATGTCAAGACATCTTTCTAAATTCGTATTAGAGTATCCAATGACCTCTAGCTGGTCAGCTTTTCGGTAGTTTAACATGTAGTCATTTGTTCCTTGTAAATAGCACATGACCTTCTTTGTTGTCTTTCAGTGTGCAATGCCTAGATTTGACTGATATCTTCTAAGCATTCTCACAATAAATGCTATATCAGGTCATGTGTAGGTCTGCGCATACTGCAAACTCTCAACCGCTAAAGCATATGGGACAGTTGTCATCTGAGCCTTTTCATTATCATTCTGAGAATAGTCCTTTAAGCTCAATTTATCTCCTTTCACTATGGGTGCCGAACCAGAAGAACAATTCTCCATCTCATATCTTTTTAAGAACCTTAATGATATACGATTTCGCAGAGAGGCTAAGGACACCCTTAGTTTTGTCACGACGGATCTCGATTCCAATAACATATGTGGCCTCACCCATGTTCTTTATATCAAAATGAGAGGAAAGAAAATCTTTTGTCTCATGTAATAGACTCAAATCATTAGTTGCAAAAATAGTATCGTCAATATATAAAACCAAAATTATGAACTTACTCTCACTAGTCTTTATGTAAATGCATTGATCAACAATGTTTTTAATGAATCCAAAGTTTATAATTACTTGACTGAACTTTTTATACCACTGGCGGAAGGCCTGTTTAAGTCCATAAATTGACTTCTTCAATTTATAAACTAAATGATTCAAGTCATCTATACTGAAACAAGGAGGTTGTTGCATGTATACCTTCTCTTCCAGATCTCCATTCATGAAGGCAGTTTTTACATCCATTTGATGCAGCTTTAAATCAAAATGAGCTACTCTCGCCATGATTATCCTCAATGATTCCTTAGTTGAGATATGAGAAAAAGTCTTATTATAATCAATGCCCTCTATCTATATGAAACCTTTTGCAACAAGCCTAGCCTTGTACCTCTCCACTTGACCTTTAGAGTTTGTTTTGCTCTTATAGACTCACTTACAACCAATAGATCTAAATCCATCAAGTCGAAGTACAAGATACTACACTTGGTTCTTTGTCATAGAGTCAAACTTTTCTTTCATAACATTGATCAAATGTGTTGATCTTTCACTTTCAATAGGATTTACAAAGGTAAATGAATCATCCTTAGTATCTATGAAATTATTAGACTCTTGTAAATACACCACATAGTCCGGATGGATAGTAGATTTTCTGGTCCTCATAGACCTCTATACAGGTGCTACAGGTGCTACAGGTGCTTCAAAATAAACTTTTGTATCTTGGTGTTGTTGTATATCCTCATCAACAACTGATTTTATTCAAGATTGATGTTTATTGACCGGACTTTTCTTGACATTATCCAAATGGACAATAACAAGAAAAACTAGGTCTTTATCCTTAGCAGGTATGAAACATGAATCTTGTATTTTCTCAAAATCAATATTTCGAGATACATCTATCACATTCTCAAGAAATCTCGCTTTTATCTGTTTTCACTATCTATGGTATATGAGATGAGCAATAAAACATAAAGCCCTTTGATCTTTTTAAATAACCAATGAAAAATTCACTAGTCGTTCTAGGATCAAAGGCTTTTATATATGGGTTATACAATTTAGCTTTAGTTGAACATCCCCATATGCACATATATCACAAAGAAGGTTTTCTATCTGTTTATAACTCGTAAGGAGTCTTATAAACAGCCTTCGTAGGAACCTTATACAAAATATGTATTATTGTCCGAAGATCTTCAGTCCATAAGGTTAAGGGATGGTTTGAGTGATTCAACATTGCTCAAACTATTTCTTTAAGCGTACGGTTTCTTTTGTTAGTTATACCATTCTGGTAAGTACTATCAGGCATAGTGTACTGAGGTACAATGTCTTTCTCTTTTAGAAACTGCGTTAATGGTCCATCCTTTTGTCTGATCTCAGTGAAACGGTCATAATATTTGTCACCTTTATCAGACCTGACAACCTGAATAACTTCACCGGTTTGTTTCTCTACTTCTTTCTTGAAGTCTTTAAAAACCTGAAAGACTTCTGATTTTTTAAATAATTAGTAAAGATACATATACCATGAGTAATCGTCTATAAATATGACAAAATACTTTTCACTCGTATAACACGATGAAAAAGGGACGCAAACATCCATATGCACTATCTCCAACTTTTCAGTGTTGTGTTTGTCATCTTTCTTATATGTGTTAGATTACTTAGCCTTTATACAGTCAACACATGGCTCTATATCTATGAAATCAAGGGATCCAAGGATTCTTTTTTTCACAAATCTTTGGACTCGTTCTTTCGAGATATGTCATAACCTTCAATGCCAAAGTAGGATTGATTTTTCTTTAGACCATGTCTATTATCAATTAATGTGTTCTCAACATAATGAGAATCCTAAATTTGGAATTCGGTTTTTAACCGATACAAACCATCACACACATATGCAGAACCTACATTAATAAAATTTTTAATAATCACAAGCTTAGAGTTTCTAAATTTAAAACTAAAACCAAACTTATCAAGTTTCAAAATTGAAATCGGGTTCCGACTATAAGATGGAACATAAAATGTATCAACCAAATCTAAAATAAATCTTGATTCTAACACAACTCTGCAGGTCCCAACGTTCTTGACATGCGAATACATCTTATTTTCTGAGAAGATGCTTCTTTCATTCCCTATTGGTTCTCTTTTATTCAGAAATATCTGCAAGGAGTTGGCAATATGCACCATGGCACCAGAATCAATCCACCAACTATGCAATGAAACATGAATCAAATTGCAGTCATGAAAAATAAATAACTTATTACCTTTATTTTCAAGTCATTTCTTATGCTTCAAGCAGTCCACCTTCTTGCAGAAGAAACACTTTATAGAAAAGTCTCCTGCGTGGGATTTGACTTTCGCCTGAGAGTTAGAACTTTTTTCAAAGGCCTTCTTGTTCTTTCTTTTGAAGAAGTTTTTCTTTGGCCCCGACCTCTGTTTTTCCTTATAAGAGGCTATATGTGCACTTGACACCCTCTCACCTTTCAATCTCTCTTCTTCTTCAACACACTTAGACAAAAGGTCGTTAAAAGACCACTCATCGTTATGTGTGTTGTAGAAGATTTTGAAAGGTCTATATTTAGTAGGCAACAAGGTCAAAATCAGATGAACCAAGAAAAAATCAGAAATGGTAAACTTTATGTCATTCAGCTGAGATGCAATGTTCTTTATTTTTATAATATGCTGTCAGATATGACTGTCATTGATATATTTCATAGATACTAATTTGGACATGAGCATATTAGCTCTTGCCTTATTAGAACTGAAAAATTGAGCCTTAGTAGCTCCCAGAAATTCCTTCACTGTCCTGCAGTGAAGAATGCCGCCTCGATATTTTTAGTTACTCGAGATTACAAAATCAATATGCTAAGTTTGTTCGAGCGCTCTCACTTTTAAGAGGCAACCTTATGTTTGGTTGTGCATTGCTCTATAAGAGCGGGAGGTTTCTCAATTCTAAGGGCCAAGTCAAGGTCCATATAACCTAGAGTGAACAACATTATTTCTTTCTAGTCTGAAAAATTAGATCCGTCTAAAAAGGGAATGTTACTAGAACCGACGATAAAAAAAGAACCTGATACAATAAAAAACGAAAGATAAGACTTATTATTGCTCAGATTAGACTTGTGATAATAAGGTATAAAGTGAGACCCTTTATTATTCACTTTTTCTGAGACAAGCATAGTTGAGTCATTATTATTCCACTTTGGTGTAAACGATAATATTCATAGTTGCTATATCTTTTCAATTCACAAAGAATTGACTTCAGTTAGTGAAACTAGCAGATCATGTAACCAAAGGCAATTCAGCATTGTACCTTTGAGTATGAACATGCTTCATGGGCTGAAATACACATCTACTATAACACCATGTGTGAGATTAGAATACAATAACCTACCTTTGAGTAGAATCGTTGTTTCATAAAGTCGCACATAATCATAATAATGAATCTTAATACGGTCCAAAGAATTTTTAATCAATACAACCCAGATCACTTTGGTGATTGCATAAATCGGTCAATCAAAATCTTTTACCAAAAATATAATCATATTATGGAGCATGCTTAATACATGTATATTCATGGCAAAATATATTTTATATCATCAAAATACAATTTCATGCTTCTACTTATATGCATAAACTAATTTTGATGATAAAATGTCATGAATTTAGTCATAATTTATGCTTAAAACCATCATGCATAACTTAATCAACATAAAACACATAAATTAATATACATAAGTCATACTTTCTTAACAATGAATACATATAAAGCATGAAAAATAACAAAAGCAAACCCAATGTTGGCGTATTCGCATAAACAGAACCGAATTGTAAATGTATACCTGTAGATGCCAATGGAATGATGTACGAGTGTTCAACGTTCTTCTCAGCCAGTCGATGCCCACGATGAGTTCAGGCCTCAGGTCGACGGTGAGCAGGACTATGAACCCAGTAAATACCAAAATGTGCGCATTGTATGGGGTTAGGGGTTGATTGCTCTCATCATACGTACATCCCCACCCCTCTTCTTTTATAATGGAAGATAAGGGTGGTTACGTGAATGTGGTCTCTCTACATTCACGTAACCTCTACTCACTAACTCATCTTAACTCCCCACTAACCAGCCCACTAATAGTGTCAAACTGAGTCACCTGATGGGTTAGACCTAGACCCAAAATATTCAATATAAAATGCTTGCTAAAGAGAGAGTTGGAAACTCTATGAAAGCAGTGAATATTGAGGTAAAGTTGTAATAGACAACTTTCTAATATTGATAGAACTCCAAACTCAAGTAACTGGAGCGCAGATCTATCAACTACCTCTCACTTGGCCTTGTATGTACCTGTTATTTTGGCAAATTACCTTTTTTGTAATGACTTAGATGCCCCAATAAGTTCTCGTCCAATCAACTGTAACACAAAGTCCACAAAAATATGATCCATGCTCCTCAGATACCCTATCATCTTGTATGTTTTTTTATATAGGCAAATTGTGGTTAGGCAGACCCCTACCAGTTATACAACTATATCATTGGGATTCAAGGGCGTAGCTAGGGGGGGGGGGGTAGCCCAGTCCTAGCCCAGCCCTGACTGTAGCAAATAGTTTGATTTGTCCATATGAAATAGATTTTTATTAATAATTGTAGCCATTTTTTATTTTATCTCCAAAAAAAATTCGGGGGCGCTGGCCCCGAACCCCCGACTATCGCACAAATAAAAAATTTTTTGCTACACCCCTGTTTGCCCCCCCCCCCCCCCCCCTCACATGAATCCTAGCTACGCTCCTGTTGGGATTTAAACTTGCAACATCCCAACACAAGGTGACGTTTACTAGCTGCTCCTACACCTATCAATAGGGCTGGTAAACCAGCCCAACCAACCCAACAGGGCATGTTCGAGCTTGGCTCATTTATTAGTGGATTAAGCTTGGCATGCTCGAGCTCTGCGAACACGAGCTGGCTTGTGTAAAAATATTTTTTGTTATTTATACATAGTATATACATTTTTATATATTATACTTGAAAATATATATAATTTTTTATAAATTACACTTAATAGTCCATATTTTTTTGTATATTCATTCTTCTTTTTATATATTACATAAACTATATATTATCCATAAAAATATATATTATCTATATAAGCACTACCGAGCCGAACCTAGTTGAACACCTTGTATTTGGACTTGACTCGTTTAAGCTAAACGAGTTGCTCATGGCTCGGCTCACCAACTATACGAATCGAATGAGTTTGCTCATGGCTCGGTTCGTTTACCAGCCGGTGCCCCCCCCCACACACACCCACACACACACACACACACACACACACACACCACACACACACACATGGGTATCCTCTTGTATGCTTAGCACTACTGAAAATTTGATAAAAAAATAACATATGTTTGTAAAACAACAATAGCCATGTGAGCCAGTGTGTGTAGGGTCTATAATAGCCGACAGCTACGGAAGTAAATGGATGGAAGTTTTGCAATTTTTGGTTGTTCCGGATCTGAATTCTCATGAATTTTAGCTCTTCTGGATCTGAACTGTTTGCATCCTACCGACAGCAGACCTCCTTTGCGATACATGTAGTGACAAATCTCGTTCTTGAGAAAACAACAAGCAAAACTGTATTGATGTTTTAAAAACTCAGTTTTTTGTGAGAAAAAATTGTACAAATAAAAATATAAAATGTACTAACACCATAGTGACAAAAGTAAAAAAAATAGCAAAATCTCAGCAACCAAAAACTCATGAAAAATAAAATGTTTTTGTAAAACTTTGTGTTTTTTTTACAAAATACCGGTAATGAAAATAAATTAAAATTATGAAATTATTTTTTTTATAAAAAAATAAAAAATTTAGTTTTTAAAATAAAAAAATGTGTTTTTTATGATAAATAGCAGATAAAACATAAATATCTCGTTTAAAATGTGATATTTATGTATCTAACTAAAAAATCACAAGAAATTGAAAATATCACAATAAATTACTGTTTTTAACTTTTTGGTAATTTCTCTTAATATTTTTCACGAAATTTTGTCACTATCTAACACTAAAAACCTAAAAGAAAAAAGATTTGAGTTTATAAACATCAAGGTAAAAACATGACATTTTCAAAGTAGCTATTTTTTTTTATGTGCATAAAAGTTTTGCTTTAATGTTCCTTACAGATTTTGAACGCGTAAAATGCCTGACACGCTTGCGTTTCGAAAGACTGACGGCGATTCCGATTAAATCGCCCGAACTAATCGGCGATTACTGAAAAGGCGCCAGCTGGTTCCCGTTATTGTGCAGGTTCCAGTACCTAAACTTCTACAGCTAACATCCGAAGCCCTTACCCAACTAACCAACCACTGCCCATTAATGACAAAAACGGGTCGGATATGGGTCGGGCCATGCTTAAATAAAATTAATGTTCAGCTTTTTAAAGAGTGGATTCAGATCAGTATCTGACTCAGATCTTATTGTAAAGTTTCAGATCCATAGGATCTAGATTTTGGTGATGTTGGGTATATGCTAACATGAAAAAGGCAATGGGGACCTTGTTAGATCCTGCTCTTACCAAGATCCATTGCTTATGCCTTTCTGGCCCAGATCCAAATAAATACAACCGTATTGTTTCAGACCTTACCAGATTCAGGTACGTATTACGTAGATCTGATAACATGGGTTAGATCCGGGTTGAAAGCCCAACCCATTTGCATCCCTGTTACCTTCGCCATGTACATCTCTTTGAGGTTTTGGTATATTTCGGCATTAGGTGATAAATTTTTTTTTTTTTAATTTACGATTATTTAAAATTTAAAAATAAAAGATACATAAACGAATGTAAGAATATGAAACCAGAGTAAATTTAAAAACCATTTAAATTTCCAACAAAATCATGGTATAGTAAAAAAAGACAATTTGAACATATCGCAAACGTGTCAATATATGATTATTTTTGTTGCAATATATTTACAAAAATTATCACCAATATTTGTGAAACTAGGCTTCCAAACACAGCAGGTCCAATGTGGATCTGTGTGGTTTGGGTCCAGATCCAGACTGTACAACTAAGACTAGGGCTGTCAATAGGCCGTGTATCCCACCCATTAAGATGCACCCAAACTAAAAAACAGTGGCTATGTGTTTGGGTTATAACGGGTCAAGAAGTATAAACCCAAATATAGGCATATATGGGTTAATATTTGGTGCTATTGAAGGCACAAAACTATTTATAAATCATGGGCTTATCATATTTTTTAGTTTTTTTTCTGTAGATTGAACCTTATAGATACAATCTACAAGGTTTGTTTAGTAGAAAATAAGTTTTAAATCATGTAATTGTTACATATAAGCAGATTTTTAATTAAGGGCTTAAAAAATCAACGGCTCACAGTGTACTAAAATTTCATGGCTCAAAAAACATATAATCCAAGATTTGATCCTCAGAAAACAATCCTTGTTGAACATATCCATGTGGTTGGATTGAGTTGATAAGGCTTGAACCCTTGATTTTCAGCTCAATAGTTCCATGCCTTCGATAGCACTAAATATTAACCCTAAAAATATACTAAAAAGGACTCGTCAGCCAGATCGAGTTGAATGTCCAGCAAAAATCTAAACCAAACCTAGCCGCATGTTACTTGGGCAGGGTTCAAGTTTATCTGAATACAATTTGGGTCAACATTTTTATGTGCATACCTAAATATCTGGATTTGGGTTGGGTTGGGTACCCGAGACAAGCCTGACCCGTTGACAGCCCTACGAAAAATCACTTATAATTCCAACTTCCCCAGTCAGACCCTATGTGACCAGGTCATGGTCTACATCTTGACCCGGTAGGCCCACCCTGTCACGGATGCCAAAATGGGATGCTGGATTCGGAGCATGAGTATGATATGGACCCTTTCCCTGCCCCTAGTGAGTGATCCAGCACGCACCACCAGCTGAAACCAGCACGCTATCGGGTTGTTACCCACTATAATCCACTATCCAAAATGGGTCTAGGATCCGAAACCGTGGAGTCAGCCACCTAATGCACATGGATGGTGTGCGGAGGGTTACTTTGACTTTAATCGCTTGTCTTCTAAGCCACTGATATGATCCAGCACGCACCACCAGCTGAAACCAGCACGCTATCGGGTTGTTACCCATTATAATCCACTATCCAAAATGGGTCCAGGATCCGAAACCGTAGAGTCAACCACCTAATGCACATGGATGGTTAGTTTGACTTTACTGGCTTGGCTTCTAAGCCACTGATATGACTCGTGGCGACCTCTGATTGGTCACAGCTTGTGGAAGCACTGTTACCAAACCCCAATCAGTTGGAGTGACAGAAACAACCTTCTCAATCAGGCAATCAATGACTCCTATCTCTACGTCACCATTAAGACCCGGATCCACCTCACCAGGGTCCCACAGATAAATGTGGTTGGTAAGATCCAGGATGTCAAGATAGTGATCAAAGTACAGAAGGCAGAGCCAGGTCAATGATCCCGAGGGCGGTTTCTTCTTGTAATTATCAGCCTACCATGGATGGCAAACTCATAAACTCAGATCTAGTGCCAGTGCCCATAACCCATAAGGTTGAGGTCACCCCTGACCAAAGGTTTGCAAAATTTTTATAATATTTTAATAAATAAAAAAGAAAATTATTGACAATTATTCTGACATGTAGTTTAATTTATAATAAATTGTTATTTTTTGGTTAATTAATTAGTTATTATTTATCAATTATATTTAATTAACAAATTTATTTAAAGATTTAAGAGAGAGTAAATCTAAATAATTCAATTATTAAATTTATATTTTTGATATCGAAATAGGTATTCTGATATGAATCTTAGTAAGGATCTGATAAAAAATCCAGAATATCTAATTGTAATTAAGATATTGAATTTATGAGATTTTGAAATAAGTAATTAAGTTTGGATTTTAGTAAACATCCAATAAAATCAACCCACATAATTTCGTGATGAAAGATCTAATTGGGCACGCTTGAACACATTGGATCTCGAAACCCTTTTTATTTGGGATCAACTCACGAGGGATTTAGACCTGGCTCCCTCTACCCATGAGCAAGCTGGCAGCCCCAACCCAGCTTCTCCTTCTCCCTCTCCTTCTCCTTGGTTTCTTATCGGCACACACCTCAGCCCAGCTTATCCGGGCAACAACCCCTCCCATCTTGTTGTGCTTTGTGTGGAGATTGCAAAGCAGGTTATATGTTCCCCCCCGATGATTCACTGAATCCCACGTCTGTGTTCGGGGCTTTGAATGAGCACCACGTATACAAGCACATGGGGCTCGTATTCCCGTGTATGTTGACATAACTTTGCATCGGACTCTGGTGTTGTTGCAAAGACTTAAGTACCCTTTATTGCTATTCTTCTCATAAAGTGATGGTTTGAGAAAATGACAAAAATGCCTTTCATTCAAAAAAGAAAAAACAAATAGTTCAAAAAAAGGACAAACATGATTTAGAGTTTTTACCCTTACAGAAAGGGGGGTCTGAGAGCTCCTCCCAGTGTGGGTAGCATCATTCAACAGACGATCCTACATTGCTGCATCGTCATCTTCTTCTTCTTCCTTCTTCGTAAAACATTGTAAAACCCTCTCTCTCTGTTGTGGAGTCTGATTTAGAGTTTTTACCCTTACAGAAAGGGGGGTCTGAGAGCTCCTCCCAGTGTGGGTAGCATCATTCAACAGACGATCCTACATTGCTGCATCGTCATCTTCTTCTTCTTCCTTCTTCGTAAAACACTGTAAAACCCTCTCTCTCTCTGTAGAGAAGAAATCAAGAGAGGTAAAGGGTTCCTCCTGGAGAAGGCCATGAACACCAACCCTCTCACTCACTCTCCCTTCTCTCTCTACTTGTGTGCCTGATTTAGAGTTTTTGCCCTTACAGGAGGGGGGTCCGAGGGCTCCCCCCCGGCGCGGATCCCACTGCGCGGTCAGCGGGCGGGTGTCCAGGGGGGGCTGCCCCTGGCGGGGGGCTCGGGGGGCAGCGCCCTCCGGACCAAAAATTTTTTGGGCCTTCCAACAATGATTTGTAGTATTATCGGGCTTTCCTACAGCAATTTGTAGCATTTGTAGTGTCTTCCGTAAATCGCGAAACGCTATAGCGATTTGTAGTGTCTTCCGCAAATCGCTATAGCAATTTGTAGTGTCTTCCGCAAATTAGGACCAACTTGTCAGAGTCATATCTCCCTAACCGGAGGTCATATTCCAAATCCGCGATTTGTAGTGTCTTCCCCAAATCGCCAAATCACTATAGCGATTTGTAGTGTCTTCCGCAAATTAGGACCAACTTGTCAGAGTCATATCTCCCTAACCGGAGGTCATATTCCAAATCCGTAAAAAGTGGTGTCTTCGTTATTGAATCTAGTTTATTTATGTAAATTTTCAGCAATTTCTATTGTCATTTCATTCCCCATTTTAACTTCAACGATACATTACAACCACAATCATCAAAAGAAAGATTGCCCAAGCTAAGAGTCACCGTTCTCGCCCTCCTCCTCGACAGCAACCCAGTCGGTGCAGTCGCGCTGAGGATGGCCAGCAGAAGCTCCACCACGTCGTCGTCTTCTCCCTAGCGAGGAGGTCTCAGCGGAGCCGTCATTCCGGTGACGGGTGTTCATCTCGTTCCCTGGAGTTGAAGAGTTGTGGAGTCTGATTTAGAGTTTTTACCCTTACATAAAGGGGGGTCTGAGAGCTCCTCTCAGTGTGGGTAGCATCATTCAACTTGAAGAGTTATGGAGTCTGATTCAGAGCTTTTACCCTTACAGAAGGGGGGTCTGAGGGCTCCTCCCAACTTGTTCATGGCCTTTTGCCCTTACAGAAGGGGGGATTTACATTTCGTAGAACACCCGTCACCGGAACAAGATGAACATGTTTCTTCTCTAGAGAGAGAAAGGGTTTTACAGTGTTTTACGAAGAAAGAAGAAGAAAACATGTTTGTCCTTTTTTGAACAGAAAAAGAAGAAGACTTTGAAGAGTCAACATCATCCTCGACTTTCTGGATGGAGGACATGTTTGTCCTTTTTTTGAACTATTTGTTTTTTCCTTTTTGAATGAAAGGCATTTTTGTCATTTTCTCAAACCATCACTTTATGAGAAGAATAGCAATAAAGGGTACTTAAGTCTTTGCAACAACACCAGAGTCCGATGCAAAGTTATGTCAACATACACGGGAATACGAGCCCCATGTGCTTGTATACGTGGTGCTCATTCAAAGCCCCGAACACAGACGTGGGATTCAGTGAATCATCGGGGGCGAACATACACAACCCTTCCGGAGATTGTGACCCACACAGCTCACCCACTCTTTCTTGTGTTGTGTGGAGGAAGTAACCACTCGCTTGCTTGTTATGGTGCGGATCAGCCTCACCTTCTCTCTATTTTGTTGGTTCAGTCTTTGTGGAGGAGCCACCAAGGACCAACTCACCATCACCTCCTTACCCGTGTTTGGATTGATATTTGGACACCCCTTTACTTAGCTACCTTCATCGCTACAACCTCCTTC